>NC_140948.1:67028752-67353752 GCF_014529385.1 Adiantum capillus-veneris
GAAAGATCCATCTATGGGGGTCCATCTGCGGGAGACATGTATGCTATTAGGAACTAATTTTGGAAAAGGGGGTATGCAAAAGTTAGTGGAGGATATGGAGACCAATCATGCCATCTCTATAGTGGAGGCTACTACCTATAGGGCAAAGATAGAATTGATTCCAAAGATAGGGTCAAAGTCTACTCATGATGTTTTTGAGGAGGTCGATAGCTTACGACCGTATGCAATGTCGTCAACTAAAAAAGGGAAGGTGACTAAACAGGTATTACACAAAGCTAGTGATTGCATACACCATACCACATGTTGGGATGATCATGTGGACTCTTTATTAGTGCATACCTATCTGCAAAATGCCATAACAATGAATCAATTATGGAAGAGAAGCATAGACGTGAGAATGGAGATGTAGGTCCCTCTACTTCAAAGAGGGTTACACGAGCTGGGAGAAAGAAAGGATCTTGGACCTTCTTACGAGGCTTTACCGCATGTGCGCATGCCTCCTCATCCTCCTTAGGTTCCTGTGGAGGAAGCATCTACTTGAAAGAAGAAAGAGCAAGGAAAAGCAAAAAAAAAGCCATGCGTACATACTACAATCCGACATTGAAGTTGCCACAAACTTAAAGCAGGTATTAGAGGAAAGAATTTTGAATAGTAAAGTTAACTTTACCTTGGGCGAAGTTCTTGGCATCACTAAGCGTGAGTTTTATGAAGAAATTATAGATATCATAAAAGAAAGAGGCAAACTCTCACTAAGTCTATTCCTCCACAATCTTAGGATGAAGGAGAATCATTGAAGGCACAAGGGATACATGTACAAGAGAGTGAATGTCATGACAGTGTGGTAGAATGCTACCAATCTTCTCGGAGAGATTTACATGCTAGATTTGTGGATGATGATGATGATGATGATGATGAAGATGAAGCCTCCCATAAAAGCCACTACTCTAAAAGTCATTGGGTAAGAGCTACAATGGAAACTTTAGTCAAGGTGGGTGATCTTGAGGAGCCATATGTTGCATTGATAGATCATGGCTCTGAAATCAATCTTATGTCCAAGCGTCTTTACATGATGGGAAAGTGACTGATAGACACAAACTAGGGATTGATGATCAGATCTGCAAATAACTCATTTGGATATTTATATGGGGCTTGTCCAAATGTGAAAGTGATGATTGGTACTGTCAAAGATGAGCAATCTTATGTCAAAGCATCTTTACATGAAGGGAAAGTGGTTGACAGACACATACCATGGATGGATGATTAGAGCTGCAAATAACTCGTCAAGAGATTTATATGGGGCTTGTCCAAATGTGAAAGTGATGATTGGTAATGTCAAAGATGAGCAAAACTTCTTTGTGCAGGAGATGTCTACCTATCCTCTTATCCTTGGGTAGCCATACATCACAACTGTCTGCATGGGAAAAAAGTTCTTGGATGATGGTTTTGCTTATGCCAGGGTAAAGAGCAGAGATGGGAAGTGAGTTGTGCAATTCTTGACTGTGTGTGTGAATCATGAGAGGAACCACGATAGTCTTCATGAGTATCCTCTACCAAAAGCAAACAAAGTGTAAGGCCAAGGGCAACCCCAAGGGGTCAGGGACCTAGGACAAGGGCTTGTACGGCTTAGATGTGGACTGGGGATCCATACTAAGCTCGGGCTAAGAGCCATAGAGCTTATATATAGGGTGGTAGGGAGGTGGATCTACCAAGCCATTCTCCTGGGTCCTCATATTGGTATCAAAGCTCAGGGAACAGACATCCATGGAGGAGGGGGAAGAGCATCAAAGCTTCATGGAGGCTTGTTTCTCTCTCTCTCTCTCTCTCTCTCTCTCTCTCTCTCTCTCTCTCTCTCTCTCTCTCAATTAGAGGATGGAGGAAAGGGATGGATGAGCATGCAAAGTTGGAGAAGCATGAAAAGTCAAGGCCTATTGAAGGTGCATGAAGCATGCAAGGTCAGGGCCTCTTGCAGCATGCAACTCAAGTTTCTATGGTATGCTTGTCGAGAGGAAGGAGGTGGGAACCACCACCTACACACACACACACACACACACACACACACACACACACACACACACACACACACACACACACACACACACACACACACACACGATTGTAGGAGTAGCACAAAACAAATTGCGAGCTGGCTCAATGGGAGTGCAATGGTGACCCAAGGGAGATTCATTACTACAGTAGTCCAAAACGAGCCATGTATACGATGCTTTTGTCTTCTCCATCTCGTGCTCATCAATGGCCTCTGTAGAGCAGCCATGAACAAGTTTCTTTCTTTTCATATTGAGTCAAGTTGGGTGCCCAAGGGGTAGCCCTAAGGCCATCCCAAGAGCACCCTCCCACCAATGTTGAAGGACTCTTGTGACAGTGCTCACCCGAAGGCCGACAGTGCTCACCCGAAGGCCAAGTGAAGCATGCAAGACTGTTGATCGTTGAGCCAATGGCCATGGACCGCTCCAGCATTCTAAAATTTCTATTGCACATGGACACATGAAGGATTATATCAAGCAAAATGTAAGAAATTTCCACTCTTCGTCAAAAAACTTAAATTCTTATTGTGTAGTTAGAATCAAGCTCAAATGCATTTCCCTCCTTTGTTCAAAGGGGCTTTACCACCCGCATGCAAGGTGAATCACAAGGTTCCCAATAAGGAGTTTCGACATGACCATCTGCTCCACGCATGTACAGCGGTACTTAGTGGCTTTGCCTCCAAGCATGTATGGCATGGACATCATGGTACTTGGTCCTTGGTGGTCTAAGGCCTCAAGCAACAGCTAAGGCAAGAACCTACGCAAAGAGTCTCAGGAACGATGATCTTGGCAAAGGACAATTCTAGCAAGGAAGCCTCGGCAAGGAGCCTTGGCAAAGCCATCTCGGCATGACTCAAGATTGGCAAAGGCAACTCAAACGAACAAGGTCAATTAATGTGAGAAAGCTCTCCCAGCAAGGGTTGCAATGGGTATTGTGTTCCGGCTTGATTTGGAGATTATTATGGGCCAGGACGAGGGGCCCTTGAGCTCAAATTCCACAGGTGCAACTCTAATGGAGGTTAAAGGCCCTCAAAGTTATTTTCTCCTACATACAAGGTATTGATGCATCTGACAAGCTTCTAGGTACTCATTTTCTAGTTTCAAGTTCAATTTCAAAATGTTTCTGCAATGATTACCACCCAAGGGGTATGCATAAGCTTCTCAAGTCTAGTTTGCTTGTTGTTACAGCAAGGATATGACTACATTTAGCAATTCACATTCATTTGCATGGATTTGCAAATACAGATGATCGTTATTTTTACAATTGCACATGCATATGGATTATGCATATGCAGTATACTTGAAATTTGTAAGAGTGGATTTCTACATAGCATCATGCATTGTTATTTTCCAGTTTGCAAATCATTAAGTCAAGCATGACTTGCATGAGTGATATAAAATATAATATCTAACTTTACCAAATGGTTTTCTCACATTAAACTGATCATTTAATGTGGGAGAATAAACAAGAACAAGAGTTAGAATAGACACATGTGCTTCTAGACCTATCTCAGCAGGGGACCAAAAGGAGAGATGGTTGCATCTCAATACGGGTCCAAAAGGAGATGGTCTACCAAAGAGCAATGTGTAATAAGTGCTTCTAGACTTATCTCAGCAGGGGACCAAGAGAAGAGATGGTTACATCTCAATAGGGGTCCAAAAGGAGATAGTCTATCAAAGAGCAACGTGCATCTACTTGAGCGTAAAAGACCTTAGGGTTAGCTTCATTAAAGACCTCCAAAGGTTAGTATTAAAAGTCCTTAGACCTTAGGCAAGCTAGGGCTGTGCTTGAGGTGGGAACCCGAACCAAGCTTGAGGTGCTTGTCATGCTTGGTGACTAAGGTGCTTGAGGTGCTTGTCATGCTTGATGAGGAAGGTGCTTGAGAAGCTTCCCATGCATGGGGGGTAAGGTGCTTGAGTCAAAAAGAGACCCTACAAAGGAGGGGAAAGCACCAAAGTTAGGGGAATGTTTGACTTAACCTCCCACTCACCCAAAGGGCATCCCCTTTATCAAGGGGCACATGGACACATATCAAGCTCTCCCTATGCTTAGCCACATGGTGTGCTTGAATCCTATTGGCTTGGCTAAAGAGGGGTCCAATGAGCTTCTAGTTTGATTCAACAAATATCTAGATATTTTCAAGTTCTCTCTCTAAAAGAGGTAAGGAGGACACTTTTGTCCTAATGCTACCCATGTTGCTTGAAATGCATTATGCATGTGATTGGCTAGGCTTAGAGGGGTCCAATGAGCTTCAAGATTGAGCTACAAGGAGGGGTCAACCAAAGCAAGCTAGGGGGGTTCTTGGGGGTATACACTCTCTCACACACTCATTATCACACATTCTCACTTGGTGAAGGTAGAGGAACTCCATCTCCTTCTCCAAGCTTGTTTAGAAGTGAGAGCCTACACCAACACTCTTGGCTATGGAATGCAAATCTAACCAACAGCCATGCTTCAATGCTTAAGATTTCCATCTTCTCTATCTTCATTACTATGCTATTATGTATGCTAGCAAGAAGAGTGATGATAAGTGAGGAACTATTTATTGCTCCTATGAATATTTCTTCTTCCTCTTCCCTACCCTCATTCCCTGCTAGCTCTCTCCACCTTTAAAGGTGTTTGAGGCCTTGGGACTGAGATTGAGGATGGTTAACGCTTTTACAAAGTTTATGTTATTCTTGTGATGCATGAAGCTTTCCATCTTCATAGCATCACCAAGGTCACAAGGAACATAAAGATTGTATTATACCAAGTCTCTCTTTATGGGAGAATCTATAATACAAAAGCCTATTGGAGAGGGGACCAGCTCCACATGAATCCGGTCCTCAATTGTTGTCAAGTTCTCTAATTATCTCTCTCTCTTGCAAAAGTTAATTAAGTATAATGGTTATGTTGCTACCTTTAATTAAGTTCACCCTCTATGTTCTGAAAGTAGTCTCACAAAAATGCTCTCTTTAATTCTCATAATTCCTCTATTCTCAAAGTTCATGGACCATTTCAATTACATTGGTATTCGAGCTAAGGTTTCTCTTTTCTTGCTTAAGAAGAGAGGTCCTTAAGTTGTCCATGAAAAGTTGGGCATGTTTATTGCAATAGCGTAAGTGGGACAGGGATCTATTACCTTGGTTGAGAAGGACTTTGTCCCATAAACCACAGGTGTGGCTACTTGAGAACTAATTTTCAAAGGTAAAGAAGAGTAGCAACTAAGGTTTTTGAGGGTATAAAAGCACAAAGTAATTTTATACATAAGTTTAATTACTAGGTTGCAGTAAGCTATGGGCAACCCTTCTTTGGAAGTCGAAGTTACTCAATGACTTTGTGCTTATGGGATTTCCTTTCCTCTCCAAGAGGAGAGAGAGCTTAGGAGGTCTCTTGATGAGACTCTTAGAAGAAGACTCTCTCCCATAAGAAAGAAGAAATCCAAAGAACGAGAAATAAGCAAATCCCTAAGTTCCTCTAAAGATGTGGCTCCATGAAGACGGCGCTCTAGATGATTGCCAACTCCTCCCACGAGGAAACGGTCAACCCACAATCTTTCTCCTTGTCACTCCTAAAGGGAAGAGAGGAAACAAAGGAAGAAAAGGATAAGAAAGATGTCACCATCTTCTGTCTCTTCTTCCAATGAAAGTAGTAGCTATTCTCCTAGAGAATACAAGAGGGGAGGACATCGCAAATCTTACCCTGCATGGCAAAGGTGTCAAAAGCTCAAGAAATTCAAAGAGGGAGGAAAGAGTATCTCTTTTCTCACCTATGATGGCACCTTTGGTGCTACCAACAAAGTATTGGCCTTCATCCAACAATTTAATGTGGGTTTTGGAGACGAGGCCTTCACGGAGTCCTCCAAGCTACGTCACGTAGCTATGCACTTCCAGAATCTACTCATCAATGGTGGGCTAGCCTTCGTGGCAATGGCAAAGCCCCAAAGACATGGAAAACTCTACGAGTTTCCATCATGAAGAAATTCCTTGCAAGTGATGCAAAGGAAAAAGTGCTTATCAAATGGAAAAGTTTGAAGCTTCTCTCCCATGAGTCTATCCACAAATATGTGGACAAGTTTTGGGATTTTCATCTAAAGGCTACTGTCTTTAAAAAAATAGACTTTGCCGAGCAAAGGCAACAATTATGTGCGGGATTACTTGAAGAAATGGCCGAGTACATCAACTCCCAACGGCCTAGTTCTAACACGGAAGTAATCCACCACACTATGGTTGCTTCGCACATCAATTTCCAACAAGGGCTAAAAGGAATGCCAAGCCCATGGAAAACAAAGATTGAAATGAAGGAAAGGGGAAGAACAATGCTCAAAATTCTTCCCAAGGCAACTCTATCAACAACAATAAATCTAAGGAGAAAGGAGTCTACAAAGTCAAGGATCGACTTTCTCCCAAGGAGCTAGAGCGTTATCGCAAAAATAATCGATGCTTCAAGTGCGGGGATCAACGACATGCCTATTGTGCTTGTCCCCCAAAGAAATGTGTGCAAGGAGCCGCCTAGAGCCTCTATGGTTAAAGCTCCAAAAGAGGACGCTCCATTGCCAAGGATTTCTCCTTTCCTATGCTTGGGAAAAAAATGCAAGAGCATGATGCCTTTATTTTGTTTGACCCTGGTTCAACTCACAACTTCATATCCACAGAGTTGACCACCAAGCTAGGCATACAAGCCCACGAGATGGGAGATGCATTGAAAGCAAATGGAGATATCAAGGGACAAGACATCTCAATTACTCCCTTAATTGGAAAATTGATGCTTCATGTTCAAATCTATGTGGACAAAAAGAATTTCTTCATCTCCCCTCTCAAACATGAGGATGTTATTGTTGGGGCACCATGGTTTAACTCCATGACTGCCAACATGAAGCTCCCTGAAAGGATAATCTACTTCACCTAGCAAGGAAAAGAGCATGTACACAGATGCTAATGAGTCGGGGAACACCATATCCCTGGTAAATACGCTTGCTTTTGATAAGTCCATAAAAGCTGTACTTCTACCTATATGATTTTTGTTGAAGAATCTGTAAATGATTCCAATGTTTTCACAAGCAGCAATAAAGGGAATCAAGAGGAATTAGAGTTGTCTAATTTCCTAAATGGATTCCAATATGTTTTCATTGAAGACATCCCTAGTGAGATACCTCCAAAATGAGGGATGATGACCATGCAATTGAGCTCCTACCAAAAAGCTCACCGCCTAACAAGCCTCCTTATCGATATTCCCAAGCTCAACAAGAGGAGATCATGAGGCAAGTGCATGAATTGGGGAAAAAAGGAATGGTGAGACCGAGCGCCTCTCCATTATGCTCACCAGTACTTTTAGTGCAAAAGAAAGATGGCACATATCACATGTGTGTCGACTATACAATACATGACTTAACAAAAAAGAATGTTAAGTATTCATGGATTGCAAAAGTGCAAGAAGCTTTTGAGAAGCTTATCTCTCAACTTGTGCTCACACTACTAGATCTCTCAAAGCCATTCGAGGTCCAATGTGGTGCTTGTCGTTATTGACTTGGAGCTGTTTTGCTTCAAGAAGGGTATGCCATAGCATATGAAAGTCAAAGAATCAAATTTGATAAGCGAGTATTGGACAAATACAAAAAAGAGCTACTAGCTGTTCTATATGCCCTAAGGAAACGCTATCTCTTGGGGACTCCATTCATCCTACGAATGGATCACAAAGCCTCAAGAACTTCATGAAGAAAACCAAGCTCTCCGACAAACAAATGAGGTGGGCAAATTTTCTTTCGCAATTTGAATTTCATATTGCTCACATTGCTGGCAAGCACAATCAAGTGGCCGATGCACTTTCACAATGGCCAAGGGTAAATGTGGTGTCTATAGCAACTCACAATGATCTATCTTTTATGATAGAGGAGTATGCTACTGACCGAGATTTTAAGTACATAATTATAGCCTTTGCAATCAGGGAGAAAAAAGAACCATTTACCTTGAAGGATGGTTATCTTCCAAACAACAATAGGCTATGTGTTACTCACCCATACAATAAGAAAGTGATGTATGAATCCCATGCTTCTCCTTATGAGGGGCAAAGAGGGATTTAATGATCTACTCTTCGAGGAGTAGAAATGTATTTTTGCTGGACTACCATGAAAAGTAAACATACAAGAGTATGTTTCAAAATGCGTGGTATACCAAAAATTGAACTTTGATCAAGGGAAGCAACTTGGTTGTTTCAGTCGATAGGCTTAGCAAGAAAACACACTCTATGCCTGTCAAAAAGACTATTTAGGCACATCAAACGACAACCCTCTTTAGATCTCAAATTTTCAAGTATCATGGCCTGCCAACATCCATAGTGTCGGAGAAAGATCCTAGAATGACTAGTGATTTCTAGAAGAGTCTCTTTGAGAATCTAGGACGTAGATTACATTTCTATTTCAGCCTATCATCCATAAATGGATAACCAAAGTGAAATAATAAATCTAACGATTCTTGAATCTACTAAAAGCCTATGTCATGGAAGCAGATCAGGTTCTCAATGAGAGAAGTACCTACCTCTTATAGGGTATGCGTACAATGACATTGTACATACTTCTATGGGGAAAGCTCTTTTCAAGGTTAAATAGGAAAGATCCAACAGCCCCTTACTACTTAAAGTACAGGTGAAGATCTTCGTTGCTGATGAATATAGCCAAGACTCACAATAATCTTTTCCAAAGATTAAAGAGGTTATATCCATCTCAAAGCAAAGGCAAAAAGGGTTGCTTCGAATAAGCACAGAAAGAAAACTATTGGGTCTTGCTAAAGTTTCTCAAGGCTCATCTAAGGCATATTATGGGCACAAATCCTACGGGCCACCAAGAGTATTATGCTATATATCTCCTTTATTGCTTTCTTCAACTCTTGATATTTCTTTCTCTGTTTAACTCGTGTCATGGTTGAATCCTTTTCCTGGTATTTAGGTTTTTCTTGAGTTTCTTTTTTGGTTTTTCTCAATGTTTTTGCTATTACGTGCTTTTTGTTTAAAGGATATCTACCAGTGATCTTGTCCTTGACACAATCATGTGCATCTCTCTGCATCAAAAATTGTGTTCTAATGGAGACTGATGGCATAGGTCTAGATTTATTCTATACTGTTGAGATGTCGAGCTCTACATCTTGAGCTGGTATCCACTATGGGTCTTGGCCGCTTACAACATTTACTCACTGGCGCGTTAGGTGACCGACACGGAGGATCTCTGCCAGTGATTCTACAGCTGGACTACACTTATAGTGCCAGCCTAGTACGCTTCTAGCGAGTTCACACTTAGTGACCGCATGTACATATGTGCTACTTTTCAGCTTTAGCACTTAGTCATTTTGTACTCTCTTTTCTGCAAGAAGAAGAAGAAGCTTTCCATCTCTGTGTGGTGTGTGCTTGTCTTGTGTAGCTCTCTTGCATCCTCTTTCTTTACATGGTATCAGAGCCTGGTGCAGGCAAGAGAGGCTAAGAGAGCAAGAGCATTACAATCCCTTCGTTCGCAATCCACGACAGGTTTCTGAACAGGTCTCCAAAGTGCAGTACACAGAGATTTACTGTACAAGTACAGTGGTTGTATGTACGATTGATTGTGGACACTCGTTGAGTGTAGAAAGCGTTACTGGTACCACGATAGCAGGTTCAACAGATTTGTAGGTTTTTGCAGATTGCAGCTATTTTGTCTTAGTGCTTCAAGATGTCTGATGGTTTTAGTCAGATTGTCACTTAGAAGCTCGAGAAAAATAACTACCGTGCATGGAAGTTCAGAATAACAAATTTCCTAAAAGGAAAAGGTTATTGGGACTATGTAGAAGGAGACAATGAAAAGGAACCAGAGATTCCCGAGGCAAATGTTACAGCAGAACAAAGGAAAGCTTTGAGGGACTAGCAACAAGGCCAGAGCAAAGTGATGTATTGGCTTTCTATGAGCATCACAGATGGCATGATGGGCTATCTACAGGATGCTGAAACACCCGCCATTGCATGGAAAAACTTAGGCAGAGTGTTCGAGGTGAACACCAAGGCCAGGAAGCTTCAACTAAAGTCGGAGCTAAATCAGGTTAAGAGGAACAACCTCTCCATCAATGATTATGCTTTGAAGATCAAGAGTATCATTGAGGCTCTTGGATCTATTAAAGTCTAAGTGGAAGACGATGACATTGTCCGTGCATGCTTGGATGGTCTAGGAGATGAGTATGTACATTTCATGTCTTCCATGAATACAAGAGACGACATCCCCGTGTTCCAAGATTTGATTTCTATGCTTATTCTTGAGGAGAAGAACCTTGACACATCTTCTTCTTATGGCAGAAATAATTCTGAACAGGCCTTCTATTCTAACTCCAACAGAGGTAGAGGTAGAGGTCGTGGTCGAGGCCCAAGGGGTTGCAGGGGCCAATTTCAAGAAGGTCAATCAAATCAAAACAATACAGGTGGCAGGGGAAACCAATCTCAAGGCAGGAGGAGTCAAAGAGGTCGTGGTGCAGGATCAAGCAGGCAGCAACATACTGCAGATAGAAGAGAATGTTGGACTTGTGGTGAAAGAGGTCACATGTCACGTGACTGTCCAAAGGGAAAAGCAAGTGGAAAGAGAGAACAGGGCAACTATGCATCTACTAGCAGAGATACAGATGACAGCAAAAGCGAGCGCATGTTTGTTATGCAGCATGTAATGAAGACAATGACTGCAGAGAATACCACCCAAGATGATGTTTGGTATGTGGATTCAGGTGCCTCTAATCACATGACGTTTCGTGGAGAGTGGTTTAGAGATATGCGCAAACCAGATGTGTCAGGCTATGTGCAGACAGGAGATGACACAGCTCACCCCATTGCTCATGTAGGGGACATACCTCTAAATACGAAGAGTGGGAAATCAAAGTACTTAGCAGATGTACTTCATGTCCCAAACATTACAAAGAATCTTGTTTCTGTTGGACAAATGGTTGAGCAGGGTTTGCAGGTTCGCTTCAATCCAAATGGCTGTTACGTAGAAGATTTCCAGAATGGCTATAAGCTGATCACAGAGGAAAAATGTGTGGGCAGAATGTTTACGTTGAATGTAGACATGCCTGAGGTAAAAGCTGCATTATTTGCACAGGGCACAGGTGTTGTGGCTGATGTTGACATTTGGCACAAACGCATTGGCCATGTCAATGAGCATAGATTGCGCAGCATGCAATCAAAACAGATTGTAAAAGGTTTGCCCAAATTCAAGGTGGATGGTATGCATAAAGTGTGTGCAGCATGCCAGTTTGGAAAATAGTCAAAGGGCTCATTTCCACATGAGCGCAATGTATGTAAAAAGCCACTTGAGGTGGTGCACACAGATGTTTGGGGTCCAACCGATACTGCAAGTATACATGGTTGCAGGTATTATGTCTCTTTTATTGATGACCATACAAGGAAAGTATGGGTCTACTTCATGCGTAACAAAAGTGAAGTGTTTGGTCACTTTCAAGACTTCAAAGTCATGATTGAGAAGGAGACAGATATGCAAATCAAGACATTGAGGTCAGATGGAGGGGGAGAGTACTTCTCCAATGATTTTTCAGATTTTTTGCGAATGCGTGGTATACGCAGGCAGTTTACATGCAGATATACTTCACAACAGAATGGGGTCGCAGAAAGGAAAAACAGGCACATTGCAGAGGTTGCACGTGCATTGATGAATGAGAAGAACATGCCTCATCATTTCTGGGTTGAAGCTGTAAATACAGCCGTGTACATTATGAACAGGACACCTACAGCTGCGGTGCATGATGTAACACTTGAGGAAAAGTTTACAGGTACAAAGCCTGATTTGGCACACTTGAAAGTGTTTGGCTGCATAGCTTACGTGCATGTACCAGATGAGTTGCGTAGGAAATTGGATCCTAAAGCAGAGAAATGTATTCTTGTGGGATATTCCCTTGAACAAAAGGGGTACAGGTGCTACAATCCTACTACACGAGAATTACGAGTGAGCAGAGATGTAGTCTTTGATGAGATGAGCAGCTGGTACAGTAATGCACATGGCACTATTGGGGCTGATGTAAAAGATGATGTGGTTGTACAAAATGTGAGGCCATAGTCACAGGTTTTGAGTGGACCACAAGAGTCCTCTTCTCGTGGCTTTGTTGAGAAGCCATGGAATGGTAGACTACGTACGCAGGTTACTCCACCAGCAGGTACAGGGAACGTATCACGAAAAGGAAAGGAAAAGGTTGATGAACCTCCCTTTATGGATGATGCATCATCAGGTTTTTCACATGTAGACATGGATTCAGATGGTTCTGAACAAAGTCTTGATGAGGAATTTGGAATTCCGACTGTCAGGACACCTGGTGTAAGGAAAGTACAAGAAGATGCTAGAGGGCAAAGGAGTGACCCAGGACCGCGCAGATCTAATAGAGTCAGAAATCCAGTTCAAAAATTGACTTATGATGGGTATCTAGCGCATCACCAAGCCTACATGGCTAAGGTGATACAGGATGTGGAGCCCACATGTTTTGAGGATGCAGTTGGAAATGTGCATTGGGATGATGCAATGAATGAAGAGATGGCTGCATTGGAAGCAAACAACACATGGGAGTTGGTGCCATTGCCAAGTGGCAAGAAAGCTATTGGATGTAAATGGGTGTATAAAACTAAGCATAAGGCTGATGGTAACATTGAGCGTCACAACGCAAGGCTGGTCGCAAAGGGTTATGCACAGACGTATGGCATAGACTATGAGGAGACCTTTGCTCCAGTGGCAAAGATGACGACTGTGAGAGATGTCATAGCAGTGGCTGCATCTAGAGGATGGATTATGCATCAAATGGATGTAAAGAATGCCTTCTTGAATGGTGAGTTGCAAGAGGAAGTGTATATGGATCAGCCACCTTGTTATGTTGATCCAGGTTACCCAGATTATGTATGCAGACTTCTCAAAGCTTTGTATGGTTTGAAGCAGGGCTCTAGAGCATGGTATGACAGGATTGCCAAGTATCTTGTCAGTATTGGGTTTAGGAGAGCTCATGCTGATCATTCACTCTATGTACGTGAGAGTGATGTGGGGATTGTGGTCATTACCATATATGTAGATGACCTTATTATTGTGGGTGACAATGCTATGGAGATTGACCATGTGAAGGGTCTTCTCAAACAGGAGTTTGAAATGAAAAATTTGGGCGAGTTGCGCTACTTTCTCTACATTGAGGTGATCGGGACTCCAGAGGGTGTATGGCTGTCACAGAGACAATATGCTTTGGACATGTTATCAAAGTATGGTATGGCTGATTGTAAGCCAATTTCTATTCCCTTGGATGTGAATGCAAAGCTGAGTGCAGAGAAGGGTGATGTTGTTGAGGATGTCAATATGTACAGGAAGATTGTGGGTAGTCTAATCTACTTGACTATCATGAGGCCAGACTTGAGCTACACAGTAGGCTCGGAGAGTCAGTTCATGCACCTTCCGAGGAAGCCACATTTGGATGGAGTACGACGCACACTTCGGTATGTGCAAGGGACTCTTGACTACGCATTGTTCTATGCAGCAGATGTGCCATTAGCATTGTATGGGTATACAGATGCAGATTGGGCAGGTAGAATTGTTGATAGGAGATCTACGAGTGGCTTCATGTTCTCTTTTGGGAGTGCTGCTATTACTTGGAGCAGCAAAAAGCAGCCTACGATTGCTTTATCGAGCACAGAGGCCTAGTACAGAGGTGCAGCAATTGCGGTGTGCGAGGTAGCTTGGCTACGCACATTACTTGAGGACTTGGGAGTGCAGGTGGACCAGCAGATTGTCATCCATTGTGACAACCTCAGCAGCATGCAGTTGGCTAGGAACCCAGTGTTCCATGCCAGGACCAAGCACATAGAGGTCCATTACCACTACGTTCTAGAGCGAGTGTTGGCGGGCGACATCGACTTGGTCTACGTCAGCACAGAGGAGCAGATAGCGGATATCTTTACCAAGGCCCTCGGAGCTGAGAAGCTTCGACGTTTCTGGACTATGCTTGGACTCTGCGACATGCAGA
This sequence comes from Adiantum capillus-veneris, assembly GCF_014529385.1. Lineage (NCBI taxonomy): Eukaryota > Viridiplantae > Streptophyta > Polypodiopsida > Polypodiales > Pteridaceae > Adiantum > Adiantum capillus-veneris. The sequence goes on from NC_140948.1 coordinate 67,042,777, forward strand.
GCTCGAGGGGGAGTGTTGAGATGTCGAGCTCTACATCTTGAGCTGGCATCCACTATCGGTCTTGGCCACTTAAGACATTTACTCACTGGCGCGTTAGGTGACCGACACAGAGGATCTCTGCCAGTGATTCTACAACTGGACTACACTTATAGTGCTAGCCTAGTACGCTTCTAGCGAGTTCACACTTAGTGACCGCATGTACATATGTGCTACTTTTCAGCTTTAGCACTTAGTCATTTTGTACTCTCTTTTCTGCAAGAAGAAGAAGAAGCTTTCCATCTCTGTGTGGTGTGTGCTTGTCTTGTGTAGCTCTCTTGCATCCTCTTTCTTTACATATACCATTTTTGTCTTCTTGGTTTTTGGTTTGGAAATTCAAAAACCTTTTCCTCCCCTCCTTTCATAGCTGAACTTTCAGATGTTCTTTTTCTGACCCCAAATCATTTGAGGTAGCTGAATGTTCTTCTAACTCATCTGTTGCATCATTATAGAGGTTTGAAAAGACTTGTTGAGCCTTCATCAAGTCCTTGGATTCTTGATTTTGGCTTGGAATTTCTACTAGGACATGGTTCCTTGGCAATGTTGGATCCCCAGGATCAACATTGCGCAACTCAGTCGGGTTACTTTTCCTTTCCGTGTCTCACGTATGACAACATTGTGATAGACATCACGGGAGCAAGGCTCCATCTACAAATCCAGAGGTCGATATAGTATTTTTCTATTTTTCAATACAATGTACAATTCAACAAGGTCGATTATTTGTGAATGATCGACACGGTGGACTTTTTTTCGCTATGACATTTGTTTGTTAGCATAAATATCCTTTGAATATGGGCTCTTAGGAACTTAAGGGAAGCAAGGCTTCCAGTTCAACATCTTGCATTGAGATTTTCGCGTCTAGCTTATGCTATGAGCACAAAAACTTGGAGGAATTTGTCAATTTGTCTACGTGTTATTTCATTATATGCTAAGAGGGCGTATATGATATACACGACAACTCTCTCTCGCACAACAGCTATGGTTATGAGCCATCTTCCAACGAGTTTGTCCTTCAGAATTTCAAGACAACTAGTTATAGCAGAATGACTAGGTTAGATAATTTTAAGTTTTGCTTCTTTTCTTATGTTTTCACATTTATTTTGGAAAATATTGTATGTTGTGCAAAGCAAAGTGCTTTGATAGTTGCACATGAAGCAAGGCTTCTAACCTGTACTCCAATGTACACGTTAGATTGATACAGCCCATTGACTTCAAATCTAGGGCATTTGTATACATGTTTGCAAAACTGGTAAAATATGGATATCTGCTCCAATTTTATGTGTGGAAACATCAAGTTAGGATGTCTCCCTAGCAGTATAGGATACTGTGCGAGGCACTTTTGTTTTGTCTCTCACGTTTGAGGCCATCACTCTCGGCAAGGGCTTTACAATTCTCGTTGCAAGGCATGCTAGCTAGGTGGATTCAATTTTGAATTACGCTTCCGTTATCACACTAGCAACTCTGAAAAGGACTCGATAAGTGATGGATAGTTTAGCATGATTTTTGGTTGCTATCAACACACAACAACACTAGCAGGAACCTAAATCTAGGACTTATTTCACAGCAAAGTGCCCTATTTAAGTCATGCTCATACCATTACGACCCCTACAAGATCGATGGGTCAAGATGTGACTCATGTTCTCTGTTACCTCTCTTGATGAGAGTGTCATACAGGTAGATTGTTGCATACTTATAAGATAAGTTGCAAGCCAGGCATAAGATGCGTAAGAGCACGTAGATTGGGTGCACACTCCAGCAACTTAAGGAAAGTTCCTCAGCCCAACATGCTCTCTTTCTTCTTTCTCTCAAATAATAATGACAACTTTCTAAGAAGCTTTTGATACATGTTTTGCTCATGAGTCAGCTTGAGCCAAGGTGCTCTAACTCTCAGCTAGAAAGTGGCCAAGACGTCACCTTAATTAGTCTTCATTGGCTCGTCAATTGAACACTAATTTACACTAATTTGTTATTGGCATAAGGGCTATGAGCACAAAGGCTAAGAGCCATTGTCAGACCTAGGGTAGGACACAAATGTTAGCATTTCCTAGGTGATTGTTCTCCAACTTGAACAGATCTACCCAGTGGAGTCCCCATCCATGTTAATGACCAAGCAAGAGTCTTGCCATTACAAATTTTTTTGGTTGTTCTGTTAGCACTACATGTTTTTTTTTAAAGTGCCAAAATTGAGTTGAGTTTCTGATACTCTTAAACTCACATCAGCTGATCTATACCATATAGTCTAGAGCTAGCAAACAGTTGAGACAGCATGGCTGCTCATAAGTGTCTATGGAAGCACAGTTTTCAGGTAAGACTCAGTGGGTGATTACTAAATGACCCCATTGGCATTGAGGATCACAATTTGATATATTCCAGTTATACTTTAAAGGAAAGAAGTCCGCAATCTACCATGAGGTAGTAGATAAATTCAACTTTTCAAGTTGATTCCAATCATTTTTGTACACGGTCGACTATGTTGGTTACCGCTACCTGCTAGGTGAGCAGTTTCTATAAAGGGTCTTACCAAGGGGTTTGACTACGTAGATTCTAACCAAAGGGTTTGGATTACAAAGGTAACACCCAGGGTTACAAGTTTCAATCTCTTTGTCTTCGTCAAGGGGATGTTTAAGCTAGAAGTATTTCATCGAGCTTTCTCTTTCGCCACGTGACAAGGTCATGTAAGAGCATAGCCTTTTGAGAAAGTGTTGTCACTTTTGCTCTTCACTGTTCATCAGGATACCATGATAGGTTTGATTCTTGTTGAAACAGTTATATAACTACATGGTAGGGTTCTGTCTGGCACATGTTGTCACATGGGATCCAACATGGTCTAGGAACTCATGGAGTTCGGTTTAGCCAGTGTGGAGCAAGTCTATGAGGGTCCCTCTCACTCACGTCGTAGAGTGTTTATAGTTACCTTCACACAAAAGTACATTGCGTACTTGATGGATGTCACTTTTCCTGACAATCCTCATTTGAGACATATTCCACATGTGGAGAATATGAGTCTCTGGGATTGACACTAGCGCCTAATTCCTAATGATGTGTCGCGAAGACGTCCCTAGGTGCTAGTCGCATCCATTTGTTAGGCCATTTGGAGCACACAGTATCATGAACAATTTCAGTGGCTAGAAGTCGTCGGGTACTAAGTACAGACTTGTTGAGATTACAAGTGCTATGAAAATACCAAGTAACAGATGGTTGTTTCTATGTATAGCCAAGCATGCCATGTTAATGAGAATGTCTCACGGTTGGTACCTAGGTGTGACTAGGTTTTCACATTCTATTATGGCCCAACTTATGTTGCACAGCTTTCATGTCTGTACAGTGGAAAGTCTCGTCATGAAAATTGCTGTTCGAATTTGTTTGTGTTAAATGCATGCATACTAGGGCCCATAACACTAGGTGTTATGGGCCCTAGTGTTGAACACATTTTTTTTTGGAGCGGCATGCAAATTCATGGACTTTATTGTTTCTGCAAGTGTTTGCACTTCAAGTGCAACCTCTCTAGCAGATTTAGTATGAGTTCACACCCGGCCATGTACGATAATGGTTTAATATGGGTGTCTGGGATTGGATGATCAAAACTCTATGAGTTTACTTCGCTCAAATTCACATCACATATTCGACTAGAACATCACTTGGTTAGTCGTAGGTTATCATCAATCATGGAAGACTGTCTTTAATTGATTGGGAAAATCACCTCACTCTTATTCTTTGCTAGTCATCCCGTGTTGGATGGACAATTTACAAGCATTCTATTTCGTACTAAAGGATATGCTAAGCGCATATGTTAGTAAACCACGCTAACGGATATGTTAAGTGCATATGTTAGCACAAAGCAACACAACTGGATCGGTTAGCTTTCTGGTTTGGAGTTTGCTTCATATGATGAAAAGTATGTTGCGACTAGTTTTAGTCTTTGCCTGTTATTTTCAAGTTCTCAACCTTCATCATCAGTTTTGATGAGGTTGCCTACTGGCAAGAAACAACAGCAAGCCAAGGACTTGGTTGCCGCCACTGATGAGTATGTCAGCATATTAATTCATGGAAAGTTCAGCAAAGGTTTTATTGTACGTTCCAGTATCTGCAGAAAGTCTGAAACCTGGGTTTGTATTTAGACACCTCTTAGTTGTGCTAAGTCATTTAGCATTCTCAAGTGAGTTCTACATGGAGTCTTCACGCTATGTTGGTTATGAGTCGGGTAACCAAGATGGTTGCATGGGGACGACAATATGGAAAATCACGATGTTATTCTTGATTTCATTGAACCTCCTACTGAAACGGGTTCCACTCTAACAAATTGTTGGATCCATGCGGGAAATCACGGTGGAAAACATTAGAATTCTTATGAAGATATCATCACTTGTGTTTTTGAGGAAGAAAATGCTTCTCCAAGGGGAGACTAATGTCAGGCCAACGGTAGGACCATGTAGTAGGCCAAGGGCCAAGGACTGAATGGCTCAGTACGGCTAGGAGCCGAGGGCCAGGCATGAGTTAAGGGGACCTACTTGCAAGGGCCAAGGGCTATAAGTAGGGAGGTTGGGAGGAGAACCACATGACAGTCTACCCTTTGGCTTTTCAGACACGTTGGAAAGGGGGAAATGAGAACAACACCCGGCACAATACACTGCCTCTCTATAGCCCAAGGTAATAGTCCGCACCCCTACCCACACAGAATCACACACACATGCACACTTTCTGCCAACCTTCAGAATACATACCGCCTTCGAGCAATCACGGCTACACACACTCGCCCATGAAAAACTTGACACCTAACTGACCGACAACACACCGTCACCCTTGATTACCTCTTCTCACCCACAATCAATGGAGGCTACACAAGCCTCAACTGTACACAAACTGCTCATGCATGCACCAAGCTCACACTATATCTCTCCCTCCCTCTCAGCATATGCACACACACTACACGCTACCACGGATTTACCCGTACAAGACAAGATGAAAGAGAGGAGAGAAATCGAATATGTGAACAAGACCCTAGACAACCGGGATATCACAAAGGCGTATGTACAATGATGGCGACGATCGATTCGGAGCAATCCGGCACCCTTTCCTCGGTTAGGTAGCCCGCACAGGTGGCCTTCTTCAAAGCTTTCTCAAAGCAGTTCTACCGGCGGTGCTTCTCTTCTACTCGTACCTGAGATACAAGAAGTGTTGAGGATATATCTGCTCTTATAGACTAGTTTACTATAAACATGAAGCTTCAAGAGAAAATCCCACTTCATAGATCAACAGAGATCAAGAGATGCTTTTCTAGCGTTACTGTGGAAGAAATTTTTGAGACAGTTAGTCGCAAAGGGGACAAGGTGTGTGACTTGGGAAAAACAAAGCTATTAATAAGCAGCTCTAGATAAATATCGGCCTGGTAGCCGACGAGTAGGTGGGCGAAACCGGCGCAGCCCGTCACGACACTTTTTGAGGGGGAAACAGAACTGAATAAACTATATTGCATCAGCTCTCAGGTTATCGCATGTGCGTGCATGCAGTTAGGCGGTAGAGCAGTCGTCCTCAGTGGCCGACGTCTTGAGTTCGAGCCTGCGTTCATGCTGCGTTGACCTTATTGGTCAACTGCTGGCAGCCGGTTGGCAGTGACTGGCAACAGGCTCGGCTGGCTTCGCCACGATGGCAAGCAAGCCGATAAATATCCAAAGCCTAGAGGAACGCAGATAAAGCAGGGGATCAGAGGGGTCGCTTTTGGCAAGGACAAGCTGGCGGTGTCTTTTTTGCCCTGCAAGTGAAGGTGGCGCACCATCTATGGAGTTGGAAGGCCGCTGAGCAGCATCGTGAGGAGTTGGAGCCTAGAGGCCGGCGGCGAGGACGAGTTGCAGGAGAACGACAAGCAGAAGAAGAGGTGGCCGCAGATCTTGTAGAAACTAATTGACATCCACATAGCAACCTTGATTTCTTAAATTTTTTTTGAATTACTTCAAGCTGCTTGTTACTTTGAAGATTAAAAGTTTAGAGAGCCATTCACGCGCCAATTCTCTGTGGTGTAGAAAGTGCAGAAGAGTTGAGGACAAGGAAGGGCTAGTCGTTGACAAAATAGCGTCAAGAAGATGTTTATGCAGGTTCTAAGGGTGACATTACTAGCACTAAAGGGATTTCATCTCGATTGAGCAAGAGAAATTGGAGTGTTGACAGACACACTAGTATGTCAGTTATTTGGTCAATCGGATGTATTTTGTTGGTCAGTCGCATATATACTTTGTCGGATTGTAATAGATCGGATTATGGTCAGTCGTATTGTGGTAAATCGGATATTTAACAGTTGGTTGTATTCCAAGAATGAGATTGTTATAACCACAATCAGGTGAAGCAGGCTTATAAGCTCACTCTGCGCTTGTTGGATCCGAAACTATAATGGGTTGAGGTTGTAGTTCCTTTCTTGATGAATAGAGTGTATTTGAGTTTTGTTTTTAGTTACATTCTTGCTCTATCATCTCTTCTGTGTATCACTTTGATGTATCTGAATGTAGTGTTGAGTTATTTGAGATTAAGGGTAGTACTTTGGTTCAGTTTTCTATGTGTTGATGAACCACAACATATTTGGTGATCTTGTGGGTTATGTCCTCTTTTTGAGGTTGTAAGCAGTTGTTTGGTATCCTTGTTCTTTTTTATGGATTTTTTTCTAGGATGATGCACGCCCAAGAGGGGTAGAAAATCTCTTGCATATATTATACAAGGGCTCAAGCCAAGGCACACAACATAGATTCGTTTCATTATGATGATGATGGAATTGATCCACCATGTGAAGAACCACTATTAAATTTTGGTGCAGAGAGTTCTGATGCAGCAGAGGGAAGGCAATGAGGCAATTTGTTGGGATGTTACTCTTGACAGGAGGACCTGCAAGAAGTAGAAGACAACTTCACTTTGACCCACTAAGGGTTTCTAACATGCAAAGACCTACAAGAATCCCAAATCCTATCCCCATGGCCCAGTTACCTCCTAATCTGCAGATTAAATCAGCAAAATTCAGAGGAAAGTCTAAGGAAGATGAAGATTGTCACGTGGTGCAATTTGAAACGAGATGGCAAGCTAACGGATATCAGGTGATGTACTCGGATCCTATCAAATTACAACAATTTGCAGCTACACTGGAAGGTAAGGCCATGAGTTGTTTTAGCCAATATGGTATGGCTCACTTTGCTACTTACAATGCACTTAGAGGATCCTTTTTACAAATATTCGAAAAGGAGAAAACTCCTACATACATTTTAAGAAAGCTACATCATATCAAACAAGGTACCATGCTTGTAGAGGATTTTTCTCAGAAATTCAGGATTTCTGTTGAAAGATTACAGGGTAACGAAAGACCCACTGATGAGATGTTAGCTAACTATTTTTTGAAAGGTTTAAGGAGTGGTATTAAGAATGTTGTGGCCAATATTGATATTGCAAGTGGTTTTAATAACTTGGTACATGCTGCATCTAGAGTTGAGAAAAGGCTTAGCATGACCAAGTCTAGCAAAAGAGGAAGCAAGGATTCCGAATCTAGTTTTGTTTTAGGTACAACTTCTTCTTTCGAATCTGATTTAGAGAATTCATCTAATGACTCCTGATAAGAAAAAGAAAGATAAGACAGGTGATAAAGTTGATTTGATTCAACAGTTCAAGAGTTTTGGATATTTGGTAATTGCTCCTAAAGAAAAAAGGTTTTGTGAAATTTGTAAAAAGGATGGTCATACAATTGCCCAGTGTTGGTATAATCCAAAGCAGAGGAATAAACCACCTTCTAATATTGGGCGAGGTAGTACTTCAACTGAGGCTAATCAAGTGGCTCCATTCAGAGGAAGACCACCTAGTGAGGGAAATCAAAGAGCACCTAGAAGAAACCAAGATAAAAGAAGACCCCAAGGGGTAATGCCTTGTGTTTACTGTGGTGATCCGAATTATTGGGTTGGTCTCCGTTGTGCGTTATGGGTAAAACATAGAGAAGAAAGAGGTATTCCACTTGTTCCTTTTAATCAAGAGAACCAGCAAGCAGGTCCTCCACAACCTCCCCAAAATCAACCTCAAGCATAAGCTATTATCATTATCATTGATATTCCGATATATCAAGGACCAAAAATTGGATCAGATTCAATAGTCCAGATTGAGGATTATGAAGAGGAGGAAATTAGTTGCAATAATCCAGAGAAGGTAGAGTAGGAGATTGAGGTATAGGCTGTAGCAAGTTCTAAGGCCAAGGGTCCTATTGATTGGGAGCAGAAGAAAGGGGTACAAGATCGGGTGCATAAGCATGTTCAGAAGGAACAACATCATCAGATTTTGGAGGATAATTCTGATTCTTTTGATGAACCACGACAACACCAGCAGAGGGTTGAAGTATCTGAACCTAATTGGTTTGAGGTACTCATTAATTCTCCTTTACATTTATCTTTGGATCAGATGCTTTCTATAGTTCCAGCCTTTAAAGAAAGGTTGTTGCATAAATTGTTGGGTAAGCACTATGAAGTTCCGACTCAGTAAATGGGGGAACTTGGTGTGAACACAATTCATCCTTATGATGTGGATTTTGTAGTTCCTATTATTAAAGTTACCTTACAAGACAAGATATTTGATAAGGTACTGTTGGATGGAGGATCTGGAGTCAATATTCTACCTGAGTCAGTGTATCTTACAATGGGCTTAGGAATGTTGGAACTGGCACCTTTTCAAGTCAAAATGGCATATCAGAGAAGGGTCCAGCCTGTGGGTATTTTGAGGAACTCTTCAATTCAGATTGCAGGTATGCAGTTTCAAGTCAATTTTGTAGTACTAAGGATGAAGGAATGAGATGCTTCTTATGAGATGTTGTTGGGAAGGCCTTGGTTAAAGTTAGCCAAGGTAAAACAAGATTGGGGTGAGAATTAGGTGGTTCTTACCAAGGGTAAACAGGTAATCACTATTCCTATGTTGGGGAGAAAGCATATTCCTAGAAAAGAAAGGCCATGTTTGCCCAATCTATTAATTTGGCTGCAGAAGTGGAGGATGATGAGGAGGAAGCCTTTTTGCAGGTTAATCCGGCTGTGCTTCCAATTTTTGAGGTGGATATTGCAGGTATCTTGCAAAAGGAACAAGAACTTGAAAAGATTGTTGTTGAACCTATTTTGGGTCAGGAAATTTAGGGATCGAACATACTCAAGTTAATGGATCAAAGTGTATCTTCTAGTACTAAAGAGGAAGTTCAACAGGAAGAAAAGGATGCCAGAGACATGGTGCAGAAGATCTATAACAAAAGGTTTGATGGCTTTGAAAGAGTTCAGCAAGATGAATTAAAGGAATTGAATTTGGGAACTAAGGATGATCCTAAAATGGTCAATTTTAGTATTTATGTGGTGACGACCGGCTTTCGGAGCCAAGGCCGTGGGAACAAAAACCCATTCGAGGGGAGAATGAAATAATAATAAATACATTTTTTTTTGGGTTCCTGCATGCCGCCACCCCCTCCTTGACCTAGTGCCCACAGAGCCCCCCGGCACCACCCCCTCCCTCTCCTCCAACCTCTCTCTCTCTCTCTCTCTCTCTCTCTCTCTCTCTTTGCCCTCCATTATCTGAACATGCCAAAGTCTCTCTCTCTCTTCTTGTGTTGGCAGCCCAAGCAAGGAGCATGATAAGCGCTCCACACTGTGTGTGTGTGTGTGTGTGTGTGTGTGTGTGTGTGTGTGTGTGTGTGTGAGTAGCCCATGCAAGGCAACGAAATCTCTCTCTCTCTCTCTCTCTCTCTCTCTCTCTCTCTCTCGTTCCCCCATCCATACAAACACACACACACACACACAAACCTACATACACACACACACACACATACACACACTCTCTCAGCCTCTCTCTCTCTCTCTCTCTCTCCCACTCTCGCTGTCTCTTCATTTCTCACCCTCGTTCAGCCCTCTCTCTCTCTCTCTCTCTCTCTCTCCATCTCTCTCTCTCTTTCAGTTAAAATCTCTCTCTCTCTCTCTCTCTCTCTCTCTCTCTCTCTCTCTCTCACTTCATACACACATACGTACAATACATGCATGAGCGCACGCACACAGTCACATACACACTCACAATCGCACAAACACACTCACACACACACACACACACATTAAAACAAACAAACACACACACACACACCATACTCACGCACAAGAAGGAAAACCAAAGAAGCTCGACATCGATGCCCAAGCAACAAAGAAAAAGCAGACCAAAATCACATGATGGCAACAACAAACCAAGAAATGATGCCGAAGGCACGCCCCAGCCGGCACCGAGGTTGACGAACACGCTACACCGATGCACCAGCAAAGCCCACGATTCACCAGCATCTCGTCCACAATGCATCTCTTCTGTAAACATCCATAGGGTAATCTATTTTTTCGTTTTCAAGCCAAAACCTTGTAAAAGAAACCATTTGTATATTGCCACCTCTCTCTAGGTGATGGTCACAAAGGCCCACCTAGGAGATACCATTTTTAAATTCTCCTAAAACAAAGCAAGAGTCAACCATCTGGGACTCGGCTCCTTGATTTGTCTCTCCTGATTAGGTCCTAAGCTAATCATATTATCCTAAACTAATGCAGCCTGCACCTATAAAAGAGCACTCAGAGGTCACTATCGAGGAGTCAGCACATGAGAAGGAAGCCATGCACACACACTGACTCCAAGGATTGCCACACACAAGAGCAAGATATCCGTGCATATGGAATTTTTCCTAGAGAACGCACTATAGGCTCTCTCTCTCTCTCTCTCTCTCTCTCTCTCTCTCTCTCTCTCTCTCTCTCTCTCTCTCTCCCCCTCTCTCTCTCTCTATCACCACGCTCTCCATCTCACAGAAACTAAGTTTTCTGTAAATACCACTTTGAATCAAGTTTGCCCTCACATCCCGAGGGGTTTTCATCATCTACGTCTATGTCTCTCTCTCTCTCTCTCTCTCTCTCTCTCTCTCTCTACGGTGTGCTTTAATCACTAATGTCCACGTCCTAGCAGCTCAAGCTAGGTGGTGCCCCCTTGTTTACTCCCCATGACGAGTTCGGTGTGCACGATCGTCGCGCAGAGGCCGCTAAGGTCCATTCTGCGCTTGCGCTTGTCATTTGGTGCCCCCATGGAGGAGGGCTTCTCAAAAACCTTCAGTTTACAACCCTAAAAACGATGGACGTCATTGACCATGGACAAGTGGCTGCGGGAATTCTTGAATTGGAGAACAGAGGAGGAAGAAATTGAAGAAGCACTAGCCTCCTTCATTGAGTGCTGCTACTGGAATACATCGTCGTCAACATCCAGGAAGTAAGTCCTCCATCTTGCATCTCTTATTCTAATTGCAAATCAAGAGTCACCATAGGGAGGGCTGCAGGCTGCTCTCATTGCCATCACCCACCACACTCTATCAATGAGTGCCGTCAATGGAGGTAAAGGAGAAGCAGAAATCCTCTACATCGACGTCCACCGCCGCGAAGAGATCATCCATATTAAGGAAGGAAAGAGGTTGGTAAAGCCTCTCTTCCCCAAGGAATCTGAAAGTAAAAATGTAGCCTCTGCTCCTAAGTGGCCCAAAGGGGTTGCTCGTGCCAAAGGAAAAGGAGGGCTAGGCCAATCCTAAATCACATGAGCCCCAAGGAAGGAGAAACACCTGGCCATGCGAGTGCTTTGAGTTTGGAAAGGAGAATCGTGCCTAGGTTGCCAAAAAGAAGGTCATCCAAATCAAAGTGATCGAAGATTGTCTATCAATTTGCGGTGCACATGCGAGTGCTGCCAGCTCACTTCGACAACCCCGAAGCAGAGGTGGTAAGGAGGTTCCCATACCCTAGAGAGGAGTGGTTACGCTACTATCCTCACTATTTTGGAGGGCCTTCCTCCTCTCCCCGTACAACTCATCTTGAAGAAACTGTCTACCACGGGTGAAACCCAGTGGGCCGGAGATGAGCTGTAGTTAAATGGTGTGGAATTCATGCAGCAAGCCAATTATGGTAACTACTTGCAACTATTGCTTGCTAAAAATCTAGGAGTGGTCAAACACGTCGTCATCACTCCATACGTGCCAAGCAATGAAGGGAAGGTGAAGCCTATCGATGACCTCTTGTGGACGTGCCGGCTTGTCAACAACGGCATGGTAAGTGTATAAGTGAGTACTCTTCACTTTGTGCATTATGGATAATGGACCAACCGCTCCTTCGTTTAGGCTTCTGTAACACATGCACGTAAATATATATGTAGATAGGAAGATCTTTTATCAAGAGAAGATTGTGTATCTGTTTGGTGCTGTGGTGCTAGGAGAGATCCTTAGCTCCCAAAACCCCATTATCCTCCCTATGTTGGATTACCATCACTATTTCAATGTTTCCATTTTCATCCTGTTCTGATCTATCCACCCAACCCTATAAGAAAGCCGCTAAGCTACTTATTGTTTAAGAAAAAAAAAGGTTTGAAAAATCTTGTTTTGCAATGGCAAATGTTTCCTTCTCAACCTTCACGGGGAATATGCTTCAGGTTTCCTAGATAATCTTGAAATAACATGTGTCGTCTCTAGAAGGGATGATGATGCTTCACGTTTGTGTATTTTTCCACTACTAATGAAAGTGGAAGCAAGATCATGGTACAACGCCTTGGTACAAGCCACCAAGGAGAGGTGGGATATGCTAAGAGCTGCATTCCTAAGGAGTTCTAGAGAAGGCACCACACCCGAGAAACTATGGCAATTTTTGATGGAGTTCAACCAAGGAAGTATGGCTAAGTATGCAGCATACAAATCGAAGTTTGTGGATCTGTGGGGACGATGGGTTGCATCGTTGAGGGAGGGTGAAGGGGCACTTGATTTCCTAAAGAAAGACCGGTTTGTGGTTGGTTTATGGCCAATTCTTAAAGAGAAGATGAAGGGAAGGTTTTTTGCTATGTATGAGGTAGCAGTTGAAGTAACCCGCCTTAAAGATAAGAAGTTGCGTCTACAAGCAAGAACTACCAAGGAAGAGGAGCCGGAAGGGCCCGACCACACCTAGCCGCACCTGCAGTAGCTGTCTAGAGAAATCACCACAAGAATCGGTTGAAGATCAACAAGACCTGCTCAACCAAATCACCAGCCAGTTAGAGAATCTTTTAGTACATCTGGTGCTACAAGTGCATGCACATGCCAGAAATCCAAAGCAAGGAAGAGGGCAGCGAAGACATAATCAAGACTACCATTGTTACAAATGTGGAGAGGACGGCCGTGGCATGTACTACTGTCCTCATCCAAGAAGGCAAAACTTCAATGGAGGAGTAAGGCAGAATTAGATCTCTCCACCAAGGGCAAGATAACCACCATCCAGGCAACCAGAGCAGATTCCATCGGTCCAAATCCTTCGACCGCCCGTACAACCACCACCACCACCGCAACCTCTCATTCCACTGCTACCTCCACCAACTGCTGGAAACCAAGAAGTAAGTGTCATTAGTCTTGAAGCTAAAGGAAAGGAAAAGGTTGAAGAGCGTATCAAAGAGAAGGACAAAGGAAAAGGAAAAGTAGAAGAAGTGGATGCCATGGGAGTGAAGCTTCCAAGCACGAAGAGGCCTCTCAAAGGGAGGAAAAGATGAAAGGAAAAGGAGAGTCTAGCAAGCATGCATCTAAGCCTAGGCAAAAGATCGACATTGTGGATTTTTTGTTGGGTGAGTATGCTAAATCATATGACCTAGTTCAAGATGTTTTGATGCACGATAACATGGCCCTAATTACTCCATCTTGCACCAAGGATGAGGAGGCAATGGACGAAGATAGTAAGTACTAGAAAGTCAAGACCAAGGATAGCTGGGGCTATCTCTGGGAGGAATCTAGATGACATCCTACCTATCATGGATTCCCACATCAAGGGGCAACGTATCTCAAACATCTAAATAGATGGTGGCGCACAAATATGCATCATGAGTGAAAAGATGATGCACCATCTAGGCGTAGAGGTAAGTAGGCTAGCACCCTGCCAAGCTAAAATGTCAAATAAAGTCAAAGTGAAATGTGTAGGCAGTGTGAATGTAGTCAAGGTGAAGGCATTCAACACAGAAGTGGAGGTAGACATTGTTTTCATGCCACACAAAGGGGAGGGCTATCCTATCATTCTCGGAAGGCCATGGCTCATGGCTATGGAGGCAAAGCAAGACTGGAGTACCAGAACGATCCATATTAAGAATGCTAAAGGGAAGCCCATATTCTACAACATGAAGACTGGGAAGCAATGCAACATGATCTTGGAGGCATCGAAAGATGAATTCACCATTGAATCTTCGACCACCTTAGCAAAAGAGACAACAACAATTGAGGAGAGCGAGAGTAGCATCGGAGTGATGGGAGTCATCCTCAAAGATCCAAAGACATTAGGAAGACAATGGAGTCTAGGAGGGCCTCTTTATTTGGTAGTTTAAGGGAGTTAAACCTTTAGTATTAAGAAAGCAATCAAAGGAAAATTTTTGAATTCAAATAGGTAGAACGACTAGTTTATTTGAGTTCAAATTTTCTCCCAAAAATAAAATTTAAATCTAGCTAGCAAATGTATATCAGATAACATATATATGGAAAGAGCTCGGTGTATAGATTTTAGATCTATAATCTTCGCTCAAATCAGAGATCATAGTAGGAGTTATTGAAGGGGATCGGGGAGCACCACAGACGGAGAGTGAGAGAGAGAGAGAGAAGGAGACACACACACGATGTGGATGGGGAGACTCAAAGAGTGAGCAGCCCCCTATACACTTATGCTATGTATAAGGTATACAAGTCAGTGGGCGTGTAATGTAATTTGCCTATTCAATTTGAGAGTAGCGGAATTAATGAGAGTACTTTCAAGAGATGATTTTGTGAGCATAGCGGGTAGACATAATTGAAGATAGCAACATAATCATAGCAATTAGTTAACTTGGCATAGACAATACTTTTGCAAGAGAGAGAATTTAGAGAACATGACAACAATTGAGGACCGGATTTATGTGGAGCCGGTCCCCCCCTCCAATAGGCATTTGTATTATGATTTCTCCCATAAAGAGAGACTTGTTACAATACATTCTTTGTGTTCCTTGTGACCTAGGTGAAGCAATGAAGATGGAAAGCTTCATGCATCACCATCATAGCATAACCTAAACTTGAAGAAAGCTTTAACTATACCAAGCCTCAGTCCCAAGACCTCAAACACCTTCGAAGGTGGAGAGAGCTAGCAGGGAATGAGGGTAGGGAAGAGGAAGAAGAAACATTTCATACGAGAAAGAGCTAGTTCCTCACTTATCATAAGTCTTGTGCTAGCATCCATAATAGCATAGTAATGAAGAAGAAATAGATGGCAAGCTCAAGCATTGAAGCATGGCTCTTGGATGGATTTGCACTCCATAGCCAAGAGTGTTGGTGTAGGCTCTCAACCTCTACTTGCTTGGGGAAGGAGAGGGAGCTCTTGCACTTTGCATAGTACACAATGAGAGTGTTTGTGAGTGTGTGTGGGTGAGTATACCCCCTAAGCACCCCCCTAGCTTGCTTGGGTTGACCCCCCCTTGTAGCTCATGCTTGAAGCTCATTGGACCCCTCCAGGCCTAGCCAATCACAAGCAGGAGCCATTACAAGCAACAGGGATAGACTTGGGACAAGTGTCCCCCTTTTCCCTTTGAGAGAGAGGACTTGATAAATGCAAAATCAATTAATTAAATATCCTAAATTATCATTGGACCCCTTGGGTGGCCAACCAATAGGCTTCAGGCACACCATGAGGGCAACATGAGGAGGAACTTGACAAGTGTCCTTGCTGCCTCTTCAAGCTGGGGCTTCCCTTGTGTGTGTGTGTGTGTGTGTGTGTTCTCTCTCATCCCCCCCCCCTTGTAGGCTCGCCCCCCTCCTTGTAGGGATCTTTTTGAATTTGGATGAGCAAGCCCCTTAGTCATCGAGCATGACTAAGCACTTGAAGTAGGGGTGTTCCCATAAGCATCTCAGGCAAGCTTCTCAAGGCACCTCAAGCACCTTAATCATGCACCAAGTCAAGCACCTCAAGCATGGAGCCAGTCAAGCACCTCAAGCATCTTAATCAAGCACCTCAAGCATGACAAGCACCTCAAGCAGGACAAGCACCTCAAGCACGACAAGCACCTCGAGCTTGGGCCGGGTTATCACCTCAAGCTCAGCCCTAGCTTACCTAAGGTCAAAGGACTTTTACACACATTATTGGAGGTCTTCAATGAAGCTAACCCTAAGGTCTTATGCTCCATTGGTTAGCCTTGCTCTTGATAGACCATCTCCCATTTGGGCCCCTTTACTATTGGCCCCGTGTTGAGATAGATCTATAAGCACATATCTATATCTTAACACTTGTTCCCGTTTATTCTCCCACATTAAGTGATCAATTTAATATGAGAAAATCATTTGGGTTGGTTAGATATTAGATTTTATGACATTACCTCTCTCTTGAAATCATAGTCGTCCTTGACTATGAGGTAGAAGAGATAAAGCCTTAGTCATTAGTCAATCGTACTTAGCGGGTAGAGGATCCCTTTTTTACCCTACGACATCTTTCCAAGATGGATGACTAATCCATTTGGTGCTTGGGAGACATAGCTGCCGCAAGCATGTCTGCTCTTTAGTCCATTTCATTCTCCCAAAGTAGAGTGACAAATTCTAGTTGGTGTTTGAGAGACGTCGTCATCACAAACATGATTCTAAGCATGCATACTAGTTAAATTTGTGCACAATTAAAAAGAGGATTAGTCTTATAAGACAAAAACATGAGTCATTTAAAAGAGAGTTGTACATTTGCTTACTCTAATGTAGCATTGTAAGCATTGACAAGGTTCATACTATCCTTAATTTGTACTCCTTGCATACATTTAACATCTTCAAAAGGATAATTTTTGAACTTAATAAGATACCGTCGGATTATCTTACCATGTCGTAGTACCTTGTCTTCATGCCGAAGGACAGCTTCGGGTTGTAGCACCTCTTCTTGGTCTTCAACTTCGGGAGGGTCTTCAATAATTGGTTCAGTTGGTGGCTCTCCTTTGTAGGGCTTAAGTAGGCTTACATGAAAGGAATTGTGTATAAGCCAATGGTTGGGTAACTTGAGTTGATAAGCCATCTCATTGATGGGCTTCAAGATTTGGAAAGGACCATAGTATCTTTTTGCTAGTTTAGCATAATACTTTTGATGGCCCGTAGGATTTTTGCCCGTCATTTTCCTTAGTCGAGCCTTAGGAAACTTGAGTAAGACCCAATCATTTTCTTTGAACATTAAGGCTCTTCTGTGCTTATCAGCAGCAGCTTTTTGCCTTTGTTGAGAGATGGCTATAGCCTCCCTAATCTTTTGAAAAGATTCTTGTAGGTCACGGCTATACTCATCGGCGGCAAAGATCTTCCCATGTACTTTGAGTAGCAAGGGACTTTTATGTCTTCCCTCTATGATCTCGAAAGGTGCTTTCCCCGTAGAAGTATGTACAGTATTATTGTAGGCATACTCTACTAGAGGTAAATACTTTTCCCATTGTGAGCGTTGATCTACTTCGGTCACATAAGTCTTGAGTAGATCTAGTATCGTAAGATTGGCTATCTCACTTTGGCCATCCGTTTGTGGGTGATAGGCCGAAGAGAAATTCAATCTTGTTCCTAGATTTTCAAAGAGACCTTTCCAGAAATTACTGGTCATTCTAGGATCTCTATCTGACACGATGGATGTGGGTAATCCATGGTGCTTGAAAATCTGAGATATGAAGAGAGTTGCCATTTGATGTGCCTTAATAGTCTTTTTGACAGGAATAAAATGTGCTTGCTTGCTAAACCTGTCGACTATTGTCCATATTCCTGTATTCCCATGGATAGACTTGGGTAATCCAAAGATGAAATCCATGGATATACTCTCCCATGGTGAATTTGGAATAGGCAATGGCTGGAGTAATCCAGGTTGCTTCCCTCTATCACACTTGGTCTTTTGGCATACTACACATTTTGAAACATACTCTTGTATGTCCACTTTCATGGTAGGCCAATAGAAATACGTCTCTACTCCTCGGAGAGTAGGTTGAATACCTCTATGCCCTGCATATGGAGGAGCATGGGATTCATACATAACCGTCTCACGAAGGGAATGGGTAACACATAGCCTATTTCCGTGGAGAAGATAACCATCCTGCAAGGTGAATGGTTCCTCTTTCTTCCCCAAAGCAAGGGCTGACATTATGTCTCTAAAGTCAGGGTCAATATCATACTCATCTATCATAGAGGATAGATCATTGTGAGTAGCTATAGACACCGCATTAACTTTTGGTCGTCGTGAAAGTGCATCGGCAACTTGATTGTGCTTACCAGCTATGTGAGCAATATGGAAATTAAATTGCGAAAGAAAATTTGCCCACCTCATTTGTTTGTTGGAAAGTTTGGTTTGCGTCATGAAATACTTGAGACTTTGGTGGTCGGTTCGTAGGATAAATGGAGTCCCCAATAGGTAGTGCTTCCATGTATCTAGGGCATGTAGAACAGCTAAAAGCTCTTTCTCATAAATGCCCAAGACTCGTTCATCACTATTGAGCCTTCGGATCTCATATGCTATGGCATGCCCTTCTTGAAGCAAAACCGCTCCAAGGCAATCACCACAAGCATCACATTGGACCTCAAATGGCTTTGAGAGATCCGGAAGCACGAGGACTGGTTGGGAAGTAAGCTTCTCTTTGAGTTTTTCAAAAGCATTTTGCTCCTTAGCAGTCCATACAAACTTAACGTTCTTCTTTGTTAAGTCGTGTAGTCGTCCTGCTACTTGAGAGAATTTTGCTATGAAGCGTCTATAGTATGCACACATACCAATAAAGCTTCTTAGCTCATGTAGATTCCTTGGGTTAGGCCATGATTTTATTACCTCTAACTTTGATGGATCCATACAAATACCATCGTGAGAGATAATATGACCTAGATATTGAATCTCTTGAAGGAAGAATTCACTTTTCTTTTGGTTGAGAAAAAGTTTGTTCTCCCTCAAGGCTTGAAAAATCACTTGGAGATGTTGCTTATGTTCCTCCAAAGATTTGGAGTAGATGATGATATCATCAAAGAACACTCCAGTGAATTTACGATATGGTCTAAAAATTTTCTCCATGAGACGATTGAAAGTAGCCGGTCCATTAGTCAAGCCAAAAGGCATGACTAGATATTCATAAAGACCAAATGTTGTGCGAAACGCGGTCTTTAGGATATCTTCATCCACTATCCTTATTTGATGATAGCCACTCTTAAGGTCAATCCTACTGAAGTAGGTAGAGCCTTGTAGCTTATCAAACAGATCTTCTACCCGAGGCATGGGAAATCTATTTTTGATAGTGATATGGTTTAGTGCTCGATAGTCCACACACATACGGTATGTACCATCTTTCTTTTGCACTAAAAGGACTGGAGAACAAAAGGGAGAGGAACTAGGCCTCACCATCCCTTTGTCTACCAATTCTTGTACTTGCCTCATAATCTCCTCTTGTTGAGCTTGTGAGACTCGATAAGGAGGTTTGTTAGGCGGTGAGCTTCCTGGAAGGAGCTCAATACGATGGTCATCATCCCCTCGTTTTGGAGGTAGGTCCATAGGGATATCATCGATGAACACATCTTGGAATCCCTTTAGAAAAGTAGACAAGTCTAACTCTTCTTGATTCCTATCATTTTCATTTGATGAAACATTATTAGCTTTTAGAGACTCTTTGACATAAATCATGTACGCAGAAACTGAGCTCTTCATTGATTTATCAAAAGAAAGAGGATTTACAAGTGGAATAGTGCGACCACACTCACTAGCATCTATATACATGTTCTTTCCCCTGTAGGTGAAGTAAATTCTCCTTTCAGGGAACTTCATGTTGGCAGCCATGCGATCAAACCATGGTGCCCCTAGGATAACATCCTGATGTTGGAGAGGAGAGATGAAGAAGTCTTCTTTGTCGACATAGCTTTGGACATGAAGCCTAAACTTCCCAATCAAGGGAGTAACGGAGGCTTGTTGTCCCTTGAAAGATGCATCAACTGTTACTATATCTCCCATCTCAAAAGCTTGAATGCCCAACTTGGTGGCCAACTCTATTGATATGAAGTTGAGAGTAGAGCCAGGGTCAAACAAGATGAAGGCATCATGCTCTCTTACCTTTCCCCAAGCATAGGAGAGTGATGATCCTTTGCAATGAGCATCCTCTTTTGGAGCTTCGATGGTGGAAGCCCTAGGAGTCTCATTGCGAGTATTCGTCTTGAGGCAAGAACGATAGCCATGTTCTTGCTCCCCACACTTGAAACACTTATGTCCTTGCGAAAAGTTTCAAGCGCTTCAGGAGAGAGTTTGTTTTTACCTTTGTAAACTCCCTTATCCTTGGACCGATTGTTGTTGTTGTTGGAAGTGCCTTGGGAATTATTTTGAGCATTGGATTTCCCCTTTGCATCATTTTTATCTTTGTTTTCCATGGGCTTAACATTACGTCTAGCCCCTTGATGGAGATTGATGCGTGAAGCAACCATGGTGTGATGGATTACTTCGGTAATAGTACCAAGCCGTTGAGAGTTGATGTATTCGGCCATCTCTTCAGGTAATCCCGCACAGAATTGGTGTCTTTGCTCAACAAAGTCTATCTTTTGAAAGACAGTAGCTTTGAGATATAAATCCCAAAACTTGTCTACATACTTGTTGATAGACTCATGAGAGAGAAGCTTCAAGCCGCGCCATTCGGTAAGAACTTTATCTTTAGTATCGCTTGGAAGAAATTGCTTCATGATGGAAACTCGTAGAGTTTTCCATGTCTTTGGGGCTTCTCCATTGCCACGAAGGCTAGCCCACCATTGACGAGCTGATTTTTGGAAGTGCATAGCTACATGGCGTAGCTTGGAGGACTCTGTGAAGCCCTCGTTCCCAAAGGCCGCATCAAATTGTTGGATGAAGGCCAACACTTTGTCGGTAGCACCAAAGGTGCCATCGTAGGTGAGAAAAGAGATACTCTTTCCTCCCTCCTTGAACTTCTTTAGCTTTTGTGACCTTCGCCATGCAGGAAATGACTTGCGATGTCCTCCCCTCTTGTATTCTCTAGGAGAATAGCCATAACTTTAATTGGAAGAGGAGGAATGTGAAGAAGAAGGAGAAGAGGGTGACCTCTTCCTAGCCCTTTTCTTCCTTTGTTTCCTCTCTTTCCTTTCAGAGTGATGAGGAGAAGGACTATAGGTTGCTCTTTTCCTCTTGGGAGGAGTAGGCGATCGTCTAGACCGCCGTCTTCGTGGAGCCACATCTTCAGAAGAACTTAGACTTTCATTGCTTTCTTTCTCTTTGGATTCCTCCTCTTGAATGGGAGAGAGTCTTCTTTTGGGGGTCTCTTCAAGAGGCCTCCTAAGCTCTCTCTCCTCTGGGAGAGGAAGGGAAATTCCATAAGCATGAAGTTGTTGAGTAACTTCGGCTTGCAAAGCAAGGTTGCCCATAGCTTGCTGCAACTTAGTGACGAGATAATTCACAAACATGGGAGCATCATCATTAGCACCTTCATGTGCAAAATCAAAGCTATCAATGTTCATTCTACTCTCTTGATTATTGTCAGCCATGTTAACAAAATTTATGTTTATACTTAGTGTATGCTTTGGCAGTTCAAAACCTTAGTTGCCACTCCTCTTAGCCTTTGAAAATCGGCTCTTAAGTATCTACACCCACGGCTCAAAGTGGTTAATTATAGAGAGTAGAGGAGTAGGTCTAACATAGCAGAGTTGCCAAGGGCTAGCTCCTTTAGGACTTCTTATGGCTCAATAATGGTAAAGCCGTAGGCAAGTCTAAAAAGACTCCATTATTAAGTCCAAAGCTCCCGAGGTGTGCACCATCCCCCACACAGTGGGCTTAACAAAACCGATATTAGATCCCAGTTCCACTTACTCTATTATTATTAACAACATCAACCATTTATAGGCTACTTAAAGACCTCTCTTCTTAAGCAAGAAAAGAGAAACCAAATGCTCTGATACCAATGTAATGTAATTTGCCTATTCAATTTGAGAGTAGCGGAATTTAATGAGAGTACTTTCAAGAGATGATTTTGTGAGCATAGCGGGTAGACATAATTGAAGATAGCAACATAATCATAGCAATTAGTTAACTTGGCATAGACAATACTTTTGCAAGAGAGAGAATTTAGAGAATATGACAACAATTGAGGACCGGATTTATGTGGAGCCGGTCCCCCCCTCCAATAGGCATTTGTATTATGATTTCTCCCATAAAGAGAGACTTGTTACAATACATTCTTTGTGTTCCTTGTGACCTAGGTGAAGCAATGAAGATGGAAAGCTTCATGCATCACCATCATAGCATAACCTAAACTTGAAGAAAGCTTTAACTATACCAAGCCTCAGTCCCAAGACCTCAAACACCTTCGAAGGTGGAGAGAGCTAGCAGGGAATGAGGGTAGGGAAGAGGAAGAAGAAACATTTCATACGAGAAAGAGCTAGTTCCTCACTTATCATAACTCTTGTGCTAGCATCCATAATAGCATAGTAATGAAGAAGAAATAGATGGGAAGCTCAAGAATTGAAGCATGGCTCTTGGATGGATTTGCACTCCATAGCCAAGAGTGTTGGTGTAGGCTCTCAACCTCTACTTGCTTGGGGAAGGAGAGGGAGCTCTTGCACTTTGCATAGTACACAATGAGAGTGTTTGTGAGTGTGTGTGGGTGAGTATACCCCCTAAGCACCCCCCTAGCTTGCTTGGGTCGGCCCCCCCTTGTAGCTCATGCTTGAAGCTCATTGGACCCCTCCAGGCCTAGCCAGTCACAAGCAGGAGCCATTACAAGCAACAGGGATAGCCTTGGGACAAGTGTCCCCCTTTTCCCTTTGAGAGAGAGGACTTGATAAATGCAAAATCAATTAATTAAATATCCTAAATTATCATTGGACCCCTTGGGTGGCCAACCAATAGGCTTCAGGCACACCATGAGGGCAACATGAGGAGGAACTTGACAAGTGTCCTTGCTGCCTCTTCAAGCTGGGGCTTCCCTTGTGTGTGTGTGTGTGTGTGTGTTCTCTCTCATCCCCCCCCCCTTGTAGGCTCACCCCCCTCCTTGTAGGGATCTTTTTGACTTTGGATGAGCAAGCCCCTTAGTCATCAAGCATGACTAAGCACTTGAAGTAGGGGTGTTCCCACAAGCATCTCAGGCAAGCTTCTCAAGGCACCTCAAGCACCTTAATCATGCACCAAGTCAAGCACCTCAAGCATGGAGCCAGTCAAGCACCTCAAGCATCCTAATCAAGCACCTCAAGCATGACAAGCACCTCAAGCAGTACAAGCACCTCAAGCACGACAAGCACCTCGAGCTTGGGCCGGGTTATCACCTCAAGCTCAGCCCTAGCTTACCTAAGGTCAAAGGACTTTTACACACATTATTGGAGGTCGTCAATGAAGCTAACCCTAAGGTCTTATGCTTCATTGGTTAGCCTTGCTCTTGATAGACCATCTCCCATTTGGGCCCCTTTACTATTGGCCCCGTGTTGAGATAGATCTATAAGCACATATATATATCTTAACACTTGTTCCCGTTTATTCTCCCACATTAAGTGATCAATTTAATATGAGAAAATCATTTGGGTTGGTTAGATATTAGATTTTATGATAGGGCGCCCAGACCCTGGGTGGCCGGGCAAGGCACAGACGCCTATACCCGAACAACCTCCCACTTAAAGGCGACTGTGCCTTTAAGAAAGAGTTCCTAGTCTAAAGACTACAAAAGGCGAGAGAAAACCGCTCTCAATCGATGCCCACTGGTTGGCTGTGATCGTGTGCATCCGGCTGTCCTGCTCCCGTGTAAGTCCATACACCACTAGACGTACCGCACACGTACTGCAAGTATGTATGCAATACCTGCATATCTCCCTCGTGCACTATACCATCATCAGTCAACAAACGACTGACAACCCCAACTGCAAATGCTCCCACTGCAGCTGCGATATCCGGTCTCAAGATCAACATCTCATACATGAGACCACCGAATGCCGATGCAATGCTAGCGGGCCCTGCTAGCTCTACGGAGCATGTATCAACATATATATCCCTGGCAAAGGCATCTCTGACTGACAAGGCGTGTCAGCCACATGCATCTCCTGACTGTCCACAAAAGACGCAGCAACCTGTCGTGCAACCTCAGAGCAAACCAGCTGCTCTAGATGTCTGCTGGAAGACATATCCTGCACAACTATATCCCCATGCTCACTGTCGAGCATAGAAAGGAATGATTGCATAATTGCTGACGTCTCAGCCTCCTCTACAATCATCCACGACAAACATGACCACTCAATCTGCTGTGACTCACTAGAGCTCTCATGCTCTAACTCCGTATGCATAGACTCTTGCACAACTTCCTCCTGTCGTGACTCACTAGAGCAAGACCGCTCTACCTGTCTATCTTGCATAGAATTATCTCGCACAACTGACTCTCTGCTTTGCTCAGTCACTAGCAAAGCATGCATGTCTGACTCTGTCACCTCTCTGTGTGACTGCTCAAGTCGTGCCCTAACTGTGCGCACAACGAGCTCACTACTCTGCACTCCATGCAAAGCATCCTGCAACCCATAAGCAAAAGAGACTCGCCTGCTCTCTCGCTGTCTACCTGGCTGCATGATCACAGAGACAACACCGTCTCTCACGTGATCCACATGCAATGGGTAACCTGTACCACTCCTGGCACCTCTCGCAATCACTAGCGAACCCAAATGCAACGCAAAATATCGCTCAAGCAGCGATACCCGACATCCACTATCCCATAACAGTCCGACTGAGATCAAATCCCGTCTCAGATCTGGCACATAACGCACATGACGCAGGGTAAATCTCATACCACTGGGCAAGGACAAACATACGTCTCCTGGACCCTCAATGTCATACACAGCACCATCAGCCATGTGCACACAACCAAGTCTCCCACGAGAAAACGTGCTAAACCACTCACGATGCGACGTGACATGGAAAGTAGCATCTGAATCTAGTAACCAATGTGAAGACAATGTGCAATCCGTAGACATAAGATCGTCTGAAGACAAGCTAGATGTAAATGTGACATGGCCGTCACAAGCATACTCAGTAACCACCGTACTGATCTCACTAGCATCTGTCATGCCCAAATCTGCATCACGCATCTGTCGCCTCCGTTGTCTCAAACGCCTGAAACATCGACGCCTAATGTGCCCTCTATGTCCACAATGCCAACATGTCAAGTCTCTATGCCGTCGAGACTTGCGTGTGGGACCAATCTCTCCCATGGACATAGAAGTGGGACTAGACTCCCCTGTAGACATGGATGTCGCGTACATAGCATGTAAACTCTGCCATAAAGCATGAGTTGTAGTCTCCCTCGAGACCTGCCAGTCAACAGACTCAACCAAATGCAAACGAATCGTAGACATTGCTAACTCATCAAGATCCTGCCAATCATCATCACGCATAGACTTGGGCTTTGCCGATAAACCACGCAAGGGTTTATCCTGCCCCAAATCTGCCAATGCAACAAGCATATGCTCCTTTCAAGCAACAAAATCTGCACCATCAAACTGTGTCAGACCATAATGCTGGAAGTCAAATGAAAAATCATCCATAATGCTCGCAAAAGAGCAACCAACAATGAGTAGCAAATGTCAACCAAATCAGCCCTAAACTGGCTCGAATTGCATCAACAAAAGTCTGCAAATATGGCTGTAAAATATGGTTGCAAATCAGCCCCAAAACAGCCCCAAAATTCAGCTCTTAAACAGCTGCATAAACAAGTCACAAATGTGTCCCAGATCAGCCTACAACTGAGCCATACATGGACACTTGCAAAGAGGAAACAATGGCTGAAAATTCAGCGCCCAAATAAGCCCTCAAACCTGCCTGTAAACTTGTAAACCTGGAGCTGAAACCTGCTGAAAAACCTCAAGCCATTAGTGCTCGAATCCGGCTACCTAGCTCGTAGCCACACAAGCATACATCACAATACTCACTCCTGTGAGTGTACCAAGATAACTGTACGCTTGTCAAACCCGTGAGCTAATCACCAAGCCCACACTGTGCGGTATCGATGCATACACACGCACAAATCTCCCACCTACAGAGAACACCACACGCAAATGCTGAGTGCAACCCGCAATCTTTACCTAGATCGCATAAATGATGCGCATAAAACTCCTGGGAAAATTTTGCCAGAGTTTCGTCAGTAAAACGGCCACAAAACCAGTAACCAAAACTGACTGCACGCTCAAAACCATGAGCAACCAAAGCACATCAAACCGCACTCCAAATGCATGCACCAATCTCCACACTTTGCATACATAATTGCAAATACCTGCAAATTTAGTACACAAATATCTGCTCTACCTGTGACTGCCAAAAACATGCTCGAGGCATACATTGCCGAGCTCAAAATGCAATCACATTAGTCTCCCTGAGCATCAAACCACATAAGGCATACATTGTATCCTCCCACCTGTGAGGAAACTTGCAGCAAATATCACTCTCACATCTGAGAGCAAACCATGTGTGGAATCCTCGACACACAATAAACAACTGCTGCTGCAGAAAATTCAGCGTTCAGAATTTTAAAATTATGATATGACGAGCGCATCCGGAGCGTGCCAAAACCCCAAGGTAGACTCCTGCATCACATGTATCCGAGTCCGGGTGTGAAAGCTATGCCAAAAAACCTCCGTTTCGACCCAAAAACGCAGCATAAACTGCCAAAAGAGGGCTGAAAATGCAGCTCCTCAATCGTAGCTCGAATGAGGTTTCTGATGGCTCGAATGGCTTTGAAAGGGGGGTAAAACGCTAGGACACCTGGTGGAAACGCTCTCGGAAAGCTGAATTTGCCGTGCCGAAGTCGAAACCCTGTTTGCACTCTTGAAAGTGCGCGCACGCGTGGACGCGATTTCGGGAATGAAACTGACTCTCCGCTGTCGTCGTGACTGTGCATACACGCGCTCCCTCCACACCTACGCTCTGATACCAATTGAAGGGGATCGGGGAGCACCACAGACGGAGAGTGAGAGAGAGAGAAGGAGACACACACACGATGTGGGTGGGGAGACTCAAAGAGTGAGCAGCCCCCTATACACTTATGCTATGTATAAGGTATACAAGTCAGTGGGTGCCCAGACTCTGGGCGGTTGGGCAAGGCACAGACGCCTATACCCCAACAGTTATGGAAGACCAAAAATCATAAATTTTTCCTCCCCCTTTTTGGGGAGAAAAGTGCATCCTTTGACCACTCTTACACCTCTCTTACACACCCACCATTCTTGCACACATGGCATGTATCATTCGTCCAAAAGTTAATCACCTCCATAAACTCATGGCAAATAAAGAGGCCCTCCTAGACCCCATTCTCTTCCTAATGGATTGACACAATAATCTGAAGCATCACCAGAGAACCAAGAGGGACCATCAGGTTTGCAACCCTTGGTGGATACAAGTAAGTTACATCGGATGCTCTCCAGTGAGTTAGCTAGTGAAGAGAGAGAAGAATACATCTCTATGATGGGTAACTTCACCACACTTTTCATTGATGGTTATGACAAGATCACAGGCATCATAGTGGTGCAGCACCGCATAAGACTCAAGAAAGGAAGTAAGCCTGTAGTGCAAAAGCTTCAGCAAGAGGCATTGCTCAAAGAGGTAAGGAATTTTCTACAGGCAGGTTTCATTTACCCCGTCAAGGAGTCTGAGTGGGTCTCTCCAGTGGTGGTCACGCCAAGGAGAGTTTGTGTAGACTACAAACCTCTCAATGCAGCAACAAAGAGGGATCATTTTCCCCTCCCATTCCAAGACAATATTCTCAACGAGGTAGCAAGTCATGAGTGCTACACACTATGTGATGGCTACTCAGGCTACTTTGTACAAAATGGTAATAAGGCCATGTGAGATAAATATGGTTGTCATAAAAGGTCAAATTGATTCAACCCATTATCCATGAGGTTATGCATATCACACACATGAGCATTGCTGTTCAGTTTGATCTCCAACCCATGGATGGCTTTTTGGTGGTTTGGGTGCAAGAGTTAACTTGCCCCACATGATTTTGTTGTGCTCCTCAACTAATGGTTGCGACAATGGCTAGCTATGTAATTGTAGATGGCAAAGTCTGTCGTTTTTTTTACTATAATAAGGTGTCACTTTTTTGGCTATGATATAAGGATGAGCTTATGTGGGCATGATGGTCATGTTAAAGTTATGGCATCTCAAGTGAACATGCCAATGTGATCCCATTATTTATTTTGGATTTTAGGTATTTATTTTACTTATTTGTCAAAGTTCAGGTAGGGAAATTTACTTAGATGGGTATATATGCAGCCCATTGCCCCCATTGTACATGTATCAATTTATTCATGCCAAGGTTGATTGGTTCAGGAGACTCTCTCTCTCTCTCTCTCTCTCTCTCTCTCCCCCCCCCCCCCCCCCCCCCCCGGTCTTTATGCTTTTTCAATGTCGACTTTGACATGGTATCAGAGCACAAGGCTCCGTGAACTTGGGTGAGGAC
This sequence comes from Adiantum capillus-veneris, assembly GCF_014529385.1. Classification (NCBI taxonomy): domain Eukaryota; kingdom Viridiplantae; phylum Streptophyta; class Polypodiopsida; order Polypodiales; family Pteridaceae; genus Adiantum; species Adiantum capillus-veneris. The sequence continues at coordinate 67,071,256 of NC_140948.1, forward strand.
AAGCACCCATTTGTGGAGAAGACAATCTCTCGCTACTTTTCCTTTCTTTTGGCAGTTTTCAAAGGCATTGATGGAGCTCTGCATTTTAAAATGCTAGTAGGCATCAACTGCTTTGGTGGGTATTTTTTCTTGGCGATCAATGCACCATTAGCATAGACCTCCTGTGATGGTGTTTTAGAACGTCGTCTCTGGCGCTAGGTTCGGCACCCTAGTAGAGGGCGTGTTGAAACATCGACAGCGTGCTTGGTTTCCCAGTTTTGTTTGAAACTCTAGTGCCCCTTGAACTTTTGTACACTGTCGGCCCCAACAACACAAATCTTGAACGTGGCCTAAGCAACATTTTGAAATGCTGTTAGGAAATCTTTGGTTTGGCCCGGTTAAGGAGTGGCTCTTTGCAAAGCGCCTTAATATGCTAGCTTAAGAGTTGTTCACAACGGAGTTGTAAAGCAACTTGGTGGAATCTTTTGAAGCCTATTGGAGTACAAGGAGGAAACCACTCAACTCTCCAAGCCTTATACCTTCAAGATGGGCCCCCTTGCTCAAGCCCCAATGACAACAATGAGCAACACCAACCATCGGCTATGGAAAGTGAATCAACCAATGCGTAGATAATGGCCTATTGTAATGGAAATGGCCTATGAACTTTGAGAGTAGCGGAATTAGGAAATTAGATAAAGCACTTTTGTGAGATTACTTTGTGAGCATAGTGGGTGAACTTAATTGATGGTAGCAACATAAACATAGCATTTAGCTAACTTGGCATGAACAATACTTTTGCAAGAGAGAGAGTTTAGAGAACATGACAACAATTGAGGACCAGATTCATACGGAGCCGGTCCCCCCTCCAATAGGCTTTTGTATTATAGTTTCCCCAATCAAGAGAGACTTGGTACAATACAATCTTTGTGTTCCTTGAGACCTTGGTGATGCAATGAAGATTCATGCATCACAAGAATAACATAAACTTTGTAGAAAGCATTAACTATCCCAAGCCTCAGTCCCAAGGCCTCAAACACCTTCAAAGGTGGAGAGAGCTAGCGGGGAATGAGGGTAGGGAAGAGGAAGAAGAAACATTCCATAGGAGAAAGAAATAGTTCCTCACTTATCATCACTCTTCTTGATAGCATACATAATAGCATAGTAATGAAGATGGCAAGCTGAAGCATTGAATCATGGATCTTGGTTGGATTTGCATTCCATAGCCAAGAGTGTTGGTGTAGGCTCTCACTTCTCACAAGATTGGAGAAGGAGGTGGAGTTCCTCTACTTTCACCAAGTGAGAATGAATCCACAAAATGAGTGTGTGTGTGTGTGTGTGTGTGTGTGTGTACCCCCCCAGCACCCCCCTTGCTTTCTTGGGGCGAGTTCTAGCCTTTCCACATGCTTCAAGCTCATTGGACCCCTCTCCCCCTAGCCAATCACATGCAGCATGCATTCAAGTACATGGGTAGTCTTTGGATAAGTGTCATCCTTACCCCTTAGAGAGAGAGAGCTTGAAAATATCTAGATATTTGTTGGATGGAAGTAGAAGCTCATTGGACCCCTCTTTAGCCCAACCAATAGCATTCAAGAACACCATGTGGTTAAGCTTAGGGAGAGTCTGACATGTGTCCCATGTGCCCTTTTAGAAAAGGGGTGCCCTTTGGGTGAGTGGAAGGTTAAGCCAAAGATTCCCCTAACTTTGGGACTTTCATGCATAGGAAGCTTCTCAACCACCTTCCTCATTAAGTTTGTAGCGTCTCTTTGTGACTCAAGCACCTTACTCCCCAAGCATGGGAAGCTTCTCAAGCACCTTCGTCATTAAGTATGACAAGCACCTCAAGTACCTTAGTCATCAAGCATGACAAGCACCTCAAGCACCTTAGTCATCAAGCACGACAAGCACCTCAAGCACCTTAGTCATCAACAACGCACCTTAGTCATCAAGTAGTACGACAAGCACCTCAAGCACCTTAGTCATCAAGCACGCACCTTAGTCATCAAGTACGACAAGCACCTCAAGCTTAGGTCGGGTTCCCACCTCAAGCTCAGCCCTAAGGTCAAAGGACTTTTAGCAATAACCATTGGAGGTCTTTAATGAAGCTAACCCTAAGGTATTTTAAGCTCCATTAGATGCACGTTGCTCTTTGATAGACTACGTCCTTTTGGACCCATATTGAGATGTAACCATCTCTCCTCTTGGTCCGCTGTTGAGATAAGTCTAGAAGCACTTATTGCACATTGCTCTTTGGTAGACCGTCTCCTTTTGGACCCTATTGAGATGCAACCATCTCTCCTTTTGGTCCCCTGTTGTTGAGATAGGTCTAGAAGCACATGTCTCTATTCTAACTCTTGTTTTCGTTTATTCTCTTGAAATCATAGTCGACCTCGACTATGAGGTAGAGAAGATAAAGCCTAGTCATTAGTCCATGTTTCTTAGCGGGTAGAGGATCCCTTTTTACCTTACGGAATCATTCCAAGATGGATGACTAATCCATTTGGTGCTTGGGAGACGTAGCTACCGCAAGCATCTCTGCTCTTTAGTCCAAATCATACTTCTAAAGTAGAGTGACAAGTTCTACTTGGTGTTTGTGAGACGTCATCACCAGAAACCTGATCCTAAGCATGCATACTATTTAAATTTGTGCACAATAGAAAGAGAACTAGTCTCATAAGACAAAAGCATTTTTCATTTAAAATGCATTTTCATATGCTTACTCTACGGCAACATTGTAATTATTTACAAGGTTCATATTATCCTTAAGATAGGTTCCTTGCATGCATTTAAGGATAATTCTTTAACTTAATAAGATATCATCAGATAATCTTACCGTTTCTTAATACCTTGTCTTCATGTCATAGGATGGACTCAGGTTGAATTACTTCTTCTTGATCTTCAATTTTTGGAGGGTCTACAACTATTGCTTATTTTGGTGGCGCTCCTTTGTAAGGCTTACGTAGGCTCTCATGGAAAACATTGTGCAGCATGAGCCAATGGTTGGGCAACTTTAATTGATAAGTCATCTCATTGATTGTCTTAAGAATTTAAAAGGGAACATAGTATCTTTTTGCTAGTTTAGCATAATACTCTTGGTGGCCCATAGGATTCTTGCCCGTAGTATGCCTTGGACGAGTCTTGAGAAACTTTAGCAAGACCCAATCATTTTTCTCAAAGGCTAAGGATCTTCTGTGCTTATTAGCAGCAACCCTTTTTGCCTTTCCTGTGAGATAGATATAATCCCTTTAATCTTTGGAAAAGATTCTTGTAGGTCTCGGCTATATTCATTTGTAGCGAAGATCTTCCCATGTACTTTAAGTAATAAGGGACTTTTGGATCTTCCTTCTTTAATCTCAAAGGGTACTTTCCCCATAGAAGTATGTACAATATCATTGTACGCATATTGTATAAGAGGTACTTACTTCTATCATTGAGAACATTGATCTACTTCCATGATATAGGCTTTTAGTGGATTCAAGAATCATTAGATTAGATATTTCACTTTGGTCATCCATTTGTGGATGATAGGCCGAAAGAGAAATTTAATCTATTTCTTAGATTCCAAAAGAGACCCTTCTAGAAATTACTGTGGTCATTCTAGGATCTTTGTCTGACACTATGAATGTTGGAAACCCATGATGCTTGAAAATTTGAGATCTGAAGAGGGTTGCCATTTGATGTGCCTTAATAGTCTTTTTGACAGGCATAGACTATGTTTTCTTGTTAAGCCTGTCGATTGAAACAATCCAAGTTGCTTCCCTCGATCAAATTTCAACTTTTGGTATACCATGCATTTTGAAACATACTCTTCTATGTTTACTTTTCATGGTAGACCAACAGAAATACATTTCTACTCCTCGAAGAGTAGACTATGGAATCCCTCTTTGCCCCGCATAGGGAGAAGTATGGGATTCATACATGATTTCGTATTGTTTGGGTGATTAACACATAGCCTATTGCCGTTCGGAAGATAACCATCCTTCAAGGTGAATGGTCCTTTTTTTCTTCCCTATTGCAAAGGCTGTAATTACGTATTTAAAGTCTCGGTCAGTAGCCTACTCATCTATCATAAAAGATAGATCATTGTGAGTTGCTATAGACACCACATTTACCCTTGGTCGTTTTGTGAAAGTGCATTGACCACTTGATTGTGCTTGCCAGCAATGTGAACAATATGAAATTTAAATTGCAAGAGAAAAAATTTGCGCACCTCATTTGTTTGTCGGAGATCTTGTTTTGCGTTATGAAGTTCTTGAGGCTTGGTGGTCCATTTGTAGGATGAATAGAGTCCTCAAGAGGTAGTGTTTCCACGTGTTTAGGGCATATAGACTAGCTAGTAGCTCTTTTTTGTATTTGCCGAATACTCACTTATCGAAGTTGAGTCTTTGACTCTCATATGCTATGTCATGCCCTTCTTGAAGCAAAATAGCTCCAAGGCAATTACCACAAGCATCACATTGGACCTCAAATGGCTTTGAGAGATCTAGTAGTGTGAGCACACGTTGAGAGATAAGATTTTCCTAAGCTTCTTCAAAAGCTTCTTGCACTTTTGCAGTCCATGAATACTTAACGTTATTTTTTGTTAAGTCATGTAATGGGCTTGCTATTAGCGAGATGTTTTCTTTTAATGAAGCATCTATAGTATGCACACATACCTATGAAGCTTCGTACCTCCTGTAGATTCCTTGGATTAGGCTATTGAAATTAGGGTTGCAAAGAAACGCACACAACTTGGAGAAGACGAAGGAAGCTCAAGGCACACAATATAGAGTAGTTACTTAGCGTGCAATGGAATGATAGATAGCCCTAGAGTGATGGGCATATATACAATGCTCGGGGGAAAAAACCTCCTAAAGAGGGAAAAAATGCCCCGGTGGTCCTAGTGTGTTCACACACATCACTACCACATGTATATGGTAACAAATCCCTCGTGGAGTGATGCGGTGAATGAGAGCTGGCACATGAGTAAAGGGAAGTGCCATGCCCTGAGGACATGATCGGTCCACAAAGGGGAGTAAGCCCAAAGCTTTGCGGAAAGCTTCAAGCATCTCATGAGACAATGCCTTTGTGAAAAGATCTGCAAGGTTGTCCTGTGTTGGCACATAAGCCAAGCTGATCATCTCTCTTGCTGAGAGCCTCTCCCTGACATAGTGGTAATGCACCTCAATGTGCTTTGTGCGAGCATGAAAATTTTGGTTCCTCGCAAATGAAAATGTGCCCTGACTGTCAATGTAGATAGTGTTGACATTGTCCTCTCCAACACCCAAATCATCCATAAGGCGTCTGAGCCATACACACTCAACCGTAGCTGTGAAGATTGCCCTGTACTCAGCCTCACAACTAAGTGGCCACAGTAGGTTGCTTCTTGCTCAACCATGATATACATGAACTGCCAAGCATGAAACAAAAACCAATTGTGGATACTCACATGTCAAAACAACCAGCCCAATCTGAGTCCGAAAAAGCATGTAAGTCTGGCGGCAATGATCTTCCCTTGGGATAAAACAAGCCAAGATGTAAAGTGCCACTAAGGTAGCAAAAAATCCTCTTGAAAGCATGCCAATGCTTAGACCCTGGGTTATGCATAAATCTGCTGACTTGTGAGACTACAAACTGAATATCCGGCCTCGTGTTTCATACATAAATGAGGCAGTCAACATCCGTTTGGTAAAGAGTGACATCAGCAGGATTGCCAGCATCATGTACACTCAACTTCAAACTTGTTTCCATAGGAATGGCAATAAGTTTGCAATCCTCAAGTCCAAAATTACATAGCAATGTCTCTATGTAACTTTTCTGACACAAGGCAATGCCACCATCACACTGCTTAAACTATATACCTAAGTAATGCTACAACAACCCCAAATCTTTCTCGAATCAGGGAATTAATTTTAAGTTACAAAATACAAAGGCAACTTCATGGAACAGGAAGCAGACCACAGGTAGGTGTCCTGACACCTTCTTAGAACTTGGACATGATCATTTCAAGAAGTTTTTTGATTTTTCTAAAAAACTATTTTTGCAACATCAGGCTTGACCTAACAAATAACTAGAACCGATGTGTAAGAATTCTTAATTTCTGTCAAGGTAATTTTGTGATTCCTGAAAGCCATATTGTAAGTTTAGTGATTGTATTGTTGGTTGTGGGATGACCTGGTTTCCTTTGATGCAGTCATTCATTATGTCATTCTTGCAACAAAAAAAGAACCTCGGTTTTTGGATTAGCATGGGATACATTATCTCCATCTCAATAGATGGATGAAGTTCATTACTATCCTTTGTTTTGATTACATGGTATGTTACAGGGTTTTTAGAAAGATGGATCAATATACATAAATACACAAAAGTTAGCTGATTTCTAATAGGTTTTTTTTCTGTTCATACTTAGCAAGTTAGCTGATTGCTAATAGCATTTGGTTTACTATGAGGGTCTACAACCTCATGTGAGGGTCTCATACAAGAGGTAGACAACTGGTTTTCTTCAGCATAAGGAACAAGTACAAGCAAAATACTGATGATGATCTTTGGATAGACTTTGAATTGTATCTGTTTGGATTTACAACTCTTAACTATGTATTGAATCATGACTTTCAACTAACCTAGTATTGATTTTTGGTTGTGGACTTGCTAGGTATCCATATTTACTATTAATTACCCTATTTACATACATAACATAAGATATTTCAGGTCTTCAAGCCATAAACCTCTTGTGGAGGATCACGTTGGGAGATGGCATAAACTGAGTTTTTTGAAATATTACTCAAATTACATAGGAGATGCTGCCCGATTTTTGCCAGGTGTTTTACATTGATCGATAACCTAGAAATACATAGGTATTTGCATCATATATGGTAATTGACACTAGTAATTTTTTGGGAGAGCTCGGTGAGTATCGGGATACACATGCATATACATTTAGAGGTTATCTTACTTGAAATCTTAACTTAATAGTCAATCCTAAGGGTAAGTTGTAAACTAGGTCTACAGGTGTGACATGGATGACCACTGGATCCAGTGTTCACACATGCAAAACGCACAAACATAGCCAGTTCTAACTGAATGTTTGTGTATGGATGCAGGTAACAACTGGATCCTTCTCCATGTAGATGTAGTCGAAGCTCATCCCAAAGGGTGGACACACAAAGATACAACATTAAGATATCCATTTGTAATGATCAAAGATCAAATTTTTGATCTATATGACTGTATTATCCATTAGATACAGAATGTTGTATTGGTGTATATGAAATGTTACTTGAGTTTTATGACATCTTGTTTTAAAACATTGTTATTTAATATATTATCTAATACAATTGTCTAAATATGGTTCAATTATGAGGGGATTTTTATACTTAAACACACACACACACACATACACAATATACATGGGTTCTCCCTATCATAAACACACGCATAATTTATGCATACGCTATCTAATAGAGCTTTATTATCTCCTGGGATGTACCATGGATTAGATTGTACATGCGTAGTCATGCAATACGACATTCTCAACATATAGAGTTCGTGGAGGATGACAACTTTTTCCATGGCTCAGGAAATACATATTCCATAAAAAGATTACAGAATCGTACTACAGGTAGGTGTACTCAGTATTTGGGGTTTGATTATGCATGCTTTTTCTCAACACTTCGTTGACGTTGTCTGAAGAAGCTTAGTAGTTATTTTTTTGGTTGTATCATCTAAAAATCTTGGTGTCTAATTGTTGGTTGCAATACTATGGTAGATTACATGTTAATCTACTGAAATAGCTTACCCACTTGGTACATTTAAAATTTTTGATTCTCTAAAAATCGGTCTATCTTCATTATTAAGCATACAGGTATGTATTTTGGAAAAAATTGGATGAACATTTGAGGAACTATGACCGTTATCTGATTGCATTTACCTGACTACCTACCTATACATAGTTCATAGCATAGATAGTTTATTGAAATTTCTTAAAATTACATATGATATGTAATATGCTTATGGATCCTACAGCCCATATACATCTCATCAAACATTTAGTAGGATTATTATTGCCGTAGTTAAATTTCTGATTGGATATTAGTAAATGGAGGATATGCATACATTATCACTTGAAGGTTTAGAAGACCAACATCCAGTTATCAAAGCTAGGAAACTACCATCCATAATGAACATTAGACTTTTTGATGGGATAAATTTTTACATGGTAGTGACATATTGCTGGGATACAGGTTAAACTTTTTTGAAATAATGATAAAAAACAAGCAAATTGCTGGCATCTAAGTTTATTCTTTAACTTGTTGGACATCTAGCTACTGGTGTTTTGGCCTTTTAACTTACTAGCATTTTGTGATGAAAATAATCTGGATTGTAGGTATTCCTTGTGGATTTTTACTTCATGATGATAATAAACACCATCTGGTTCTTGGGATGAGCGTAAACATGGTTTTAGCTCTAGTATTCTTTTAAACTTTTACATGCTGACTGCAAAATGAGACTCAAACATCTACCTATCAGCATGGCTCTCGTAGGCAAGGTTTGGGATCCTTTAAGCACACACATAGTATACATATAGCTTCCATTGGGTTACCCCCATGGATTGCAGCTCAACACTCAAATCTGGTTTACATAGATTGGGTTAATTTTGATTTTTCACTTACTAGATTGAGGTGTTATTGATCTTTTGAGCTCAATGAATTTTATAGATATGCTTATGCCTCTGGTAAGGATCTTGGAAGAAGTGGTAATGACTGGATTTTTTGAAAATACAATCTGTTATATGAATAGCATGCTGCCCAACTTAAACATCTGCCTAGCAAAATGGTCCTATAGACATGTACTTCTATCTTTGTATGCATGAACTCACTTTTGATGAAGGTAAGTATTTAGTGGTGGTAAATTCACAATTGTAAAGTACTTTTTGATGCCAGCTTTTCTTGGTGGATAAAATGCATACATTTTGAAACAAATGTTTACTTTGAAATTAGTTCAATGAATGTTATAGATATGCTTATGCCTCTGGTAAGGATCTTGGAAGAAGTGGTAATGACTGGATTTTTTGAAAATACAATCTGTTATATGAATAGCATGCTGCCCAACTTAAACATCTGCCTAGCAAAATGGTCCTATAGACATGTACTTCTATCTTTGTATGCATGAACTCACTTTTGATGAAGGTAAGTATTTAGTGGTGGTAAATTCACAATTGTAAAGTACTTTTTGATGCCAGCTTTTCTTGGTGGATAAAATGCATACATTTTGAAACAAATGTTTACTTTGAAATTAGTTCAATGAATGTTAAAAGAGCCTTAATCTTCAAGTGGGTGTCTCGGATGAGATGGCAGTAGACTGGACTTTTGAGAATTGATCCAATTTACAAAGGAGATGCTGTCCGATTTTTTTTGAAATTTAATGATATAAACATTATAATAAATAAATTGCTCATTCTTTAAACTTAATATCTGAGCTATGTTATGATGTTAGTTTTTGTTGTAATTTTTGACACCAATAACAAGGGGAGGGAGTCATTGACACCTGTCTTCCCAAGTAATGCCAATTCTGACGTGCTTGTGTTTCTTGGATGGTGAAAGGTAAGAGATTCTTTCCATGGGATTACAACAACAATTGCAGCAATAATAGAAGATCATTCAATGTTCGGTTATTTTTATTATATGATTCTTTGATAATAAGATGTAATACAGTATATGTCAGTATCAGATCTAAATGTTAATATAAGATTAACTTTATCTACTTAGTGTCTAATGTATACATAATATGTGGTTATTTACACATTGACTGATCTCTAGTCCCATTGTATGGTTCAAGTTTGTGAAATCAAACTATTGTTAGATTATTCATTCTTAAACACACACACACACACACACACACACACACACACACACACACACACACACTTGTTTCTAGCTAGCCTTTGGCCAGGGTAGCAACATACAATGGGCCTAGACCTGCTATAATTTTTTGACTTGACCTACCGAATCCAAAGGGATGGGTTGGAGCCATGGCTCCTAATCTGGTCAAGCACATATATTATTTAGGTCTATTACCTTAGACTAGCAGATGCTCTTATCAATTTACTTTTGTTAGTTTTGTATCTTTATTCTACAAACAATATTATGGATGATGGAGCTAATGGCTATATTGTCTTGTGGGTGACTACTTTGGGTCTATATCTAAGCTTGCACTTTCTTTCAAAGGTGAATCTGGGTTTATCTTGGATTCATTTAGGTTTATTCTATTATTGAAACATTCAATATGGTTGATGGGTGAATGCCCTGCCACCAATTTTTTTTCTCTAGGGCGTCGCTAGAAGCGTCGCTATATAAGGATCTACAGCGTCGCTATGAACGTCGTTATAGGTGGCCTATAAATGTTGCTAAGATCGTCGCTATAGTCATCGCTATATAGCGACGTCTGTAGCATGAGTATAGCGAGGCATATAGTGACGCTCATAGCAATGTCCCCGTATCGACGCTTTAGCGATGGTCTTAGCGACACCGGGGAGTATACAAACCCAGTGTATTTTTGTCGCTAACAGTGTCACAAGTGCACACGACCTCTTGTAGTGATCTTTGACGCCTGTTGGATTTGATAAAAAATGACGTGCCTTGATCCCACCGATAGATGGTTTCAAGGTACATCTTTATCATTGGTTGACCTTTTCTTGTCCCACTGGATTTTTGCATTGCCCCATTGGAGACCCATCTCTGACAAAACTAGTTCAAGCGCCACTACTGCAACCTTCTCTTCTTTTGAGTTCTTGATTTTTCAAGCAAACCCAATGTACAAATACACCAACTTCTCCACAATTCTACAAAGAGCATGCATTGTACAAATGTGGACATTCACAAGTGGATCATCTACAAGTCGGTGGAAATTAGGATCCTCATTGTGCCGAGTAGGTGACTTTTTCCACCATTTTGGATCCATCATCTTTGCAATCTCCATGAAATACAAGCATGGAGCCTTTACCATAGCACCCATTCCACGATTATACATACACTTCAGTGTTTTAAGGTCACCTACAAGATGCCATTGGACCTGAAAGTCTCCCCTCCCATTCACAACCAACACCTTTCCTTGATTCATTTGTTTATCAATGATATCAGGGATAGGGGTTTGATGGAACACCCAATATAATATGTCATGGTCTTATTTATTTACCTTCAAGATTAAATCCGCATGAGACGTGAAACTAAATCTAAAATTAAATCTCAAGAGGGCTCACCAAAGCTGAAGAGAAGGTGGAAATGGAATACCAGAAAAGCACCAAGCCACCATATATTTGTTTTTGATTGAACATTGAAGTATGAAGGATCATTAGTGGAGCATTTTGAAAGAACCCTTTTCATCAATGTTATTGTGACTCATTCTATCTTCTTCTCTTTGAGAATCTCACTCTCATCTAGCTTCAAAACAAAATGCAAAACACCACCTGTCTCTTCAAATGTTATATTGTAGAACTCAACCATTCTAGTTTGCAACAAAGTGAGGTCCATAAAGATATTGTTGTACTCACTGTAGGTTACAGTTGTTCCTTAAGATCTCTAATACCACCAATAAAAAATGGACATCCAATGAAATCTATCTGCGCATGGTTGAGTTGAAATCCCTCTTTCCAAACACTTGATGTTGTTGGTAGAAGTTTAGACTTTATTCATTCTTCAAAAAAATGGAGGGGATAGACTGCTGAATAGCTGAGTACCCTCTCTTACTCACACCAAGGGAGTCAAGTGTGCCCTATATTTCACTGAAATGCACTGCACTCTTTGTAATAAAATGGTCAACAACATCCCACTGCAAAACCTTAAACGTTTTGTCATGCATTATATCCTTTGCGAGACCACTTGTTATCAAAGGCTTCAACTGCTTTCATACATTTATCTAGATATATAACGTGTTTACATAGAGGATATAAAAGACATAAGAAAAAAAAATGTATAGTTGAAATAAACTAGAAGGTTTTACAATCGTGACCTCAATGCTTGTATTCTTTTCTTGAAACCTCTAGAGCCAACCTTCAAGATTTCAAGATTCCGTAGTCTCTTCTTTCGCACACGAGCACCTAAGCTTGTATATTTCCTTTGTAAGTTCTACACTTTCTCTTGTAGTACCTGTATTTCTTGTGTGCATTGCAAAAGGGTTTTTTGGTCTTTACAATGCAGAGTTGAAAGTCGTATAATCTCATTTGCTTGATGGTGAACCATGCTTTTTTGAATTTTTGATTTCCTAGTTAGAGCTTTGTAGTAGCCTGTCCGTCACCTTCAAAGGTCAATAAAGTAGTGGAATTTGCAAATGCAAGAGGGGGATTGGTCATAGGATTCAAAGGATAAAGGGAGCCATTTGTCCATAAATCTATGTGTTTTGCTCTTCTACTCTGAGTCTTGCTTTCTTCGTGGGTGTTAATACTGTGTTTGTTTTACTCGCTTGCATACACGCTCATATTCAGAATTCAAATCAACGTGTAGATGATATTTATGACGTTTAGTGAGAAGGTTTGAGGGGATGGATGAAGATGCCATGAATACACAATCAAGAAAATCAAGAAACAAAAGAGTACAACGCCATTACTCCCTAGAATCCTTACTGCATACATCGTATGGAAAAGAAATTCCCTCCTATAGGATGAGGTGCATTCAGTATAACTGAAAAGGGACATTTTGTCAATCCTTACGGCCATTATGTCTCTCTTGAAAGAATCCACTTTGAAGTACACTTTTTGAACGGCTAATGAGGACACCTTTTCTTTTACCACACCAATTTTCTAGAGAGAGAAAGAAAAAAGTTGTATTTTTTTAGAAGGCCCTCCAAATGACCTCCCAAATTCTCTAATGCGATGAGCACTCATAACTCTTTTACACTTCCTAGAGCAGATACATTACAAGTGACATTTCTAGTAGAGTTACCATGACAGGATACGAGAAATTCACGATGACCACAACAATAGCCATATACTACAAGATGGCCTGGACCTAGAGTTAGCCCAACTAGACAATCACGACCACATGTGAGGAGAGCTCAACAGACTTTTATTTAAGTACCAGAGACATTGAAGATTTGGCTACCAAAGAACCTACCATCTAGCACACCACATGTTGACACTAGCCATAGCTCATTTGAGATTTCTAGTGACCATGCTATTGGCTTAGAGCTTAGCAAGTGTGAGCCATTGAGGGACCTTGAGCCACATAGTTCATTGACCATACAGTCATAGGCTGATGTCATCCTTAGACCCATTACTAGTGCTTCAGATTCTACCATCCATATAGATCTAGCAGTCAATGACCATTAGACAAAGACCTATAGGAGATTGCAGATTTTATTGTCTGGAGAGAGTTCCCTTATCTTTCCTAGTTGCACTAGACCCTTGATTTGTGTAGATTGATTATGGTGCACTCGATACATCCGCAGATGAGGTAGATGATACTATTCCTAGACTTGATGGTTATAGAGGTGGAAACAATGTCAAGAAGAAGGCCACAAGTGCTTCTCCTAGCTGTATAGAATCTTTGGTTATCTCTTTGTCCCAACTTGGCACTCAAACATGTGCTGAATGAATTTTGAAATGGTCTATCTATGAAATAATTTTCTCTAGATCACCTTCACCCACTTCATTACCCTTTCAAGTCATATAATTTGAGTGACCTATCTTTGTGGAGAACTTTATGAACTTGATGACATTTCCCACCCCTCACCTCACCACACAAAGACAACACCTACCCAACCTTTGACATGATTAACCTCCCATTGATAAATATCAAATATCCAAAGTTATCGGTAGCACCAACCTTTGACACCGTTAACCTTGCCATCCCCACCAACCTCACCCATGTCGTTGATGAATCCAAAATATCCAAAGTTGTCAATAGCACCCAAGCATGACCCTCATGATGGTTGTATTATGTTTGAAGAGACTCACTAATACCTGAACAACCTTGTTGCCAACTGCAATGTTAGAACAGTTGCCGCAACACTGCAAAAGAAGAGCATGGTTTCCACAACCATCGTGGATATCACTAAGGCTTGGGTTACATAATTGTGTGAGCCTTACCATATGCATTGCTTTGAAGAAAGAATTCGTGGCACATTTTGTTGGTAGTACACCGTCGTTTGTTCAAGGGTTAGACAACAAGAGCATGAGGTGGCCTTCCAAAACTACAATAGCAATTTGATTCTAGTAGCTACCCCACAACGACGATATCCCACCTTATCTCAAGTCACATACAAGGATTTGGGTCCAGTACATGAAGGCAAAATCCAAGTAGACCCCAACTACCCCGGCAAAGCAAGAAGAACCAAAGAAGATTGTTAAGTTTTTGCACTATAAGAAACTATAGAATCTGATGACAAAAGTGCAACTATTAGAGCTCGTGCCAATGTTTTAAGAGATTTTGACAAAGGAGATATACATGGAAGGTTTGATAAATTAAGAGGGATGATTGGCACTACTTTTTTTTGTCAATGTTTAATTACTAATTACAATGAGGAGAAGGGAAAATGAAGTTTTCTTAATCTATTATATTTAAATCTAAGCCATCAATGTTTAATTACTGATTACAATGCAGAGAAGGGAAAATTGAAGTTTTCTTAATTTATTATATTCAAATATGCTTTGTGCTCTCATTTGTGCTATATGCTTCTCTTTATTTGCATGCCATGTTGAACACTTTCTTGAGATCATGCTCTCCACACGGTTGGGTGGGAAGGCTCTATAATACATGTACCTATCACATGGGTTCAAAAGAAAAAAATTGTTGTTAATCTCAAATATTGTCACATGTTTACGTAATAAGGGGCATCGTTTAAGGAACGTCAAAAAACAATTTACAAAATGAAAACCCTACTCAATTGACTCAAAGCAATGAGATAAGAAGTATTTCATCCTATTAAAAAAACACAAATATCCATGTAATATATAGGATAGCTCAATAAATTAAGTAGCAAAGCACAAAAAATTTCACATAGTCAAACGAGGAGATTCACTTTTTTAATCGAATTGATATATTTCTATTCTTTCCCAGCCACCACAACATGAAATAGACCCACATGTCCTCATTTCTCTAAAAAAGAAGTTTCCAATGTGAGAGATGTTTCCAAAAAATCCTCTCTCTCAAAATGGCTATGACTTTGAGATGTATTGTTGGATGCTACGACGACGATGGTTGTACCAAAGGTTCCAGTTGCCTTCCATCTTGACCATAGTCAAAACCATCACAAGTAGGAGTCGCAATAACAGTAGATGGTTGTATCAAAGTTTGACATTGCACCTGCTCGGAGTTGCCCCCATTACGAGGAGGAGTAAACATCGTAGGCAAAAAATCCTCCCTATCGCACCTCATCTGAGATCTTTGAAAGTGTCTCTTTAAGGCATCCAATCCCTGTTCCAAGTAAGTCAAGCACGTTCATATCGTGTAGAAAGAGAGAACATAAAAAAAAAAGCTACATCAAGAGGATTTACTATAGTATGCTTGAGACTCATCACTTTTTACAAATTGTACATTATTATTTTATGATTCTTATTGTATCTTTGTCTTTACACAATTAGTCACAAATTGAAAATATTATGTGTGACAAAGATGAGCCAAGAAATAAATTTTTTATTTCTCTTAATTAAACTATGCTTTTGCCATCACCTCACATTTGAACCACCTCCATTGTTTTCAAGGATTGACATTTTATGAAAAAGCTAAGGTCCGCAAAGTGATGATTTTATAATCTAACTAGGCCTTCTAGCCATATGGATGGCCAAATCATAGAAAATCTCTACAAGAAGAATTTGACTGTCTAATTTTATTTTTATTTCTTATATAGTTCTAAGCAAGAAGAATAGTAAATTTTATATACTATCCATGAACACCATTCAATGGAACTAACTGTAGTAAGATCACCTAAGGCTTTAGAATCATTTCTAGTCAAATATATGCTGGACACCAAATCATAGATGCAAAGAGAATGCATCTAAGTGTCAGAAGGAGAGCTCTCTATTTTTCACCGCAAGGAAGCACTAGTTTTGCTTGGTTTTAGAGTATCATAGTCTCATGCATTGGCTCATGTGCATGCAATTTATTCATCAACCTAATTGCAGATTCGCTAATAATAATAAGGAGACATCACTCACATGCACAAAATTTTCATGATCTACTATTAGAAAGGTGTAAACCACACCTATCTGACTACACCTTTAGACGTAGAGGAAGGTGTAAACTACACCTACCTCCCTTTGAACCCCCCCCCTCCCCCGCTTCCCTTACATGGTAATACAATAACTCTTAAAAAGTCCCTCGAGGCCATTACTTTGCATGATAGTTTCTTTAATTATATAAGCCGCCATAACATATTAAGAAATCTAAGCAATGTGCACATGCAATGTATGATGCAAATTTACTTAATATTTAATTATCACTTTAAGAAACCTGAAAATTACATGATGAGAGATCTAACTCACCTGGATGCGAGCAGTTGTGATCCCAGATATCTTCTTCGACTTGAACATTTCCCATGAGTGGCGATTATGAAAAGCATTTGTAAAATTTCTTGCAGCATTGGGTGTGGTGAAGTTCACAAAATCGTATCCTTTGTTACTACACGTCCTAGATCACCAAGAAGCAAGTGTGTTCAAATAGTCACTTAGCTAACAAAAACCAAAACTTTGGAAGTTGCACCATATGTGGTTGTACATACATACCATCATGCTCACACCCATAGCTAGGCCATAGACTCTGCATACCCTAGTACTATAAGTAGCACTTTCTCATTGAGAGTGCATCATGTTACCGGAGTGTGTGTACAATTTACAACTTCATGCTTGCTCACTAATTAGCACCTCTCGTAGATTTATGCACAATGGAATCATGAATTTACATACATAAATTCCTAAATGTGAGGGGATTTTGTGATCCAAAGAAACTTAAGACGACACAATTTTAATGCTCCAAGAAATGCAACACACACAAAAGAGAACTTTTGTAGCATAAGCCATCTTTCTCACTTAGTACTACATGGAAAAATATGTTTTGCAATCACACAAAATGTAAAACTAAATGGCAAATATGGTTTTTAAAACAATGAGAACCAAGATAGGATACTTACATGAAGTCTATGACAAGGTACAAAAAGTCATAGGCGGCATTGTGGTCGGTGTTTCCAGCACAATAATCATCCAACATTGCTATCAAGGCTTGCAAGCTATGAGGACCAAAGAAAACATGAAATACTCATTATTAAAGAACTGTAGGTAAAAATGTGTTCAAACTAGAAGCCTGATTGATAATTTGGTTCTCTTTATGTTGATAATACTCATTATTAAAGAAATTTAATACGACACAATTTTTATGCTCCAAGAAATGCAACACACACAAAAGTGAACTTTTGTAGCATAAGCCATCTTGCTCACTTAGTGCTACATGGAAAAATATGTTTTGCAATCACACAAAATGTAAAACTAAATGGCTAATATGGTTTTTAAACCAATGAGAACCAAGATAGGTTACTTACATGAAGTCTATGACAAGATACAGAAAGTCATAGGCGGCATTGTCGTCGGTGTTTCCAGCACAATAATCATCCAACACTGCTATCAAGGCTTGCAAGCTATGAGGACCAAAGAAAACATGAAATACTCATTATTAAAGAACTGTAGGTAAAAATGTGTTCAAACTAGAAGCCTGATTGATAATTTGGTTCTCTTTATGTTGTCTTCTCCACCATATTTGCCCATATTTGTCATTGGGATGTCCACAAGATATTGAGTATACTATTTTAATTTGTTGATGGAAAGAAATGCCATAGAAGCTACTGACCTGCACAAGCGTGGTATATTGTGGATCATTAGCGTCGTTATGCCATTGAAATCTTGTCCATCATGATTTCCGATGAAATAGTTGATGGGTATGTTTGAATTGGCTTGGTTTTGTGGAGATAGGCCATTGACAAGCTGTGAATGGTTACGATATTGACGTAGGGAGAAGGGCCGACGTCCGAGGAGTAAGCAACTTCACGTACTTAGGGTTTAGAGTGATAGACAAGGAGCTCCTTCCGGATATTACCACGGTGGCTCTGCTCGTTCTGATGTGTTCCCTTTGCATATAATTGGCTGGTGATGAAGCTGGACTTATGGATTGCCCGTCTGTCGGCACGACTTTTTTTGAACCCCTTAATCATTTGACCCTCCTGTCGGCCCGTCTGTCGGCTCTACCTTGGACGCCATCTTGCTATGGGTAGTGCAGAGTAGCTTATTCTTCGCCACACAACCCCTGGAGTAGATGAGAATTGATTCGAACTTGTAGCATTGCACACATACCTTCTAAAATCAGCCGGTAGCCTGGCCACGAAACCTCAAGCTCGCAACACGAACTCTCTACTAAATATATGTATGACTATTGAATGAGTTCAACCGCCACCTTTTGTTTTGAAATGGAGCACGGTTACATATTTTTGATAACTATGCCTCACATGACCACACCCTTATCTTGGTACTTGGATCGCCAAATCTAGTGATAGCATTTCGAGAGTTGAGCCACTTTAGTAAAACTCAATCTCAATGGCCTCCTCCTCTGTGAGCCTTGCAAAGACCTAGCTTCTTCTAGCGAAAAAAAGACACATAGAGAAAAATAGATCTTTCTTTAGAAAATCTTAAAGTGTAGGGGATGAAAAACTTGGCTTGTCCTCATGTTGATAAAAAGGAGAAATTATACATGATCACTTTAAGATGATCATAAACCCATCTTTTAGCACATGTTTCTACCACCACGAATAAGAATGTGACTATGGAATCAAGCCTATCCAGGATGACATGGGATATAATACACAATGTAAAGTCGTTCTCCCGAGGAGACCCATCGAAAGAGATAAGAGCTCATGATAACTTTCTAGCACCACTTTGGGCTCACGTGTGACTTAGCAACAACAAAATTTTGTTTGTTGATGGACAATGCAAATTAATGCAATGAAGGAAGAATCAAGTTGTTTGTTGAGATCTTAGTAGCTGAGTTCAATTTGTGTCAATGTAATGCATTTTGTGTGAACCCCTCCAAAATGTATTTTTGGGAGAATGAAGAATCATGTTTTTTGTTGTGGCTGAGTTCAAATTTTGTCAATGTAATGCATTTTGTGCGACTACCTCAAAATTGTATATTTTTTGAATAAATAAAAACCTTTTTTTCAACAGTGTGTTAAGATCCCCGCTCTCTATATTTGTACGTACAAATTCAAAGGTACATAAGGGGCTTAATACTCTTGGAGCTATATATAGCTCATTGTGCCTAACTTGGTCTCACCTATGTATATGTAACTTGTCCTCAATATTAATATATGTTTAGGAGCATACATGGTGTATTCTCTCTCTCTCTCTCTCTCTCTCTCTTTGGGAAAAATTGCTCTTTATATTACAATAATTTACAATCTGCTGTCACACTGACAGCTTTTGTATGATCCATACCACTTTGTCTTTGAAGATGGTCTCTTCATCAGGATGCATATTGGTGGAAAAAAAAAACTCTTGCAAGGCTCACAACATATGTGGTTGATATGTTGATTGACAAGAGTGCATTGCAAATCGCACATTGTGTAAATTTATTGATTTCTTAATTATGTTTTTTCAAATATATATTGAAAAGTAGAAAAATGTTTTTATATATGAACATCTAGTTCATATGCCTTCAACATTAAATTAAAGCAATGGAGAAAAATGTTGGCACAAGTGGTAACAAGAAGACAAAGAATAAAAAAGGCCTTGGCAAAGAGTGGAATTATGCTGACAACACATGCATATGGAGTGGAAATGTAAAGTTTGCTTCACCAGAAAATCAGGAGATGCACTAGGTATTAGGGACTATTTTTTTGGTAGCCTTACAAAGAATTGTAAGAAATTTGATCATCCTCAGCTGCCTATAATTGCGAAGTGTTTGAGAGAAAGAAATTCTTCTAATGGTGTATAGTGTGCATACACCAAAAGAGCCTACTTCAATCCTTGCACCTTTTTCCAAGGCTTTGCGGGGAATGCCAATCAGATGTGCACATCTAGATTTCAATGTTGTGTGCATGATTGTGTCGGTGCCGCTGGCATCAGCTGATCGACCATCTACGATCCCTTGGGCATCTTGCGCCTTCTTCAGCCACTTGGGTAAGGCAGAGTAGTCTTCAACTTTAACCCACTTCATCTTTATCTTTTGCTCCTCGCATTGTTTATTCCACAACTCTATCTCACCATATCGCAAGTGGGAGGGAGATATTCTTTCAAGTCTCTCTAACACACTTTCATATTGCCAAGCACTATCCTGACCTTGTGAGGGGAGGGTTGAATTCTCTTATCCGTGTAGGCATCAACAAATCGTACTGGCCTTCGACGTGCAATCTACGCTCTTTGTTCACTCCCAAATAGTGCTAGTGAGATCTTTAATAAAGAAGTCACTCTGATTTACTTGTTGGATGCGGCCATCTGTACATGAAGATATTGCTAGCATACATCCTTTTGAATAGCACGCATGACAATTTTCTTTTGCTCTGGCGATATTTTTGCAACATATCAAATACAGTTTTAGGGTGCATCAACACTCTCACACTAGTACAGATTGACCACAACCATGACCTAATGACTTTAAAAAACATACAGTTTTAGGGTGCATCAACACTCTCACACTAGTACAGATTAACCACAACCATGACCTAAAGACTTTAAAAAACTGTGCAAGATTATATTAATTTAGATTGATAACCATTTTTAATTTGAAAAGCTACATTTGATCGTACAAAATGTGTTATAAAAAAGTAACACTTAAGAAAACCACCCAGATCAAACAATACAAGTAAAAAATCTTAAGCATTTCAAAATATTGTAATAGACCATAAGACGTTGGTACAACGAAGCTGGTCCAACCTGGGAAGTGTGCAATGCTCGGATAAGAGAGTATGCAAGTGCATGGAAAAGGGCCAAGGAAAATGTGAAAGACCTTGGCAAGCAAGCGCTCATGAAAATGTATACTTGATGTGGATTTTTAGGTCAAAAAGGCTCTAAGAAAGGGGCAGTTAGGATGATAGGTAAAGGTGCCCAAAGTGCTGAGCCGGTGCTCTAGAATGTTTTCTTTGAAATGATGTACAAGACAGTCTAGACGGATCCTTAAACATAGCTACGGTGTGAAAGATATGGTAATTCAAAGATGGAATGGTTTACAGATCCTCGACAAATAGGGCAAGTGGAGACAGATGGCCAAAACTGGGATGAGTGGATAGACGTGAAATGCTTGAGTTGTGGAGCATGTTGGGCTTCTTGAATTGATAATCAGAGCTCTAGAGTGCAAGTTATGGCCATAAAAAAGAATTTCACCGGGATCAGGTATGTGCCAAGTTAACCGCGTTGAAAGTCATGCCATATAGATTCTTTTAGCACTTTCCAAAGTTCAAGAAGGTAGGGTACAGCATGCGGAGTTGATAAAAATTGATCGCTTGTCAAAACAAAGCCCCGTTGGGGAAGTTATGCCAAGTGGAAGCTTGATCCAATCAACGGTGAGTAGTTGGGGCCATATTTTTTTTTGCCATTTTGGTGGCCTTGGTTGTCAGGACAAGGGTCCTATGGGGCAACGCCCAACCTAGGGGGTCAGGGACCTAGGCCAAGGGCCTGGACTGGACCAGTGTGGACTGGGGATCTGCTTAGGGCAAGAGCTAGGAGCTAGGCCTATATAAATGGCGGTAAGGAGGAGGATCCTATGTCTCATTTCCCTAGGTCTTACATTGGTATCAGAGCTCAGGGGGAGGGAGGAGCTATGGAGGAGGAGGAAGCCTTGCACGCTTGGTTGCATGATCTCTCTCTCTCTCTCTCTCTCTCTCTCTCTCTCTCTCTCTCTCTCTCTCTCTCTCTCTCTCTCTCTCTCTCTCTCTCTCTCTCTCTCTCTCTCGGTCGGGTGATGGGACACCGCCCCTACAGAGCCGGGAGGAAGACTGGCCGTGCGAGAAAGCTCCCTTGTTTGGACAAGCAGCCATGGCGGACCTGCACGAAACGGGTAGCGGCTTAGCTCGCGCGAGTCGCGCTCCAAAGAAGGTATTTTCTCATCACTGGATCACCTACAAAGAGTCATCATAGGGTCGTCTGCTCTCGCTTCGTCAAAGGCACAGTCGGCCATAGCTGCGCAGCAGAAACGAAGTATTTTTATTTATTTTTTGAGAATTGTGCCCTACCCAACTAAGGGCTTTGCCCCACGGTGCGCAGTAGCTAGGTCCAATTAGGCCATGAGGACATGACCAAGCCACATGCCACTCCCATGCTATGTATCCGAGGACTAGCGGCAAGTATGCTCCAACATGTTGCATGTCATCATGCGGCAAAGGCCATCATCATAGGCTTGGCAAGGAATCCATGGTGCAGGATTTTGCCATGGTGGGCCCAAACACAAGCTTTCGAGCACATCAAGGGCCGCCATGAGCACCATCTTCCTAGCTGGTTGTTGTGAAATTGTACACATCTTTACCACTCGATCAAAGACAACGGGACTTTTGGTTTTCAAAGCATGATGTCGGCATCAAGGCGGATAACCGTCATGCTAGCATTCGCAATTGGCATTGGGAAGCCAATGGCAAGGATTGGTTTGCGATGTGTTGCTTAAGGTAAATTATGAGTGTTGTTATTGAAATTATGTGTGAGCAAGGCTTATTACAGATATACAACACCAAGCAAGGCTGCAATCGGCAAGGAAGGAACCTACGATAGGTCGCGGCATGTGATCAATCAGGTGAGAATTATTTTTATTCTTCAGTTTGTGTGGCACAATGTTACAAACCCTGCTGTATATTTGTATCAAGAAACAAAGGTGCGTGCATTTTAAGCACTCCACGCACACATACGGCTTCTGACAGTTCTCATAAGCACTCACATTTTGTTGCATACTTTGATGGCAAGGGCCAATTACTTAGCGCCTCAAGACAACCGGCATGGCCTTTTACTGGCCAAGGTCAACATATTAAGTACAATCTTGGTAGTCATTACCATGATTTGGACTAAGGAGCATGGCTCCGATATAGATGACCTTTACATAGGGTTTTACGAGGCAATTTTAAGCAGTAGGCAATTGGAAATGGTGAAGTTGAATCCACAGTGACCGTGTCTATTGAACCAAACATTATTATCCGGCAAATCACTTCTTGGTTTTCTTCTTGCTGGTGACTCATTTGATTCTTCCGGCAGCAAGATTTGTCAGTAAGTGTACTGGATAAGGTACACAATTGATTTTTTTTGGTTATGCAGCATCTGTTTGATAGCTACGATATGCAATAGACGTGCATACAATATGCATACACTTTAGGCATGCACATCACAAGCATGGCCTGTGAAAATTACTGTAAGTACCAAAACGTGGATTTGTTTAAAGATTGGAATGAAGCATGGCAAAATTGCAATCTTTAAACAGACATGCATGGCCTTTTACTGCACCTGTTTTTGAAGGAAGCAAGGCTTCAATTTACGACTCTTACATTAAACTGTTTCCCGTTTGGGGTATGCTATGAGCACACGCCCTTGGGGAAGTTCTCCGTATACCTACAGTATATTTCAGGCCAACTTTCTCTCACACAACGGACATGAAGATCTACATTTGAGCGAGTTTTTCTTCCCACATCTCAAGACAACTGGTTACAGCAGCAGGATGACCACGTTAGACCATGTTCAATATTGTTATTTTTTCCATGTTTATACATTTACATTGGAAACTAATGCTTGTGTACAAAGAAAAGTTCTTTGAAAATTTTTCATGAAGCAAGGCTTCTCCCTTGTGCCAAGGTACTGCCCAATGACGCGGAATCATGAGCAGTGGCACACAAGATTGACAAACTGGCAAAATAGGGAATACCACCTCACAAAATCCCTACTAGTTTAAGGCACTAATGGTTTTGGCTCTTACGTTTGAGGCCATCACTCTCGCCAAGGGCTTCACAATCTGTATGCATGGCATGCTAACTAGGTGGCATAAATTCCACCGCTTCAAAGATTACGCTTCCGCTATCACACCAGGCACTCTGTCATAGACATACTAAGTTCTGGATAGTTTAAATTTATGGTTGCTATCAACGCACACTACCACTAAATGGAACCTAAATCTACGACATATTTCACAGGAAAAGTGTCATTTTAAGTCATTTTTCTAAAGTCACAACCCCATACATGGTAAGAGGGTCAAGCTGTGGCTTGTGTTTTCTGTCCACTCTCTCGATGAGAGCGTTGTACAGGCAAATGGTTGCATGTTCATAGGATAAGCTGCAAATCAGGCATAAGATGCCTAAGAGCACACATTTTGGGCACACACTCTAGAAATTTAAGGTAAGTTCCTCGGCCCAGCATGCTCTTCTTCTCTTTCTTTTTCTGATTTCTCTCAAGAATAATCAAAACTTTTTCATAATCTTTTGATACATGTTTTTCTCGTAAGTCAGCCTGAGCCAAGGTGATCTAACTCTCAACTAACACGTGGCTAAGATGCTACTCAAATTAGTCTTCATCGGTTCGTCCGTTGAACACTAATTTGCATAATGGCTATGAGCCACACTGGCTAAGAGCCATTGTTAGGCCAAGGATAAGACCTAACTATTGGCATTCTTTGGATAATTCTTTTCAAGATCAACGAGATCTTCGGAGGGAAGTACACATCGACATTATTGGACAAGCAAGAGTCTTGTCACTACGGATGTCTAGGGTGTCATGTTTTCCACTACATGTTTTCAGTGCGACACTCAAGTTGAGTTTTTATACTCTTCAACTCAAAGAAACTGAGCTCTACAAGGAAGTATCGATGCAGCAATCAGTTGCGACAGCATGGCTGTCCATAAGAGCTCGGCAGTTCACTTGTGTGGATTTCCTGCTCTCTCTATAGCACTACGGCGTGTCTATGGACATACTGTTTTGGGGTAAGACCCGACGGGTGCTTGTTACATCACCCCATAGGCATCAAGGATCACAGTTTGATCTGCATTGAGGATCACAGTTGAGCTCTCCCAGTTATACTTTCAAGGAAAGAATTCTGCAATCTACCAAACGTGGACACTTTTCAAGTTGATTCCAATCATTCTGTACACGGTTGACTATGTTGGTTACCGTTATCTGCTAGTTGAGCAGTTTCTACAAAGAGTCTTACCAAGGGATTTGACTACGTAGATTCTAATCCAAGGGCTTGGATTGCAAAGGCAACACCCAGTGTTCCCAGTGCAATGCTCTTTGTTTTTTCAGGTAGGGGACGTGCTCCTCTCCATTTGAATACAGGTAAGTGTACATTACGTTCAAATCTCCAGGTACACATCTATTGATTTGGTGTTATTCCATTTTTAATATGCTTTTCTTGGCCTTTCAAGACGTCTAAGTACGCTTGAATGTTACAGAGCCATGCCAAGGGCATGTCGGCACAAAGTATTTTGGGCCAAGTGTCCAATCTATCTTTGTGTCTTATGCTGTTACGAACCTACTTGGAGGGTTCAATTTGGCACATGTTGTCACATGGGATACAACATGGTCTAGGAACTCAAGGAGTTTGGTTTAGCCAGTGTGGAGCAAGATATTGAGGGTCCCTCTCACTCTTGTCGTGGAGTGTGTTGCAGTTCCTCCACACACAAGTACATCTTGTACTTGATGGATGTCGCTTTTTCGGCCATCCTTCTTTGAGATATATTTCACATGTGGTGAATATGAGTCTCTAGGACTGACACTGGTGCCTAATTCTTAATTATGTGTCGCGACGAAGTCCCTACGTGCTGGTCGCATCGGTTTATTAGACCATTTGAAGCACACCGTATCAGGAGCAATTTCAGTGGCCAAAAATTGTCGGGTACTCAGTACAGAGTTGCAATGACAAGTGTTGTGAAACGTAACGGAGGGTCGTTTCTACATATATCCAAGTATGCTAAGTTACTGAGAATGTCTCATGGTTGGTACCTAGGTGTGACTGATCTTTCACATTCTGTTATGGTCCAGCTCTTGTTGAAAGGCTTTCACTTATGTACCGTGAAAAGTCTCGTCATGGAATTGCGGTTTGAATAAATTTGTGTTAAATGCATGCACAGTGGGTGTTATAGGCCCTAGTGTTTAACATTGATTTATTTGGAGCGGCATGCCAATTCATGGACTTTTGTTCTCTCTGCAGATTTTTTCACTGCATGTGCAATCTCTCCTGCATATTTATTATGAGTTTACACCCTGCCATACAAGGCACTGGCTCAGGATGGGTGTCTATGAGTTGAATGGTCTAAAATCTAGGAGCTTACTCCAATCCACCCGCTTTCAACCTAGTTGGTTGTCTTCACTCCATATAAAATATATGGCTGGATACTCAATGATTGAGTCCTAGTTTATCGACAGTCAGGGAAGAGTGTCTATAAGTGGTTGGGGAACAACACCTCACTCTTATTGCTGCTATTCATCTTGTGTTGGATGGGCAACTTACAAATATTTCTTTTGCTAAAGGATTTGCTAAGAGCATACATTAGCACAACGCATTTCTGAATAGATGATTTTCTCCCTATTCTAGAATTTGCTTAAGTACGGTTTTCAACTTTGAACACCTGTTGTGGTGGGCTTGGAGATTGTTTCAATAGTTTCATACGTCAAGGACTTACCAGGTGTGCTGACAAAGTATGTTGGCAAGTAACCTTCATTAGGGATGAACATGTAGTTCTTTGTGTTCCAAACTATTCAGAATTCTAACAAGAGGACACTCCCTATCTATGAACTTTTCAAGATCCTCACGCGAGTAGGAAATCTGGCTCACAACTACATGGAAAGTTACGCCAGGGTTTCCTTGCATTATTCCAGTACCTTCAGAAGATCTGAAAACTGGTTATGCCTTTGGACAACTCTTACTTGTGGTTACTCCTTTACAGTACTCAAGTGAGTTATAAATGGAGTTACCATTTAGATCCAAGTGGTTGCAAAAGGACAACAATGTTGAAAATCAAGATGTTACTCTTGGTTTCATTGAACCTCCTCACTGCACCAATTATGGGTCATACAGACAACTGTCTCACATATGGGACGTCAATAAGGAGAACATCAGTATCCTTAAGAAGATATTACTACTTGTGTTTTCGAGGAGGAAAACTCTTCCTTAAGGGGGGATTAATGTCAGGACAAGGGTCCTACGGGGCAAGGCCCAACCTAGGGGGTCAGGGACCCAGGGTCCTACGAGGCAAGGCCCAACATAGGGGGTCAGGGACCTAGGCCAAGGGCCTGGATTGGACCAATGTGGACTGGGGATCCGCTTAGGGCAAGAGCTAGGAGCTAGGCCTATATAAAAGGCGGTAGGGAGGAGGATCCTATGTCTCAGTTCCCTAGGTCTTACATTGGTAAGCGGGCTTAGTGGAGTCAAAAGTTTGGGGTGGGCTTCTTGTGCAGAGGTGTGTGCCTGCAAAGCCCCAAGTGTGTGTTTTCCCTGTCTGGCAACCATGTGGGTGTGCCGTTTGATGTAGAAGAGTTGTATATGGTGTTCTTGAGCAATGGTGAAGCTTCCATAGCATTTTTTGAGCGTCATTTCCCTACCCCCTACTCTAATTCTTTTGCTTTATGTGCGATGCCGGTGTGGATGTGTGTACCCCTCGAGCCCTTTTTGTGTGCGTAATGGAAGTGAGAGAGTGGTTTTGTGTGCGAAATCGATGTGAGTCTTGAAGCAAGCTACGAGATGTGTGTGGTTAGTTGTGGTGAGTGTGTTTGCGCATCAATGTGTGTATAGGCGATGGCCTATTTTGTAGAGAGTGAGTTTTGAATGTGGTTTTTGAGAGGATAGGGGTGTTTTGTATGCCTTAAGCTATAGAGAGGCCGTTTGGGTGTGTTCCCCCATTGCCCCTCTCCATATTCTAGTGCCCCCATTGAGGAGCGCACTTATGCTCCTTTCTGAAGTTGAAGCAGAGGTTTTGCGGATGTCAAACGTGCGAATTTTGAAGAGCAGGTGTTGCTAGGGATGGCATGGACAAGTTTTCCATTTTTCATTGGGGTCAAAGATGTATAAACTTGGCTCAAAGGCTATGGATTGTTTCTTATGGAGAGAATTATGTCAAGGAAAGAAGGTGTGATGCAAGTGTTCTCGCCCCTGGTTCATGGAAAAACAAGGCTATGGTGCGATGGCTTGTGTGAAGAGGAAAAGACAAATTGTGAAGCCTTGGAGGTGGCTTTTTCAAGTAAATTTGTAGCGGATGCGCAGCTGGACGAAGTGAAGAGAAATCTGGACAGGTTGAGAAAATCTTGGAAGGGGATTTTGAGGCATTTTCATGGGAGTTCAAAGCCCGTTGGGGAAAGTTGATCAAGGTAACTGCTATAGAAAATATTGTTTTTCTTAAATTAAGAAAGCTTTTAGATTGAGTGACAAAGTGGAGATAGATGGGTCTACGTCATACAAAGAAGCATTCGCTCTAGCAAGAGGACGGACCGAGAAGATTCTAAAGACGCACAAATCTTGGTAGGGTTTTTCAAGTGCGGTGGTGCCAAAATTAATGCTAGTCAAAATTAATGCTAGTCGCTGGCTTTCGAAGCCTCCAAGCCATGCATTTAAAATGACATAGGCTCCAACAGTTAGCCTTCATTTAAACAACTTCAAACTGGACTTTGCTTTAAAGAAAATTGTCCTCACACTCAGGCGTACAAATTGCCCCTCCACACAATACTTTTCCAAAAAAAAAGATGTTCACACAATGATTTCCCAAAAATTCAACTGCTACACAAAACACACACACACACACACACACACACACACACACACACACACACACACACACACACACACACACACAAAATGAATTCTCCCTCAATGCTTAACCATGGATTAAGCTATTAGTAATGAAACTCTCTCTCTCTCTCTCTCACACACACACACACACACACACACATACACACACAAAATGTGTCCCTTCTCTATGAGCTTTCTCATATATCCCCACAATGCTTTCCTTATAGCTTATGTTGATGGTGTGGAAGACACACACACACACACACACACACACACACACACACACACACACACACACACACACACATACAATGGATCTCTTCATTGTACTTTGTTTGATGCTCATTGATGGTGCTATATAGGTAGCTCCCTTTTTCATGCTACACCATGCATATCCAAATTCCTAGCCTCGGTATTTTTAATTCACATTCACTTGAGTGATTGCATACACATCGATCAATCTAAATACAAGATTGTCCATGAAGCACGAATTTTATGGTTGCGTGTGAGCGATTTCGTTGTCGGGGAGGCCAAATCCATCGATTATCCGACGACCTTCAAGACGTACACACACCATCGACGTACTCTTTCACAAATTAAGCTCATCACAAGTGAAACTTGGATTCAGAGAAAAGTGTGAGTTTAATCTCTATCTCTTATCTTTTAATCCTGGTTCGGTTGCGAGTTTGGTGTGCAATTTTAGGTTTTGGTGGCCTAAAAGACTCATCGGAGACAACACCACACCATCCAAGTGTGCTTGAAGGAGAAGACCGCATTGCTCGGTGCCCGTTAGTACAAGGAAGAGGCATGCGCCGCTCACTAAAGGCTTTCTCTTGAAAGGTTGTCAGTGCCATTTTAGCATTAAGTGTTTGGCTAAGGAACAAGATGCAGGTGTGATTTCTTACATCCATCCCTATCACACCAATAAGTCGGATGAGGTATGTCATGGTTCTTCTCATCTAGATGCATCTTTGAAGTTCTCCCTTTGGATTTCATTGCACAAAAATATATGGGTATCAAGTATGCTTTATCTTGGTTTTTCTCCCCAACAAGTCATGGAAAAGCATATACAAGCACTACACACCCAAAAGGAAGAGGATCCTAATTACAAATTGGTGAGGGATGACTTCTTGTGGATACATGATATAATGAATATAGGGAGAAAGCTCTTTATTGACCAATATCGAATGCATGATAATGATGCCGAAAGTGTGCGACATTGGTGCAATGAAAATACGCTCATTATATTCATATATCAATCACAAGATGCGATGCACAATGTGGAGTTTATGCTAGGAATCCAAACTCCATGGCAAAGAGATATTTGCTACAAGTACAAGAATGGAAACCTTCTCACAATGGATGCAACCTTCGGAACAAATAAGTACAAGGTGGGTAATATTGCATTTTCATCTTATGCTTGATCAAATTCACTTGTGTACTTTGTTGTTGCATTATCATGACAAGCACTCTTGTGTTGTAGTTTTATCTCTACACGATACTAGTCTTTGATAGTCATTGCAATGGTGTTCCCATTGCATGGATCTTGACTTCCTCAGGCACATTTTAAACAACTTGTGCATGGCTCACAAGCTTTAGAAACCATATGTTGGATCACTTTAAGTCTTGGGAACCTGGATCATTCATGGTTGATGATGCTGAAACAGAAATAGGGGCTTTACGACATGTCAACTTTTTAGATGACATGTAATGTGAGCGACCATAATTGCCCTTTAATCTCACTATGCTTATACGTTTTGCAGGAATGTATTCCATGTACCTATTTTGTTATGTTTATGGCATGTCAAGAGGTGTTGGCTAAAGCATCTCATCAAGAAGGTGAAGGATTGGCCAACGAAGGCGGATATGTTTCCGCGCATTGGGCATGATTATGAATATGTATGGCCAACCTACCTCATCAGAAGATGCCACAAAGGAGGATGCAAAGATTTTGTTGGAGTCCTTCTACTCAAAGTACAATGAAGAGGAGGAGTTCATCTTGTACTTCAAAACATATTGGGAGTCAAAGATAGGTACACAATTAACTTCCTTTCTTGTGTACTCTCTTTGTATTTCTCTTACAAGATTCATGTTTTGGCACATAAGCATGTGGACACGTGCAACCCGTAATTTTCCACATGCAGGGCAAGATGGCGAACGAAGCTATTGAGGCCTACCACGGCCATCTCAAGTACAAGTTTCTAGGCTCATCAAAGAGGTTAATGGCCCGTAGAGTTGATTGGCTTCTACACAAGCTTACTACAACGTGCCTACCATTTTATTGGTTCATGCAGCAAGTGAAAGATAATGGCTTCAAGCGCAACAATGCAATAGAGAATGCCATTGAGAACTCCTACCAACGAGCAGAGGGCATTACTGATGGATATGTAAGGCATATGGATTCTTCTTCAGGTGTTGGATTGGTGCAAAGTATTACCACACAGTGTTCAATGCCGATTGTGATTGGGCATGTTGTACTTGTCGGTGGGCTGAACAAGGAAATGTTTGCAAGCACCAAATCAAGTTAATGCTTATGAAAGGAGATTCCCATTCATCATTGATAGCACGATGCTTGCTTATGTATAGCGCTTCAAACATGTCCTCAATGCCTAGAGGAAACCGGACCACACTTACAGGGAAAAATAGTGATCATGAGGCATCAAGCCCTACCATGGATTGCAATGTCTTGGAAGGGGAGCCCTGCTTGGTTGAATCATTGACACACGCGACAAGCATTCAACCACTTCGACACATTTTGAGGAGTTGATCGGCCTAGTGGGTGAGGACAAGGTGCTCATAAAGGAGGCATGTGAAGACTAAAGCGGACCCTAGGTCATGTGAACCTACTGAAGGCACACAAAGATATGGATCAGGAAGCAAGTGCTCGATTCATCTCCATGGAGGATGGTTTCGGAAACTCACTCAAGCGTGCTCGGCCATTCATTGAGAGAAAGGGTGGAAGGAAGCACCAAGAACCCACTATCCAACCATTCACAAAGCCCCTAAAGCAACCCAAAGTCTCCATGCAATCAAAGGGATGCAAAAGCCAAGAAACACAACACCAATGTAGAGTCATGTTGAGGTCTTTGTAGCTGAACTCACCTTGTATGTTTTTATTCAAGTTTTCAAATTACTTCATTTGTGGCAAGACTCTCCAACATTTTGTGTATCTAAAAAATAGAGAGAGAGAGAGAGAGAGAGAGAGAGAGAGAGAGAGAGAGAGAGAGAGAAAAGTAAGTTTGCAACATCTTCATTGTTATGTAGCTAAGTTTGTGTATATGTGACTTATCAAGAGAGATACACAATGTATATGAAAGAGAGGGGGGGGGGATATTGTAGCATGGTTACGGTCTTCATCACTTGCAATATATAGTTTTGGTACCAACGTTAGCTTCATTTACAAATGAATGTGTTTTTCAAGTCATTACAAAAAGTATGGGCACAAAACTCTCTCTCTCTCTCTCTCTCTCTCTCTCGCCATCAATCCACACACACATACAAACACAATGTGCTAATTGAAAAGAGCAAGTAAGCATGACTAAAACTAATTTGCAAATCGATTTGAAAACCATACATTAAATAGGAGAGTTACAATGTTGTTGAATTTGAAAGAAGAAAAACAAGGTTGTTGGACAAAGAAGAGACATTTTAAGCTACATTGGAAGGTATCCCTTTGAGTCTACCAGATCTCCTTTGAGGCACCATAATGTTGACATTTTGGTTCATTTTGTGTTGGCTCTTGGTGTTGTGGCGTCCCGTAGTTTCACCCACTTCTTGGTTGCATCTCGCCTCCGCACGTGTCACTTTATCGTGGTCCTCCTTGTCACTCTTACCCACATCGTTCACGGGAAGAGGTTTGGCTACGTCATGCTCTACACATACCTCTTTGGTAGGAGGAGTTACCAAATCTACTAATTACACCACACAAAAGGAACCATCAATAACATATAAGAGAAATAAAAAAGAGAAGCTTCTAAGGACAATGATCACACTCTAAAAGAGAGGGTTTACCTTCAAGCCTTGGACCCTCGAGCTTCTCCCGCTGTGCACACTCTACGTATCCCGCCACGAGGAATTGAGCACATTTAGAATCAAAAGAAATACTTGAATCATACATGCGAAGAGCACTCCGAGCTTGTTGCACATGAAAATCGTTCTTTCTTCGAGACCACTTCCCCAAATAGCGATTATAAGGAATCGAGACTTCCATGTTGTGTTCCCAAGAAAAGTGACATAACATGCCTGCTCTCCCAATGATGCCTTTATGGCCAACCGATTTAGCCTTGCACTCATCGCGCTTATGTTGGACGGATACGCCGTGACGGACGTCAGCACAGCGAGAACTCACGTAACAAGATTTGTCATCTAAGGACGAAGCTCGATCGGCAGGCACATGGAAGCAAGCATAGGGTGTCAATCTACACTCGACTGACTCCTAACTAATTCCTTCAGAGGTCTCTACCCAATGTCTAAGCTACAGCCTTCAGGAGTGCATAAGAGGAGATTTCCTACAACGCTTTCTAGAGCCGAATACCCATCAAACAAGCTCGAAACTCCATATAACTTGAAGGAGACCCTACTAACACCAATAGGCCACTCTCCCTAAGGTCTATGAACCAAAACCCCAACCCAAAACACCCGGTGCAAAATCACGTAGGATGTCTGGGCGAAATTTGCAGCTCGTCGTTTCCAAAAAGTAAAGTGCCTAATGTGTAGCTCTACTCAATGCGAACGCGTGGATATGCTGCAATGCAAAAACGGACAACGTATACTCACCGAATCACCAGATGAAGCTCGTAGATGGAGCTCGCAAAACCGGACCGTACGTGCGCAATGTAGGTATTGGCGCGTAGCTCTCGTCGGGTGCAACACGTTGCACTTCTCCGCACTCGATTCTGACCATCGATGCGTGCGTAGCGTCAAGATGAATCTCTCACTCTCTCTCTCTCTTGTACATAGTACGCTCACTCACAGACTTCAAAACTTTTTTTTTAAATTAAGGTCAAAAAGTGGTAAAAATACCTTATAATCTCAAACCCTAATGTTCCAATTTAACCCTTTACTCAATCTAAATATCAAAACTGGGATACAATCTGGAAACTTCTATAAGCCCCAATATTTACAAAAGTGAAATGTCGGGTTTTCTCAATAAATGAATAATTACAAAAAATAATAATCTGCCGAGCAGTCATTTTCCGTAGGGTGTGTCCAGCTTCTAACACTCCCCCCCTCCTTGTTCATGTCGTCCCCGACATGGCTATTAAGCTGCTTCTTCATCTTAGGCTTTCTCTCATCTTGAGCAGTGACTCATATCTTGCATGTTGAGCTAGTAGAGTCGGGCCGAATATATCTGTGCTGATTGTGAAGAAGCCGGTATAGAAAGCTTCTTCAAAGGCTTGGAGGTGATAGGATGGCAAAAACATGATCCTTTGATACAATGCATGTAACACCTCCTTGGAAGGCTGACCAGACAGATCATATGCACATCTGTATGTATCTTGAAAGAAGAAGATATTGTTTGTCACCTGGCCTGGTTTGAACGTCTCGAAGACTGCCAAAAGTGTTTTGCAATCTTGCTCATCATAATGCAAGATAGGTCAGGCGAGCTAGTGAACAATTTGATGGCACCCGTTAGGGTTTTCACCATGTATTGAACACGTATTCTCTCGCCTGCCTTCAAGCCTGGCAGCTTCGGGTAATTTAGCCAAGTAGGTTGGCTTCTTTGCAATAGCTCATGGGCCTTCCACGTCCGCATCCTTGGTAGAGGGCAGAAACTTAGGTTATCTCTGATGACTTTAGGTGCCTCTACCAGATGGATTAGATATTGTGGATATTTTGTCAGCCATGCCTTTCTCCACCTGGGTTGAGAGTCGACTATCAACTTTACTCCTTCAGGCTTGGAGATGTCTGCTTTGTACAGTGTCACTATTGGCTCCTCTCTGATCCGCTTGTTGATTGTGGCAGCTTCATATTTCAACAGAGGATATGGAAGAGAGGGCTGTAGCCATTCACGCCGAAGGTTGCTGGCATCTATCTTCTGAATGGTCATTGATTTAAAGACCCTCTGCTTCCATTCCAAGGCTTCTTTTGTTGTGTCTTTGACGGCTGCTTCTATTGCCTTTTGCAGCTTCTCTTCTTCTTCTTGTGTCAGATCTTGTGGCTCTTGAGAGGGTCCTACAAGGATTTCCTCTTGCATGGTGGTGTTCACTGGATCTGCCACATTCTCTAAGTCTATTCCCTCCATGGCTGTTGGCCTGGTGCTAAACCGCTC
Organism: Adiantum capillus-veneris; assembly: GCF_014529385.1. Classification (NCBI taxonomy): domain Eukaryota; kingdom Viridiplantae; phylum Streptophyta; class Polypodiopsida; order Polypodiales; family Pteridaceae; genus Adiantum; species Adiantum capillus-veneris. The sequence goes on from NC_140948.1 coordinate 67,106,185, forward strand.
TTCTGTTTGCTGTTGGCCTCTCAACTCTTCTATTTGCTTCTGAAATGTCGTTTTTTTTGATTCAGCTTGCTCTTCCATATTCACAAGGAGGTTGTTTAGATCAGCGTTTATCTTTTCTGCCTCCTCGAGCTTTCTCTTGATGGCTTCTAGCTCATTCTACATTGCTTTGTGCTCTTCTTCCATGCGGGTTTGCATGACCACTGACCCCTCGGCCATCATCAACCTCTGCTTTTTCTCTAAGGTTAACTCCTTTTGGAGCTCTTTCATTTGTTCTTCATAAATCTCCATCTCTGAAGTGGTGTGAGTTGAGCTAGTAGCTCTGACTCTGGCAGGAGATGCCCGTAGCCGTTGGATGGTTTGATCTTTGACTTTAATCTGGTCTTTTAGCTCAATTACCTCATCCTGGATAGCTTCCTGCTCTATCTCTGCCTTCTCTTTGGCATTCCTCATTTCCACTTCCTTGGATTCTTCAGCAAGTTGTAGGGTTAGGTTGTCCCTTTCCCTCTCTGCATCTGTCAATGTCTTGCTGAGTTTTCTGTATTCTTGTTCAGCTCTTTGCAGTCTTTGAGCTGCTGCCTGATTCTCTCGTTCCATCTCCTGGCATCTTTGTAATGACGTGTCCAGACTGGCTTGCAGCTCTGCTTCTTTCTCTATATGCTCTTGGTTCTGCCTTTGTAGTGTGTCTACTTTGGATTTGACAAAAACTTCATTGGCTTTGAGATTAGCAATCTCACTTTCCGTGGCCATTGATTGTGCCCTGAGCCCTGTTAGCTTGTTCATCACCACATCCCAATCATTGGTGGGTGGTTGCAGGTCCACTGTATCAGTGGCCATCTCTTTCAATTCCACTAACCGCAGGCTCTGCAACTGTTCTTTGGGCCTTAGTCAAATGCTACTGTGGGTGTCTCTTCTCTTGAGTAACCCGCAACTAACAGATGAAGGTATGTGCTAAACCTTCTTTCCTCTGGCTCTGGCTGCTCATCTTTGGGCTTGGCTTCTTCCTTTTGCTCTTGCTCCTGGATCTTCTCTTGCCTTGAATCTTCTTGATCATTAGATGTGTCTGGCTCCTCATTTTGTTGAGTTTGTGGAGGGCTACGAGGCGGTGGTGATGGTGGTGGGCTGAATTCCGGGCTTGACGGTGGAGTTGGTGGCTTCTTCTTGAAGTCCAGGTCCGCCTTGGTCTTCCGCTCTCTTTCCTGGACTTCCTGCTCTTCTGGCAGTTGCCGTCGTACTTCATCCACTTCTTCTTTTGTAAATGGGATGTTAGGGATGTTTTCTGCCGTAGCATCCAGGATCTCAAATTTTTTGATATAGTCTTCAAACCTACCTCTGTGCACCCTTCAGGATGACCCCGACATGGCTTCCAAGGACGGCTTCCATAACTCACTCAAATCTCCCTTGAGTGCTCTTTCCTCTCTGAAGCTTTCCATTAATCTTTCTAACCGTGCCGCTTTTTGTGATTTTGTCTCTTTGACCGGCACTTGTACAGTTTCCTTCTTTCTCTTCTTTAACTCTGGCTGCTCCTCTTGCACGGTCTTTAACCGATGCTTCAATCTTGTGGCAACTCTGGGTGCTTTGGGCTATTCATCCTCTTTATATTCTTTGAGCCTTAGCCAGTCATTGTGTGATGGAGGGTCAGGCCATCTTCCCTTGGCGTGCAATGCCCCATAAACCACTTTCGTTATCAGCTCACCCGGCACAATGTAGGTGGGGTTCTTGTTGCTCATCTTCACCAGATTGTCATGGATATAAGCAGCATACTTGATCACCTTTGGCTTGCTCTTCTGCATTGCCCAAGTGAAGGTTGTGGCAATTTCTCCAGGTGGCACTCTGTACTTTTGTGGCCGCTTTGTACACATATGGAAATACTGGTTGTAGAGCTGGCTCATGATAGCCACTTTAGGGTTTGCTATATCTTCAAAGGTGTAGTTGCTCTTCTTTTCAGAGTATACCTTGAATTCATCTCTTCTCTTTGTCACACTATCCCCTTTGTTGGAGAGGTCTAGTGCTGCTGCTACCACTCTCTGTGTGATTACAAGCACAGTGTCCGGCTTGCCCTACAGATCAGTGACTCTGGCCACTCCATCTTCTTTGATTGTAGTTACAAACTCCCACACTCTTTTTATGTCAATTCCTGCTGGCACAACTTCAAAATAGTTATGGAGATCTATCTTCTCCAAGTACTCTGCCATCTTTCTTCTGACAAACTCATTGCTCCCAAGGTAGCATGGGTAGCTCTATTGCATTTCCTTCAGGGTCTTTGAACACACCTTGGTAAATCTTCAAGTCATTGGACTCTAACAAATCCTCTTGAATCCACGTGTTGGTTGGATTCAATGTTCCTTCTGGGATGACAAATGGTTCTACTTCTTCCAAGTAATCTTTTATGGTCATCCTCTTCTTCTTTGCTGGTGATTTTGCGGCTGCCATAGATCCTGTTGCACTCAGTAGTCCGAAGTTAGCATTTTTTCCATATCAGCTGAGAAACTGAGTTCTAACTATCCAAATGACTTGAAAATTGAAAATAAAACTTAAAAGGAACTTGGGAAACCCTGCATGTGCTCACAGTATCATTCTGGCTAAAATTTATCATTTAGACATCCTACGCGTAGGATGTCTTTTTCATCAGTTTTTGGTGAAACTTGACATGCTGGTGGCCCTTGGCCTGTGCAACATGGCTATGTGATTGGAATTGGGTTTGGGCATCAAAAAATGTATTTTTGGGCAGATTCGGGCTTTAGGCTCACAATTTGGTAGGATGTCCTCAACAGGTGGCAAATGATGTTCAAATGGGTTGAAATTTGATATATGGGCTTCTTGCACCATGGTAATTGCTTCTATGAAGTCAGTTTTTGCACAGTAAATCAAAATCATGCTAGAGACATCCTACGCGTAGTATGTCTTTTTCATCAAAATTGCTTGAGATTTGTTTTGTGGGTAGCTCTTAGCATGTGGATCATGGCCCTGCTCTTGGATTTTGATTTGGACAAGATTTGGTGTTGGTAAGACCATGTGTAGTTTTTTTGGGCTCAAAAAGTGTATCTTGGAGGTGTTGGGGGCCAAAAGTGATGGGAATGGCTTGAACTTGATATATGAGCTCTTGAAGGTGATATGAAGAGATCTGGAATTGAAAAACACCATCTGTGGGACAAAAATGTCATTTAGACATCTTACGCGTAGGATGTCTCTTTCATCATTTTTTGAATGTGACCACACAGATAGATTGGCAATGTGCTCATGAATGTATTGTGCAACTTTCATGTGATTTGGACAAGTTTTGGTAGGTCTATGGCCCATTATTGCCTCTATGCCCTGACTTTGCTTTTTTTCATGCATATGAGGTCAATTTTTGTCCATATGTGATGAAACTTGGTGGCTAGAATGTAAAGCCTATTCAGAAACTTTGTGTGATGAGAGATGTTGGGGTTGGTGCCCAGAAATGGCCTTGAGACATCCTACGCGTAGGATGTCTCCTGATGAATTTTTTGTGGAGACTGCTATTGGTGCCTACCCTTAGTCTCCCTGAGTCCCTTTTAAGCCCTATTTCAACAAAAAAGTCAAATAGATAGAAAGTAACTCCCTGTGTGGATTTCAGAGCCTCCGAGCCGTTTTCTGACTTTTGGAGTGCTTTTCGGCGATGAAATTTCTCGATGTTGGTCTCCATAGGTTCCCAATCCCTTGGGGATCCTTGCCGTATGGTTTTTGTTGACTTTGGCTTCACCGGAGCTCCGTTTAGTAATTTGTTGCTCTAGAAGCACCCGTGGTTGTGTTTACATGTCTTCGATGAATTGTGGTGGTCTACCACCATAGGACTTGGTTGATGATGGTCTAGGAAAGCCGCTCGTGAAGTTTGGTGGCAAATGGACATGCGGTTTGGCCGCGAGAGCTTTTTGACGCTTTGTGTGTTTGATGCCGCTTCGGGTCACCTTTTGGTCATGTGGGCTACATAGACTTGTCGAGCATGTTGAGATGCTCCTACCCATGAGTTTTGGTAGCATTTGGGCGCCTTTCCGCCGATTCTCCATTTGGTGGCCTCTTGCGGGGCTCTAGGAATTAGTGTTTTTCCCGATGGTTTTCTACTGTCTTTGGGCATCCAAGACTGGTCTCCTATTCTAGGGTAAGCTGCCGATGAAGTCTCATTGCTTTTGGGTTAGCCGTTAGGTGGCCACTTCTACTTGTAGGTCTCTACTGCCTGCTTTCTGTGTGAACCCTACGCTAGTTTTCGCGACAAAACAACAAACATGCGTGAAAAGCTCAAGGTGGTGAGCCTACCTCTCATGTCTAGAGTCTGTCGGGTGGTCGTGCGCGTCATAGAAGCTGCTAGAAGTACCGTTCGCTCTAGATGGCAGAAGCTCTCTCTCAAAAGTCAATAGTGGAAATGAGCTTAAAATGAAGTGAGAATTTCTTATAATGGGGGTCCCCAAACCACTTTTCATGAAATTTGACATGTGCTTCCAACTTCTTGCAAGATGCGGTTTAGGCTCAAAAATTTCTTGATTTGGACTCCATTTGCCTAGTTTTCGAGAAATTTGACGTTTCGGTCAAAATCTGGCCAAATCACGCTTTTCCATTCTCATAATTGCACCCCCAATGTACCATAGTTTGTCCTATATGCACTCATCATCCCCATATTTTTTGTTTTTCATTATAACCGTTTTTCACCTACTTTTTGTATTTTTGAAGTTTTTTTGCCGAAAATTAGTAAAATTAAAAGGGAAATAGCAAGTTAAACCCAAAAAATCCCCAAAAATCATCATAAATCAAAAACATCACGGCAAAACACTATATTTACTCACATGCAATTTTTATGGCCGGATTTCTCCGTTTTACCAATATTTTGCCCGAAAAATGGCTAGTTTTACTTACACACACACACACACACACACACACACACACACACACACACACACACACACACCTAGGGGCTTGATTTGGCGTTTGGCCCCATATACTTGTAGATTCATGCTGTATAAGGGCATATGTACTTGGGTTAGTCCAAAAAATTTCGCAATCAAACGACAACCCTTGAAATAGTAAAAAAACATGGCCTTTTTTGCTCTTTTTGCCATTGGGTCCGCATTTGAGAATGCCTCCCCCCCTCCTAGACGGAGTCCTCCCAGACGACAAGGTATCACCTCGGAGTATGTGCCGTGGATGGGTTAAAGCTCGTGCTAATGCTCGGCCGTGTAATGTGGCCCTATATAATGCATACTCGGTCAATGCATGGAAAAATTAATACTGTGCGAGAGAAGGGTGTAAGCAATATGCTTATTGGCATTCGCCGTCGAGGTGTCCTGTTTGTTCTTGATTTGGTGGACAGATTTTCTTTACAAGAAAAATTTGTAAGTCTACCGCTCTTTGTTTGATCGTTTTTCTTGCAACAGTCACGAGGTTTTCCGCTGCTGTCGATATGGCCGTATTCGTCTCCTTGGAGAGAATTTTCGTGGCGGAATTGGCCATAGAATTTTTCTCTTTTGCTTTCCATTTGTACCTTTGCTTTGCCGGTTTTTGTAGGTGTATTGCTACTTCCTCGGTTGTCATTGTTTTGTTGTTGATTGGCACCCACATAGATTGGTTTGCCGATTTCATATGTTGTGTGTCCCTGCTTTTCGTCGTTGCTTATACTGAAGGGAGTTCCTTTTGTTTTGGTTGCGAGATCCACATGCGAGTCGCATTTATGTTATTATTGAGCAGTCTCTTTGGGATCCATATCTGTTTTATTCCATTGGTTTTTGGTTGAACTGTCTGCTTCGATTCACTTCTTCTGGTGTCTTGTGGTTTGTCTGCCATGTTATCTCTATCCTTCTGCACCCATACTTGTTTGTTGTGTGTTGGTAACCTTGATCTTTTCACTGCGGTTGGTGACTTTGTATGCTTGTAGTGAGCATGGTTGGTAGTTCCCTGTTTGTTAGCCTTGGGTATCATGTTGTTCTTTAGTGGCACCCTTCCTTTTGGCTCTTTATCAAGTGATTGCATTGCTGGCAGCTGATTCTTCCGGGGTTGCTGAGCAAAGGCTACCACCTGTTGTTCTTGTGCATGTTGAATCTTGACTGCATTCGCATTCCAATCTATCTGCACATTATACTCTTTTTGCCAAGGTTGTCCCAACAACATGGGGTGTTGTGTGCTTGCATCAGCGACCACATAAAACTTGTGTGGATAAATATATTGATGTACTTGTACATGCAATATAGTCCAGCTCAATGATTTCAGCGAATGTGATGTACTACTTTCTAGCACTTGTGGAGTAGGATGTAGTTGACCTTTGAGCTTGAGCTGTTTGTATAATCTGTAAGAGATCAAATTTGCTTGAGCTCCAGAATCAAGCAATGCCGTCGATTCAACTTGATTGCTACCCACTTTGATTGCAATTATTGGCTCCACTATGTCTTCATCAAAATTCGTTAGTCCCGAATGGCATTGATTCGCAACGGTGATCCACATTGTTGTCTTTGTCGTAAAAGCCGTCTTTCTACAATGCGTTCTTTTGCTTCTGCTTGGGCTTCTTCTAGTACCCTCTGTTTCTCCTTCATCCGTTGTTTTTCTTGATGGATTTGTTGAAGCATATCCTGTGTTAGTGGTAAATGATATTTCTTTAATCGACACCCACTAATCCAGTTTGGCATTTCTTCACCTGCTAATGTAGGAAGCTTGACAGCTCCACTTTGTGATAAGTCACTAATTACAAAGGGTCCCATCCCTCGCTTTTTAAGTTTCTTGGCATGTTGCTTCAAGATATAAACAAGTACATAATCACCTGTTTTGAACTCTTTCGTGTGCACATGCTTGTCAAAAAACTCTTTTTGTCTTCTCCTTTTAGCATAGATCGAAGCTACAGCTCGTAAGCAAAGTTCATCTAGCTTTTCAAGATCATCTATTCTTGAAGAGAGCTCATGCCCTGTCCATTCTAAGCGTTTCTCTACTCGTAGAGTTGGAATTAAAAACTCTATGGGTAATATAGCATTTAGGCCAAACACCATGTTGTACGGTGTTGTTCCTATTGATGTTTTGTAAGCTAGCTAGCCTGTATGCCGATAGTGTTGAGTGTAGCTGCTGATCCCACTCGGTTCTTGACTTTGATACAATTTTAGTGAGAACCGTGCATAGTATTTTATTTGTGGCCTCGGCTTGTCCATTTGCTTGTGGATGATATGGAGCAGATTTTCTATGTATGAACATGAATTCCTCTAGCAAATATTCAATGACTTCATTAAGAAAATGTGTTCCTCGATCACTGACAATTTCTATCAGTAAACCGTATCGTACAAAGACATTCTCATATAGAAATTGTGCAGTGGTTCGTGCATCTGTTTTTTGTGTTGCCTTGGCTTCCGCCCATTTTGTGAGATAGTCCGTAGCCACAATGATATATTGGGTATGGGTGCGATATGCAGGGGGTGAAATAGGCCCCACAAAATCAATGCCCCATTTTGCACATGCCCTTGCTCCCATCATTGGCCGTAGTGGCATCTCATCTCTCTTTATCGACACCTTGGTGCGTTGACAAGCGTCACAATGCTTTACAAACTCTTCAGCATCCATATGCAATGTAGGCCACCATATTCCTGCGGTTAAGACAATTTTTGCCGTCCTATCGCCTGCAAAATGGCCTCCGCTTATTCCGCCATGTGCGTGTTCTAGAATCAGCAGGTATTCACTTTCACTTGCATAGATTCTAAGTTGATTGTCCTTTCCTCGCTTATAGAGTTGGTTCCCAATTAAACTAAAGTCGCAAGCCTCCAGCTCTATAGCCCTACTCCGTGCTCTTGTTATGTATATATTGACTCCGTGCAGGTGCAATGTTTACGTGAAACAATGTCGCGTGATCCATTGGTCGTTTGGCACTACATATAGTACAATTGTTAACATAAGCATGTGTGTCAGCATACATAGTTGGCCAATAAACCCCCAATTGTTTTAGTCTCTGGTGTGTTTTCATTGTTGAACAATGAAATGCACAATCCTGGACATGTGCTTCTTCAAGATAACACTCGAATTCCTCCGGGTTTATACATAATCCTAGAATTTGGTTCGATCCTAGATGATACAGCCGTTCTGCAATCAACTAGAAGTTTTTTGTTTGTTGAATTGTTTGTTGTTTGGGTCTATCTTCCTTGTCATCAAATCTGCCTTCAAAGGAAAGAATGCTAACAATTTCCTGAGACCATTTGGGTATCATTTCAATATTGAAAAGATAAGCATATGGTATGTCATCATCTACTCCTTCAGGAGCTTCCCCGTTTTGTATCCTTGAAAGATGATCCGCCCGTAGATGAGTTTTACCCTTTTTGACCACCACTGTGAAATCAAAGTCTAGCAATATAATAAATCATTGTACAATTCTCCCTGTATTGCATGGTTTGTTTACCAGATACAAAAGAGCTTGATGATCTATGAAGAACACAAATTTGTTCGCGAGCAAATAATGCCGAAATTTCTTTACAACATAAATCATTCCTAACCCCTCTCTTTCGGTGGTTGTGTAGTTCTTTTCTGCAATGTCGGCTTGCATAACAAAATGGGAAATCCATTGTTCCATCTCCAAGTTGAGCCATAATACTCCCGATTGCATATGCAAATGCATCAATGTGAACATGGAATATCTTTTCCCAATCTGGTGCCTTAAGTATCGGTGCTGATACAAAGTTTTTCTTCAGCTTTTGGAATGAAGTTTCACACTCCTCAGTCCAGTCGAAACTGACTAACAAACGATACAGAGGTTGTGCAATGACTGCATACATATATATGAATCTTTGATAATATCCGCAGTGTCCCATGAAGGATTGCACTTGTTTTGCATTAGTAGGCCTAGGCAGGTCTACTATGACTTTGATTTTATCTAGGTCCGTGGTTATGCCATTTCTTGAGACAATGTGTCCTAAGATGCGGCCTTGCCTAACCATAAAAATGCACTTTTCCGAATTAAGACACATTCGATATGTCCTACATTTCTCAAATACCTTTTGTAAATGGTCAATACGTTCTTCTCGTAGAAGAGAGTGTACACAAAGATCATCCATATATATTTCTAAGAATATTCTCAGGTATTCTTTGAACACATGCGTCATTAATCTTTGAAAGGTAGCTGGGACATTAGTTAAACCAAAAGGCATAACTCGATACGCATATATTCCCCATTCTGTGGCAAACGTTGTTTTGTGTTGGTCCTCTATTGCAATTGCCAATTGGTTATATCCCGAAAATCCATCTAGAAAGGAATAAGCCTGTTTCCCGTCCACCCTCTCAAGTACATGTTCTGTGATCGGCAAGGTATAATTATCCCTTATGGTGGCTGCATTTACCTTTTTGAGGTTCACACTCGCAGCTTTCCGTTCTTTTTGGGGACAACCACAATGGGTGACACCCAATCTGTATGCTCGATTATATAGATGAATTCAACATCCATCAGCTTATCAATCTCCTCTTTGATTCGTTTAGCAAATGTGTCATTATATGTATAAGGACACTGTTTGCTAGGTTTGGCATCTGATTTCAAAGGAATTGTATGTTGGCATATCGATGGATCAACTCCTTTGAGGTCTTTGTAGGACCATGCAAACACATCTTTATACTTCTTGAGAAGTTGTGTTAGCCGTTCTTCTTCTTCAGGCTCTAAATCAGTTGCAATATAGACCGGCTGAGGCTTTTCACCTGGTTTAGCGAGGTCTATCCGTTTTGCATTTTCCGGCCCATCGTAAGATTCCTGGTTTATTCTTTCCCTGACTGGTGGTGTCATTATGATTTTTTTTTCCTGGATGGTGAATTTCCGTAGTGTGATGGTACATTCATGTTTTCTTTTTCTGACTCTTCCTTACCATCACTTTCTCCCTCAGTAGTCCATACCTCTCGTAATGACCGTTTCAGTTCTTGGTATTTCTTTTTAAGCTCCAGTTTAGTCCACTCTGGGTCTTTTGTTGTTTCTTGTTTTGATTTTTGTGATTTGGTTTCTGTTTTAGCTTTCTGTACTTGTTTTATTTCCTCTCACGTTCTTTCCCTTCGAAATTTCGAGAATCTTTCTGATATTTGGTCTTTTACACAATCCTCTGCTTTGACAAGCATTAGATAGTGAGTTTTATATTTTATCTTGGGCATCAGGTTCTCTCTCATTTTATTTTCTGTTCGTTTTCTCCTATAGCGTTCCTGGCGTCTAGGGTGCTGATTGGCAAAATCATAAAACTTGATATTCTCTGTTTTCTCCCCACGCTCACTTGGACTGTCTGAACACTCATTATCTGCATCGTTATTCATCTCCAGATGCTCAGAGGAGTCATAAAACTCTTCTTGGTCTGGTGGTTCTACCATCTCATCTCCTTCTGGTATAAGGCTTACCATATAATAGGGTAGAACATCATAGCCATCCTTATCACAAAATTTTGTCGTTGGACTATCTGTAATGGTATAGACATCCAATGTTGCTAGTATGTGTTCCCATTCCAGAGGTTCTAAGGCATCTTCAGGAAAAGATTCCGGAATATAATCCTTGTCCTCAATCGCTCTTACTATGATGCATTCCTCTCTTTTTAAGCTCCCACAATATGAAGCTCCGAACATCCATAGCTCTTTTTGTTGCCCTAACCATGCTGGGAGTTCCGACCCTACTAATGTAGCTGAATCAAACTCTTCCACTGGGGTCTGGTTCATATCGTTGTAACTATGGTCTTTTAGGTGTATTTTGGTTGTTGTCTCGCCATGTCTGAGGTATATGTGGTCGTAATCCCAATCCTAGACCATCTTTAATTGTCTCATGAATGGTCTTCCCAAGATGATCTCGTAATTGTTCTTTTTATCGAAATCGACTATTGCAAATGTATGCTCATACTCGATTCCGCACGAAGTGACAATTACTTTTTCTAAGAGTCATAGAGGCTTTTTCATGAACCCATATGCTAATTGCAATTTCATTCTGGTAGCTCTCAAAGCTGATTTTCCCCATCTTTTCCAGATTTCCTTAGTGGCAATAGCGACTCCTTCTCCACTGTCTAGAATAGATTTGGAAACTACTCCTTGGAATTCTACTGATAGCATGGTGTTTCCATTTTCTCCCTCGCAATATTGACCGACTTTGTTTAAAGGTACTGGACTAGTGTTTAGTTGAGGACTGTCCAATTCTTTGATCCATTCTTGAAGCTTCGAGGTGGGGTCTTTCACTCCAAATTTTTCTAAGCATTTGCCTATGATGGTCCACATGTTTGGTCGTAACCTCAGAAGTTCGGCTAATGTGATTGTGCATGCCACCGGGGTGGATAGCAACTCAATCAGTCCTTGTGAATCCATTACTCTGTTAGAAGAAAGTCTTTGAGATGGGATTGCTCTCACCTCAGACTTGGATTCATACTCTCCTAGGTAAGAGGATAGAGTTTTTAGCGAGTCTGGTTGGCTGTGCCCCGAACTAATTGATCCCTGGTCCCCCCCTTGTGAATGCATATCAAAGTTAATTTGCGATCTTGCCTCAAATTCTTCAATAGGAGATAAGATCTCATTTTTCTCTTTTCTCGTGCTGTTCATGTGGTAACTCACCCTGTTAACTTCGTTGGCATCATGGATTTGCTTCCATAGGTCATCTAAATTGTTACAATCCTTACCTATTTCTACCAATGTTTTAGGCTGGAACTTGTCACTTGTCTCGTCTGTTGTATTTGGCTTTGAGATGGGATTGCTCTCACCTCAGACTTGGATTCATACTCTCCTAGGTAAGAGGATAGAGTTTTTAGCGAGTCTGGTTGGCTGTGCCCCGAACTAATTGATCCCTGGTCCCCCCCTTGTGAATGCATATCAAAGTTAATTTGCGATCTTGCCTCAAATTCTTCAATAGGAGGTAAGATCTCATTTTTCTCTTTTCTCGTGCTGTTCATGTGGTAACTCACCCTGTTAACTTCGTTGGCATCATGGATTTGCTTCCATAGGTCATCTAAACCGTTACAATCCTTACCCATTTCTACCAATGTTTTAGGCTGGAACTTGTCACTTGTCTCGTCTGTTGTATTTGGCACTGTGATAGGCTCTCCCCTAGACTCAGAGGCATTCGTGAGTCTTTTCTTCGTTTCTACTTGTTTCTCTAAAGTTGGTTTGATAGGGGTTGGAGCTGGTACTTCATGCCACCTTGCAGGTTTACCAAGCGGGTTTTCTATCAAGGATTGAGTTGTTTCAATCATCTTTCGACACATTTCCAACCTCTGTTTTTCTATTTCGGCAAATGGATAAGTCATCCATCTTTGCTCTTTGGTTTGGTTCTTTTTGAGTTTGGCTTCTTAAGCTTTTAGAAGTGCATCTAACTGCTCATTTAACTTTTCTGCCAACACTGATCCTCCTGATCCTGCACTTTTGGGTTCTGCTATTTCCTTGGGTGCTATGGTTGCCGCAGTGTGTGAGTTTAGGCTAGCTAGATTCTCTAACCGCTCTAATCTATCCTTCATGTGTTTCAACTCCTCGGATAGAGATGTTTGCTCTCGTTCTATCCTAGCTTTCATACGTGCCTTTCTAGCTTTCCAAGTGCTTCTCTGATTTTTCATTTCTGAACTTGGGGCATCGGTTTTTGACTCTTCAATTATGGATTTGTTCGTCATTCTTTGAGCTTGGGCTCGTGTTACTGCCTGAATAGGTATGATTGCCTTGTTTTCAGACCCTCCACTATACATTAGGAAAATTCTGAACTCATTTTTGGGCCTTTTAAGAGTGCCACATCATCAAAGTTGTACAAAATAAAGCAACCCGGTAGACCCTTCTAAATATTGCTTAGAACCCCATGATATGACCACTCATTGGAAAGTTCTTGAAAAATGGATTCTAAAGAGCCAAGGTCCGAAAAGTTTGGATGACTTCTATGAAAGTTATGCTATTTTTTTTCAATTTGCCAGGTTTTGTTACCGTTACGGTAATCTAAAATCACCTTTTTCTAGATCTACATGAATGCAATGTCCGATACATGCATGCTATATATCAATAGATAGCATTTGAAGAGTAGATTCTAAATATCCAACCTCCGACAAGTTTGGATCTTATTTGCAAAAAAATTTACCGATCCCCACTTTTTGAAAGCTATGCCACGTCAACAATTCCATTAGGAGAAATATGAACCTTGCATGGGCATTGTAAGGAATCCTAATTTTTAGGGATTAAGGCTAATGTTGTGTGGGGTTTAGGGGGCAAGGGCATTGAAGAAGGTAGTTTTGAGTAGGCTTTTCTAGCTTTTTTTTAAGACAAATGTAGGATGTAGACCTAAAGGGTTACTTTCTCTCTCTAGCTTTTTTTAAAGTGAAGGAAGTATAGGGGTGTGTCCACATCAGCAAAAACGTGGGTCACAAAGAGACAAAATTTGACTTTTAAAAAAACAAAACATTTTTACGTGTTTCTAACTTAAAACTCCCTCCCAACATATATACATATCCAAAAATCATTTTTTGACCCATTTTTTAACCCACAAGCTTAGAAAGTCCATTTTTTCAAAACTCTTTTCCCCCAAAAAGTAATAAACATTTTGTTCTCTCCTCCTCCTCCCTCCTCTCTCTCTCTCCCTCTCCTCTCCCTCCCTACCCCTACTTTCCTCCTCCTCCCCAATCTCTCCCTCCCCCACCTCCCTCCTTCTCCCCTCCCATCTTCCTCAACCTCTCTACCCTTCCCCCTCTATCTTTTCATCATTTGCTTCCTCACGCAACAGCTTCCATGGTGCTCACGGACATCACAAATGGTTTGCTTCCACCACCATGTAATCCGCACACCAAAAGCATGCATATTCGCTTACCCACAGCATTTGCACCGAAGACCACTAGTGAAGGTGATCAAAGGTCATCACAGGAACGTCGCACCGCTTGTGAGACCACTGTTGACATTTGAGTGGATGGCCATTTGTACCCTTACGATCCTATAAGCCGCTTCCATCCACCGTTTAATAGCCTTTCCACATTTCTTCAATTTCTTGGGAGGGCAGAAGCAGGTTTGTTAGGCTATTGCAAGCGGTTGTGTATGGGTGTAGGTGCTTCTTTGCATATGTGGATGCACGAATGTCAAGCTCTTCACCTCAAGACGACGGCATTACAAGAGAGTGTTGCCTCTTCGGAGAGGGTAGTTAAAGCTCTTGAACATCAAATGCAAGAAAAGGAGTCCCACATCTAGAAGCTTACCAACACCATCACATACTTGAAAGAAACACCCCTTGGTGCAAGGGAACGCAAACGCACGTATTCATCCATTGAAACTCTTGCACATTCGTGAGGAGCACGCAAACGACGTTACAGCCACAAGGTGATTTGGTCTTTACTTGCATGATGCATTCTTACTTCACACTATTTTCTAACATTTATGTTTATTTGTTGCTAGAAACTTCATCCATGAAGCATGCGGTGGAACAAGCCAAGATGATCGAGTCAACCTTCTCACTAGTTGTCTCAATACCCAGTACGTGATTTCTATCTTACAATCACCTGGAGGTAAGCACATTAAGGATGCAGTCACCAAGGACCTTATGCGTAAATTAAGAAATGTGGTTAGTGATGATGACGTTCAACAAGCTTGTGATGAGGCTAGAATCAGCACCAAAGCATATCAGGCTATTTTCCAACTCCTAAAGGATGCCCTCAAAGAACATGGCATTGTGGAAAACCTATTTCCCGTTCCTCACAAGGTCAAGCTCGCAAAGAAGGCCACAAACGAAGATGTGTTCTCCCGCATTGGGACATACCTACACATTGAGGACACAATGCCAACTTCCCTTTATGCTTTGTGCGCAACAAAGACAAGGGGAAAAGGTAAGAAACAATCCATAAGACCTTCGGAGAAGGGCTTTCCTTACACAATGTGGAACAATATTTTCGTGGATCTTAGAAGGCTTCAAGAAGCCCATGCTTAGATTTTACGAGTTACCTGAAGAAGGTGACACACTTTACTTTTTTCTTTGGTATTATTCTTATCATAGACTCTGAAATTTAAGGTCTTAGCACTATTTATTTTGTAGTGCTTGGCACAAAAGTCGCTTTTGTGCTGAAACTCGATGAGTGTCAAATAGTGAAAGGCCGAAGGTTAGAGAGGCTAAGTGTCACTCTAATGAATGAGGCCCTTCTGCAAACCAAGCGAAGGGATTCAGTCGAGCCATCTCCCACCCCATCTTTTAGCGTGCAATCAGAGAAAGACATTTGGTGGTTGGGTGCTATTGAGGTGCCCAAGGAGACCAATGGAGTACTTTCATGGATTTTTGAGAGAACTCCATGGATCACAGAAGTAATACACTCCCAAATTGCAGGTCAGAAGTTGGAGATTGAGGGTTTTGGTAGTTATGATGTGGAGTGGCACTTAGGTGGGGATTTGAAGACCATAAAGTGTTTGCTTGGCTGCAAACAAGGGGCTTCTTCTCTCATGCCTTGTCCATTTTGCACTCGAGGGTACAAACCTAATGGAAAAAAATCACATAAGAGCACTGCAAAGGCCAGATCCATGCTTCCATGGCAAGGGCATGGAGAACAAGGGTTAGATTGTCGTTATGTCGGAGATGAAGGTAGAGAATGGGAAGCGTCTATTCTGAGATGTCCCATTCTCAATGCCCCAGACCGTGATCAAAAGGACCACGCTTGGAATCCAATCTTTCGATTTCCTCTATCAAATGTACATTTTTGTACACTACACGCATTCATGCCCATTTTTGATAGGCTATTGAATCTCCACATTGACTATGCTTTCACGATGAAACCGTTGGAAAAGTCCTAGGAAGCGATCGAAAGAGTGGAGGTACTCTTGAATTCCATTGGCTGTCATGGTGGAAATGTGTCTATCGTTGCTGCAAAGAACACAAGGGAGGCCCATGAAATTGCTCAACAAGTGTCAAGTAGTGGACAAAAAGCTAGACACTTTTTGAAGAAAGTTTTCCAAGGAAAGCCAAGTCGATATGATGCTTGCTCAAAACAGCTCCAACCAGCAGGCAGGTAACCTTTGGGAGCTTTGGAAGGAGTTATGCAAAGCTACTACCGACAATGATTCAAATGGGCATATTTTGATAAAATGGTCAAGCTTATGGGGCTTAACAGCACAACAAAAGAACAACGCCAATCATTTCAAGAAGCCTTGACGGATTTTACCAAGGTCTTCACCCTTTCTTGGGGTGAAAATAACATCACACATTACATGGTAAGTCATTTTACATGGTGTATTCATTACAAGGGATTGTTTTTATTTAATAATGTGGATCGTTTACTCATGTGAACAACATATATTGTTTGCGCATGGTGCATTTTTTATGCACAAGTATGAATTGCTTGAAATTTTTAGCACTCAAGGCATGGCGAAGTCCCATTATCGAGCAAGGGGAGTGTACTTCAAAAATACTCGACATGGTGGTGGAATGGTGCAATCCAATTATTTGGAGGAGATGTTCAATTGGTTTTTTCACACAACATTTGCTCGTAAGCTCACAATGGAGCGTGCGCGACAATCCAAGATTGCTATTGAAGTGCGGGAATGGAGTCGTCAAGAGCATAGCAAAAAGTGGCAAATGTCGCAAGGTCCCACCAAGCATGCTACATGGCGGCGATGCAGAGTGCGACAAGGATCAAAGTGGATACTGTGCGAGTCACTAAATGTGAATGCAGGGTCCAACTCTTAGCGACATGTTGATTTAAAAAATAATACTTTTAAAAAAAAAATTAGTGTGAACAGGGCCCTTTTTAAATGGGCCCTTATAAATATTGCATGCTCTCATAAACCACTCATTTCTTAAGAACAGGTGAGCTCTTACCAACGAAATGGCGCGCACTAAACAAACCGTGAAACAGCATCCACCTGCCAACAAAAACACCCTCCAAGGATGTGAGAAGCCGTCATGGCTTAAAGGCACAAGAAAACGGCCACGAACGCCTGGCCGTTCTAGGAACTCATCTGGTAGTGGGCATGGTGGTAGGGCACGAGAGTCATCGAGGACTGTTGAATCTCCACCTCCTCAAGATATAACACCTAGAAGGAGAATGAAGCAACGTGCCCAGCGCTGGAGAGAGGAAGAGGGCCAGCAAACAACAGAGTCCAATAGGGAGCAGCTGTCGCGCCACCAATCACAAGCAGGACCATCCAGGACTCGGGTGGTCCATACAGACACTGAATCAAAGAGTGAGCCACCATGGCTGCGAGAAAAATTACCACGCACACACCGGGTGGCCGTTGGGGGGAAGACATTTCCTGGAGGCCAGGGAGCTCTCCCCACAGAACAAGATCGGTAGCCAAGGGAAGAGGAAGAATCAGAAGAGGCTGCAGAACCAGCCCCTAAGCATGTAAACAGGCGCAAGTCTAAGTTTTTCAAGAAGCCTAAACACCGCCCGCTAGGAAATGTGCAAGTGCCCCCAAGACAACCGCAGCGGCGCCGAAAAATAGCAAGGGCATTTGCAAAAATCCGCCACTACCAGAAGACGACGGAGCTTTTGATTCGACGCGCCTCCTTTGCTCGCACTATGAAGGAGGTGCTTAAAAGCTATGGAAATCAATATAGAATGCAAGCAATAGCGCTAGAGGCTATTCAAGAAGCTGCAGAGGCCCACATCATTTCGGTGTTGGAAGATACCAACCTATGCGCCATACATGCAAAGCGAGTGACAATACAGCCAAAAGATATGCAGCTTGCACGTCGACTACGACGAGACTTCGAGCATTAGCCGAAGTTACCCCTCTTTTTGTATTGCACACCCTTATCTTTGTAATGATTGAACTTTCTAATGACAATATGATCAACAGTTGTGTCTACTGTGTCTACTATCTTTGTAATGAAATGACTTTGTAATTTCAAGTTTTGTATGTAATTTCAGTCAATTTCAGTAAATTTGTGCTTTTTAAGCACCCTTGGGGGTAGATAAGCCTATAAGGGGCAATAAAAAGCCTGGCCACAAGGGCGCGCAAATGGCCCATCCATCAGTTTTGGATGGGCCATTTGCGCGCCCTTGTGGCCAGGCTTTTTTTTGCCCCTTGTAGGCTTATCTACCCCCAAGGGTACTTAAAAGGCACAACTTTACTAAAACCTATTGGTTTTGCAACATTATTTTACATGGATCCTTGTGGACACCCTTTTTTGGCCATTTCAAGCTTTGTATTCCCTATAGGATATAAAAAAAAATAACATATTGTGAAACCAAGTGTCTATGCAACATTAATTTGGATTTTTCAAATGTCCAATGTAATTGGACTTTTTGGTCCAGGGGTGTACTAGGTAGAGCTAAAGCAGGTGATAGTGTGCTGGAAACTTCATTTCATAATTGATTTCACCTTTTCTAGTGTCCTTGAGTGTGAATATATGTTGGAATTGCCATAGAAAGGGTGCATCTAAATTAATGATGCAAAACCAATTCATTTCAATAAATTTGTGCTTTGTAAGTATCCTAGGGGGTAGATAAGCCTAAAAGGGGCAAAATAAAGCCTGGCCACAAAGGCGCGCAAATGGCCCATCCAAACTGATGGATGGGCCATTTGCGCGCCCTTGTGGCCAGGCTTTTTTTGGCCCTTGGTAGGCTTATCTACCCCCTAGGGAACATAAAATACCTAAATTTACTGAAATTGGCTGAAACTACATACAGAACTTGAAATTACAAAGTCACTTATCAAAACAATTTTCATATCACCAATTGAAACAATTTTCAAGATTGACAAATCACATTCAAAATAATTTGCAAGATAGAGAGACAATTTCAAATATTTTTTATTACTTCCAAAACGGTGATTTTACATCATGTATCTGAGGAGTTCATAATTTTTTTGACCATTTCCTGGCGCCTATTTTGCGCGTAAGGCAACTCCCCAATCAAGAGGGAGTGCGCTATGGCCTTTGGGTCAGTTGAGCCAATGGAAGCATGTATCCCTATCTGGGCAAGTACTTTACCACGAAAGCCAGTGCCAAACGCCATGCATACAAGGGATCTACGCACTAGGAACACTTGATGCGCAGTTTGAGCAATGGTGCTCAAACACAAAAACTTGCTCAAAGCTTTTAATGACCAAGTCATAAAATGGGCTTGGGGAGTAAATTCATTATGGATAATGGCCACATCGCCAGGGGGGAGTTGTCCTAGGTAATGCGCAAGGGAAGCTTGAGGTCCAAAGCACGTCCGCTTGCCACCCGTCCTTGCAGCAAAATCATCAACCTCCACGACATCCTGTCATAAACCGATGAAGGTTGAGAAAAAAGACAATGAAGGATAAAATAGTAACATGAAATTTAGGATACAGTTTACCTCCTGCTCCTTATCGTCCTCCTCCCTGTTTCCCTTTGCATCCAAGTCAATGCTCCCATGCACCACAAATACGACCTTTGGATCATCAGATGGGAGGTTGCATAATGGCATAGGTATCCTAGCAGCCTCAACCTTGGCTTGCGTGGCTTGGAATTATTCATCAGCCACGTGAAACTTCTCTGCTGCGAGGACCTCCGCACATACAGCTGCAATAGTGTCAGCAACAGAGTCCCCATCTAGCAAGAGCTTGCTTTCTAGGGCATCTGGCGTATTGTCTAAGGGACATTTGGTGCTGTTGTATAGCACGCTCAAGCATTTATCCATGCGCAGGCCAAATGCTTTCTCCAAATCATGCAGGAACACATACTCCTCCCCATCCACTAACATTTAGGAGAAGCGGTTGATTTCTACCTCTGGGATAGCCACATCCATCAGTGGTAGTGGCACTGGAGTGTCACTAGGGCCAGCTGCAACTATGGATTTCTCAACCAGTTCCTCAAGACCCCTAGGGTACTCGAGCCGGTGTGCCTTTCCTTTTGCTACAGGGTTCATGGGGATAACCTGCTACTCCTTGGTGTCCTTGATAAAGGACCCAACCTGAAGGTGTGGTAAGCGAAGCTCCTCCAAATCAGGTTCCTAGCTCACCAAGAAGATAAATGTTGCAAGCCGAGAAAGGTACTCCACCCCCAACTTGCGCTTCTTGAGCGCTGACACCCCTGGGGCTTGCTCGTCCAAGTAATGGCCTACATTGGTTGCAATTTCTTGGAATCGTTGCAACCGCTTGGAGAATGGGCGATCACCTTTGTGTATATAGCGCAAAAGATCGCAAGGCACCCAGATCCCTACATGTGGGGGGATAGATACAAAATATTTTATGATGTGCTCCTCCATGAACGCAAAAATCTCGGCAAATGCATCCATGTGAAGGGCAACTGTGGCATCAAGGTCAGGGAGACGAGTAAAAAAGGTGTGGAGGTCCAACTTCCCTTTGTATTTGGTGTCCTCGAGGAAGAGGATGAAGCATGACAAAGGGGTGGATGTGGTTGCAGATGCAGAGGCTTTGGAGCATCCATGTCTAGCTTGGGGTGTAGATAGAGAGTGGAGGAGCTCAAGAGTTGCACAAGTGAAAATAGTGAATGAGTTAGGTGGCCCCCCTTTTATAATGGACCCTTTTTTTAAGACATTAAAAAAAAAATGGCACTTTCACCAAAAAATGATTTCTCATCCCAATGCAAAAAATTATATTCAAAGGCATGATTTGCCGAAGCAAATCATGTTGATTATAGCGGGGATCAGTTTGAAAATTGCAAGAGTTACAAAGTTATAAGATCGATAGCATAGTTCCGTCCATCCCCCAGTCCTCCTCGACCTTCAATTTGTCTTCCATTCTCTTCCCAATCTGCGGACATTCATTACAATAAGAATCCAATGATCGACAAACCATGATGTATTGAAAATGTGGTGGAAGGATTCTCACCTTGTGACCTTGTAAATGAAATTGTGCTTGTTGAAGGGCCTCAAAACCCATAATAACCAAATGTTCTCGAACATTACTGAGAGTCCAATGCTTGTTCACTTGGACTGCCTCCAAAGCATCGTTGGGCATCTTCACTGTAATGTCAAAGCTTGCAATAGCGCTGTCTACACTCTGTAAGGGAGTCCACACTCCAAGCTTGCACATCCAACGATCATAGTGAAATCGTATGTACAAGGAGGTGCGGGATTTCAAATAGCGCATTCCAATACCTGAAGCTCCAACCTTACAACGGTACCGGTCCCCGTTGTGCATGCCCTCCACAAAACCCCAGTCCTCTTCTAAAAGCCTTCCTAATTCTTCGTAATGCGCATCTTTACATACAAGCATTGTGGTAGTCTCCACAAATCCAAACTCTTTAAAAATGTGCACAAAACAATGAATAGGCAAACACCAACTCAAGCCCACAGACCTAGAAGCTTTAGAGTATTTCAAAGAGTTTTGGACATCCATTATCATCTTTTGCTTGAAAGATGCTACCGACCACAAATTTGGCTCCGGCCACTCCATACTTAATAAGGAAGTTACTTTGATGGGTTCAAGCGTTCCAAACGCTTGTGTAGAAGTAGGGACAATATAGGAGTGAGAATAGAAGAAAATCCTTCTTTGAACCAGTTTGGTTGGGCAAAGATGTGGGAACATTATTGCTCCAATATCCGCATGTATAGCATTGAATGTGCCAGAGAGACTATGTAGTGGCTGCTCCTCCACCAACGTGGATGGCAATATGACTATAAATGCATGACAAATCTTAAGTATGAATCCATAATAACATTACACTCTGATTTCACACCTAGCTTTGTATTCTCAAAACATATACTTACAATGTGTTGGAAATCGAGGTGGTTGTTGCAAATGCATGGTTGACATTGAGAAAACATGTTGCACAATGGCTACGGTCCCCTTGTCTTTGCGGTTCTTGAAGCCAAGGAGCTTTCCTTTCCAATGAAGATCCAAGTTTGCATGATTTCGCACACGATGAGGGCCAATAGCAGATGGTTGCATGTATACCCAAGAACCTTTGGTGAACTCTTGTGGCACCCACTCATCATCTACACCTCTAGTGTTGTGGCATGTAAGTGCTGTGACCTCATCCTTTGGCTGCCTTTGCGAAGTAGAGCTGGCTATGGTTGAGCAAAGAAAACTAGGAGGAGGAGAAGGACCTTGCTTGTTGCTACAATGTACAGAGGATAAAGTGATATGAGAAGTGGATAACCCTTGTGGCAATGGGAGGAGAAGGTGGATAACCCTTGCTTGGTGTGGCAATGGGAGGAGAAGGTGGATAACCTTTGCTTGGTGTGGCAATGGAAGGTGGTAGGGGAGGAGAGAGGAGCTTCCTTGTTGCAACAATGGAGATGGTGTAGAGAGAGAGAGTGTTGGAGTAGAGAATGAGTGTGATGGTTGCAACCAAGGAGGGGTTGGAAAAGGGAGGTTCTAGAGAGAGAAAATCACTTTTTGCCTAAGAACTACCTTTGGGGGACGTCTGGATAGCAAAAAAAGATTTTTCAAAAAATTTGAATTTTAGGGTTTTTGGGTGCACGTTTTGACTTTTTGAGGTCAAAAAATGCTTTTTTGACCATAAAATAGTTTTAGGGGGGTTTTAAGAAGATGAAATTTGAGTTTTGAAAATTTTGAAAAATTTTAAATTTTTGGGATTTTTTCATAACCGGATAAAAAAGGAGGGAAGTTGGAGGTTCCATATGGCCCACCCACCACCCACCCCCCCCCCCCCCCCCCCCCCCCCCCCCCCCACCCCACCCCACCTTCTCACTAGGTAAGAGCCCATTTAAGAAGTGTAAGACTACTTTGTCCCCCTACATTTTTTAGAGTATAGAGCGTGTCCACCACCCTCTTCTCATTGGCTGGCCTCTAATTAACCTTAATCCCAAAGGGCCCCTAGAGGGTTCATATTTTTCCTAATGCTTACAAGGCCCATTTTTGAGTCCAAACTTTTCCTAATGAGGCACTGTTTGTAGTATGTTCAAGGTATTTTTTGCTCCTTTACTCGGGTTCTTAGGGCAATCCGGAATCAAATGAGTAACTCCACACTCGGTGCAATATGCGTTGACTCTAATGATTTCATCATGAGGACAGTCTCTTAGCCAATGGTCTCCACCACACTAGTAGGGTCCCTTAGGCTGTTGAGGTGCTCCTTGAGCTCCTCTTTGTTGGTATGCATGTCTCTGCCCGCCCATGCCTCCGTTGGCTATGAATAATAATTTTCGTTCATCCAAGCTATATCTTCCTTCTCCTGCTACCTGTGTAGCTGTAGGTGGTCCTGCACTTCCTATCATGCTCCATGGTTCTGGCGTTGAGGGTTCTTCTGGTGGATAATAGACAGGATTTGCAGCATATCCATTGGGATCTTCGTAATATGCATGCATAGGAACCAAAGCGTTCTCTTCTGATTCGGTTATTGTTGGTGTGTATCTTATGCCAATTGGTCGTAATCCTGGTAGGGGTGGTTGTTGCCCCAACACTGGTTCTGGTCTTTCTACACCTACAGGTCCTGGTAGGTTGCCTGCTTGATACCTAGGCATCGATGGAATTTGAAGAGATGCTACCTGAGCTTGGGGAGCGTAAGGTCTCTCTCTCACATATCCCTTGTTATAATAACATTCCTCCGTCCCATGGTTTGTCCATTTTTGTTCAATAGCACACCACTTGGGTTGTTTAGCCTGAGGTTTGATGTACAGGTTAATATTTTTTAGCACTTCCTCTACAAGCTGCTCTTGGCTTACAGCTACTTCCCCTTTCGGTGCTGTCTTAGCAGACTTGCTTCCACTTTGTTTTGCGAGGATGAATCATCGTCGAGATCCTTGAACTCACCCTCTTTGTAGACCACACAATTGTCTACAAGGTAAAGAGTCTCCTTAGTTAACTCATTTAACGTATTTCTCCTCTTCATATGTAAGTCCTTCTGGATATCTGCATTCCTTAGTCCTTGGATAAATATAAGCATAAGTCTGCACTGAGTTGGCAGTTCTTCCATAGGGCAAAACTTAACATATGGTTTTAGTCGTAGGACTACCTTTCGCACAGATTCCCCGTCTTTCTGTTTGAATTTATGGATTTGTGAGACTGTAGTAAGAGCTATCCCCCTTTGTGAGAATTCCTCAATAAACTCGTCAAACACCTCCTCCATAGACTCAAAGTCTCTACGCTCCACAGAGTCAAACCAAGTAGCAGCGTCATCCTCTAGGGTTAGTCCAAACCCTGCAAATTGGGTAGGGAAGTCTAACACCTCTTCAGCTCTAATTACACGCACAAAGGCTACTACATGATCTCTAGAATCTCTGTTTCCCGTGTATTTCTTGTTTACCCATTTTTGCACATGAGAAGGTCTAATTCTACGATGGTCTACAAATCTCATCATTGGATCTCCTCGTCCTAGTCGATATAACTCCTCTGGGCTTTGGTAGTAAGCGGGTTCCTCTCCCAGTGGTGCTCCTAAGCCATAATTTCTAATAGTTCTTGCAAGAGATGGTTCATATTTTCGAACTCGTTCTATGGGTGGTCTTCCAGGCTCTGTTGACCCTTGAGTTTTTGGCTTACTCTCACCTTGATACCTTGAATAGAGTGGTGGTTCTTGTAAATCCCTTAGCCCTCGTGCGGCTTGATAACCCTCTCAGTTTCGGTCTTGTTCTAATGTTGCACTTTGTCGAAGCCATGCCTGCAATGATGGTTGGCTTGCTGGTTGGCTCTGGTTGTTGAATGTTTGCTGTCGGGTAGAATGTGAGGTCGCGTCGTAATCTTCTAAAAAGGGATTTGTCGACTTGCTAGCGGTGTAGGTGGCTCTTGTCTCTTCATCGGGGGCATATGTTGATGCTCCTGGAACTGTGGCCTTTTCTACCTCCTCTGGGAGAATACGTTTGTATTCTCGCCCGTACCTATCAACAAAAACGGTATCCTTTCCCATAGCAATTTCATAAGCGAATAAGTAAATAACCTTGTCTTTGCTTAATTCGTTTGGGTAGGGTTCTTTGCAACGAAAGTAAGAGACTATTGCCTCACTCTCATGCTTGTAAATTCCCACATTCTCATTACAAGTTGAAACCCTGGTTGTAATCTTATCATACATAAAAAGCGCTCCAGGTCGATCAATGTTTGGAGGTGGTTCTTGAGTTTCTGAAACCATTTTCCCTTTCGCCACATTATCTCCATATCTGCTGTAATCCTCAGGGTTACTAACTATCAGATAGTGGTTCCCCTTTTCGTATCGGGATCTATCTCCATCATCATAGACTCGAATTATCTCCAGTCTCGGAGCCGGCCTTTCTTCAATACAAATACACTTGCGTCCTCGATAGTCAGAATAAACTAGGGCTCCCCTCGAGTTTGTTCCTTCTAAGAAGATCGTAGTAAACTTGGAATCGTTCAAAGGATTTAGGGAGGTGCTTTCTCCTGGCATTGGTCCTCCATAGGTGAAACCTCCTAGCTGTTGACTACCCATCATGAAAAAGGATTTGTTTGATGAAGTGTCAATATCACTACCCTCCTCAATAATCGATGCTAATGGATCTAGCCTTGCCTGAGTTACACTCTCTTCGGTGGACACTAAGCTACCTTGTTCAGCTGCCACCTTTTGGTCTTTAAAAATGTATCTTCCTGATCTTAAATTCATCAACTTAGCAATGCAACTTACATAAATCCAACCACTCACCTGGAAAAGGACTAGTTTCTGCACAACTTCTTGCTTTGCCGCTGAATATACCTGTACACAAGCATTTAATTTCGGCAATCGAATCAAAGCATCTAACCGCTAGAGGTGATTTTAGTAATGATTGGTATAACTGGAGAGTTAACCTCAACCACTACTGTATTTTATACACTTCTGATGTTCTTGATCAGGTTTGCTAATCTGGAACTGTACTTCCCTTGGATGTCGGTCAATTTACCTGAAAAAGTCTTAATTCTGTCTTTGCTCCGTCAAAAGGTCAAACAAGGTCCAAATTCACTTCTGAAAGAAGTTTTGGAACCCTTAAGTCAAATGGAACATCACTATATAAGCTCAGTCAAATTTTCTCTTCCCTAAGCCCTTGTAGACATCCTACGCGTAGGATGTCTCCTGCTCTATTTTGCCTGGATTTTTGCACTATGGATTCCCCTTGATGTGCTGAGTCCACAACTATTTTTACTTTTTGATTTGGACACCTGTAAGCTGGTCAATGGATCAGAAATCTGTTCCGACAGCCTGATGTTGGTCTACTGATCAGTCAAATCAACCCCAATTTGGACCAAAATTGACTAGGAGGCTTGCCTCAGGCTATACAACACCCTGTTAGGCCTACAGTCAGTTTATGGCTCGAATTTCTTGCTTTAGACATTCTACGCGTAGCATGTCTTTTTGCTCAAAATGGCTTCAAATGCAAAGCACAGACTCTCCTTTAGGTGCTGATCACTTTGGTGTGCTCAAAACTGAGTTTGGAGTGCAAAATCTTACAGATGACATCCTACGCGTAGGATGTCTATTTGGCCTGTTTGACCCCAAACTTGATCCACAGCTCCCCCTGGATGTCAGCAACCCAGTGGTATGATTCAATTTTGGTTTGGATTTCAAAAGTCCCCAATTTTAGCTCTTCTAGCCTTTTTCAATCAAAAGTGCTAAAGTCTGCTTAGAACCCAATTTTCTCACCCAAATGAGATGAAAACTTTCTCAGTCACTCAATATATCATGCAGATCATGCTCATGTAGCCATCCTATGGTTTTGGTCTTAAAATAATGCCTGGGCACAATTTGGGTAGGATGTCTGGCAATTTCTGTCTATCTGGCCTTATCCTGTCAGGATATGGTCAAATTTCCACTTTCCAGGTGAAAATAGGGTAAAACCGACCTTCTGAACACACTGGTCAACTCAAAATTCCAAAATTCCCACCAGATTAGCCTGTAGACATCCTACGCGTAGGATGTCTCCTGGCTTAAAATTTATTTTTTTCCTAATAGAAATGCTCCTGATGCTCTGCAGCTCTATCAGAAACACTAACATCAACTTTTGGACTTCACTTCAACTTTCAAACACACTTTTGCGTCTTTTACAACCTTCTGATGAACCTAACAAGCAAGTATACATGCATGAAGTGCTCTAGATCCTAAATCATGATGTCCTACTTACCCTACTCCTACTCATCATGTGAAACGGTGATAATGGTGTTTTGGTTGCTTCCTGGCGTCTTCGGACTCTCAAGCTCTCCTTTCATCACTTCTACCACTCCAACTCCTACTCTCTACACCACAACTCAACTAAAAACTACCTAAGTCTACCTAAGTCTAACTAAGTCTAACTAAGTCGAAGGATCTAGTCCAGACACACGCTCCCTAGACTCCCTCTAAGACCTAGAGAGTCATCCACCCTCTGATCCTATCTAAATGTAAAACGAGACTCTTGGCAAGCCAAAGAATCCTTATCCTCAAGTACTATTCTCGGTCACCTACCTAGGGTTTTCGTCCCCGGTAGCGGCGCCAATGTTGGACGGATATGCCGCGACAGATGTCAGCACAACGAGAACTCGCCTAACAAGATTTTTCAGCTAAGGATGAAGCGCGACCGGCAGGCGCGTGGAAGCAAGGATAGGGTGTCAATCTACACTCGACCGACTCCTAACTAATTCCTACAGAGGTCTCTACCCAATGTCTAAGCTACAGCCTTCAGGAGTGCATAAGAGGAGATTTCCTACAACGCTTTCTGGAGTCGAATACCCATCAAACAATCTCGAAATGCCACAGAACTTGAAGGAGACCCTACTAAGACCAATAGGCCGCTCTCCCTAAGGTCTATGAACCAAAACCCCAACCCAAAACACCAGGTGCAAATTCACGTAGGATGTATGGCCGAAATTTGTAGGTCGTCGTTTCCAAAAACTAAAGTGTCTAATGTGTAGCTTTACTCAATGCGAATGCGTGGATATGCTACAATGCAAAAATGGACAATGTATGCTCACGGAATCACCAGATGAAGCTCGTAGATGGAGCTTGCAAAACCGGACCGTATGCGCGCAATGTAGGTATTGGCGCGTAGCTCTCGTTGGGGGAAACACGCTCTCCGCACTCGATTCCGACCACCGATGCGCGCATAACGTCAAGATGAAGCTCTCACTCTCTCTCGTACACAGTACGCTCACTCACAGACTTCAAAACTTTTTTTTTAAATGACAAAGGTTTTTTCATTAAGGTCAAAAAGTGGTATAAATACCTTACAATCTCAAACCCTAATGTTCCAATTTAACCATCTACTCAATCTAAATGTCAAAAATGGGATACAATCTGAAAACTTCTATAAGCCCCAATATTTACAAAGGTGAAATGTTGGGTTTTCTCAATAAATGAATAATTACAAAAAATAATAATCCACCAAGTAGTCATTTTCCGTAGGGTGTGTCCAACTTCTAACAGCTTGCAATAGAAAACATTCCTATTTCTTGATTTGTACAAGATTTCCTTGTACTGCATGAACACAATAAAATACTTTCTTTACTTATTGAAGGTACCGAGGAATGTGTGTTTCACATAATGTGTAAGCATGCATGAAGGAGTTATTCAGAGTCATGCATGAGCACTTTTTAAGGCTCCACAAGCATGACTCCATATGCAAGTTAAGTTCCATTACACTAAATTAATTAAGTAGCCCACCCTAGACAGTTTCCAACTTCTCTCTCTCTCTTCTCTCTCTCTCTCTCTCTCTCTCTCTCTCACACACACACACACACACAAGCCTTAATAATAATTGCACAACACCATAATGATAGCCTGCCATGTAAACTTCCATGCAATATTTTAGCTCTCTCTCTCTCTCTCTCTCTCTCTCTCTCTCACACACACACACACACACACACACACAATCCTTAATAATAATTACACAACACCATAATGTTAGCCTACCATGTAAAATTCCATGCAATATTTTAGCTCTCTCTCTCTCTCTCTTTCTCTCTCTCTCTCTCTCTCTCTCACACACACACACACACACACACACACACACACACACAAACACACACACACACACACACACACACACACACACACACACACACACACACACACACACACACACACACACACACACACACACACACACACACACATAGCCCTGCCAATGTTGCCTTTTCTTTCTACACCATTTGGAAGGGCAAACAATTACATTTGATTAAAGCTAAAGCCTACAACCCCACATTGGATTAAAGTTAAAGCTTCCTCACATTAACTTGAAGGAGATAAACTATGCACCTCATCATTTTCCCTATGCACTTGGAATTCTCCCCGAAGCCACGCCCTCTCAATGTGATGATCCGGTTTATGGACGCCCTTGCCCATCGGTTCTTTGTCTCTTGCTCGTCGAGCATCGTCAAGCTCGATCTCGATTGGCGTAACCACAATCGGCTCATCGTTCTCCTTACACACTTGGAATTCTCCCCGAAATCGTGACGCCTCAATGTGGAGATCTGGTTCATGGCTACCATTTAGCCCCGGTTCTTTGCCTCTTGCTCAAAAAGCACCGTCATGCTTGATCTCGATCATGTATTTGAGAGTTTCAAGGTCACTCTCACTTGGTGTAACCACAATCGAGTCATTGCGATTCTCGTGCCGGCTACAATCCGTCTCATCAACGCACGGGCGTTGATGGAGTTCCCATTCCATGCGAGCTTTCCCCTCCAATGTTAGAAAAGGCAAGATTATGACATGGTCCCCTTGTAGCCAATTGGGGTTTTTTTCCACGGCAGCCATTCTCAATGGCTAGAACCCATGCGGCCATAGAGAGAGAGACAGAGAGAGAGAGAGAGAGAGAGAGAGAGAGAGAGAGAGAGAGAGAGAGAGAGAGAGAGAGAGAGAGAGTGTGAGGTCCCCACCCCATCGTATCAAACAACGGATCTGATGGTAAACCTGGTGGCCACTAGATCTATAGCGGAAGCAAACAAAATGATTCAGGGTTCAACTAGCGGACGATCTCTCATCACAAAGTGAGTTGAGTTCGAGCCTACTAGCAACGAGATCTAGCTCCACCTCGCAGGGGAAGTGTACTTAACTATCTAGCGATCCTAAGACCCACCTTCCAAGAGGAGAGAAACCTCGAGTGCCTTTTTCCCCATGTTTCAGAGGCACGTACTCTCGAGATTTCACCGCTCTCGAGGCAATGAGTATTACTAATATCGAAGTAAGCACAATGGGGACAGAGAGTTCCCGACCAATCGGGACCACCCATCTTGTAGGCATTGGCAACCCGAGCCAAGCCCCCACTTTCCACCCCCACACTCACACTTCCTCGTGTGACCTAATTACTACCACAAAGGTTGTTCAACATAAATATTCCTTGTTTAATTCCGAATCACATGGTTCGTTAAAACAGCCCTTCAACCAGTATTGCAAACAACACCAAGACAGAATTATAGTAAAAATTCTACTCAAACTTATTCATAAAAATTCCAATGTTCTGGAGGTACAACATCCCCCCTCCAGCGAGAGTTCACTCATCCCGTTGTCGCTTAGCTGCCCATACAACTAGGTATGTCCACCGCATAGAAAGCACGTCATGGACACTCCCACCGCATAGAAAGCAAGACATGGGTTCCCACCGCATAGAAAGCAAGTCGTGGGTATCCACCACATAAAAAGCAAGTCGTGGATTCAAGAGCCCTAACGAGGAACTCTGCCCCCTGTGATCAGTAGGGGGGTCAGGACTGATTCAACATTGGAAATAAAATGAACATGCCGAGCTAAATTTTTCCTAGCAGACATTCTTTCCTCTTGCAAACAGCATACCCATCAAACATTACCTTCCTACTTTAGAACTTAATGTATAATGATTTCAATGCCGAGGTTTCCGTTGGATTTCTCCAACATGTTTGGGGATATGAGCATTCCTAACTAGCGTATGCAATGTTAATTTAAACAACTTGAATAAAAATATGATCTACCTCTTCCACTTCTTCATCGATGGCCCGTGAGATGGCCGGTATTTGTTCCTCCATGGGAGCCTTCCCCTTCCCGTTGACATTGCTCGTTCCTGCTTCGCGATCATGGGCACCACCGAAGCGCGTCCTCTTAACCGGGGCCATTTCTCACTACTTTAAATGATTAGCTTGGAGAAATAGCTAAGGTTCACAAGCATCATAATAGTCCAATGGGTAGATTAGTGACATCAATTAATCCCTCCTATATGAGAGTCTAGATTTCTTTCATAAAGCAATCATTAAGGATGGCACATAATCCTATGGGAACCGGCTCTAAGATAATTACTCGGCTTACATGATCAAGAATAATTAGGATTTTACTATTGCAATTACCAGAGAATTGGATTAAGTATGATTAAACTATTTTCTAGCAATTAGATGATGCAGATTTACCCTATGCATATGTGTGAGGAAAAACCAATTCTTAGAGACTTATTGACGGATTAATTTCTCCTTAATTACGTCTTAATGCATAAGAGAAATGAATTCAATTAAGCTATAATGTTAATGAGTGATTACAATAGTGATTCTCTTCAATCTGCACAAATACTAGCTTACCGATTAATTACTATGCTATCTAGAGAGAGAAGATTCTGATAATTATGCTCTAATCATTAATCGAGAGTGAAGAATGGCTGATAATTCAGCTATGGAATGATGATTACATAATAGAGTACGAATAAGGAGAGTTTAGAGAGTAGTCATAGAGATTTTCGGCTAGGAATAGGCATAATGTACGGGAAATTTTTGGTGGTAGAGAAAGGGATTTTCAGATGGCATTAATTAAACTGTCGTTACCGTGATTAAGAGCTGGTAATCTTCTCGATTTTCTGATCTAATCGAGCTTCTTAAGATGAAAATTCGGCAGCACCTCCCTCCTAGCTTCTTCTTCAATAGGTGTGTGATTCGGCAGCACCTCCCCAATGTATGTGGGTGTGTGTGTATGCACTGTGTGTGTGTGTGATCATAAGTGTGTGTGTGTGTGTGTGTGTGTGTGTGTGTGTGTGTGTGTGTGTGTATGCAGGTCTTTAAATAGGCTCCTACAGGCTGAAAATCGATCTGGGTTGCTAAATGCATCTGGGAGCTTCTCCAGTTAAGCATGGCAAGTCCAGTTCTCTGCCCACCAAGTGTCAGGTTGGTTTGGTTAACTAGTTCTGAGACTGATTTGCAGGCTTGGAAGCTTTCCCAAGACTCCCACAAAGCAAGAGGGCGCCCCCTAGCTGCTAAAGCTGATCTGGAGTGGCCTGGGACTTGTTCCCACACAGTCCCGGGCCCCCGGTGCCTCCCCAGACAATTTTTAGGAAATTTGGTCCTAGGCTAAAACGGGTCATACGAATCGGATTTTGATGCCGTAAATTGCCATACGAAGCTCTAACTAAGGCGTACTAGCCCGAGTACCTGCCATATTTAGCAGCCCCTCGGGTCCGAAAATGCATTTTTTTCAAATTTGGGGTACGGGTGCAGATTTTCGAGACGGTCGAAACTGGACGGGTTGGGTGACCAAAAACTTACTATTTTTGGAATTTTTTCACAAAAATTATTTTAATTCACATTTTGAAGCTTTATAACATTCTAAACATCATGGCACTGACAGAATCTGGAAAACTGCTAAAAATAGTAACTTATTCCATTGTATTCATTTCGTGGTACAAGGGTGCTCTTGTGATCGGGTCAGAGACCTTACAACCTCCCCAACGTGAAAAATTTGAGATGTCCTCATCTCAAGAATGAGTTTGGGTAATCTTTTAAGAGCGTCGACTCGTCTTCCCAAGTTGCATCTTCTTCAGGGTAATCCTTCCACTTTACCAGATGCTCCGTGATAGTTCTATTGCGTAATTTCCTTTCTCTTGTTTCAAGTACATAGTCAGGTTGGAGTTTGAGAACTCCTTGTGCTGGCATGACTATCTGATCTGAGTCCAAAAATTGATCAGGGTTAGGAACATAGGGTTTGAGTAAGCTGACGTGGAACACATCATGAACCTTCAAGTTTGCAGGTAACTTTAGCTTGTAGGCTTGGTCACTCACAACCTTAATGATCTCGAATGGTCCACAGTACCTTGGGCTTAGCTTCTTATATCTGCCTAGTGATAAGTTGCTTTTCTTTGGTCGGACTCACAGAAAAACTTTATCCCCTTCTTTGAAAGTCCTTTCCGAACGATTCTTATCTGCATAGTGCTTCTGTCTATCTTGAGCTGCCTGAATATCCTGGCGAATAGCTCTAGTCTGTGCTTCCATATCTTCTAACATCTTTCTAGAGGCTTCTACTGTGATGGTTGGATCTGAAAAGTTCAGTGGTGCTAAACAGTCCTGTCCATAAATAGCTTTGAAAGGTGACATTCCAATGCTTCTGTGTTCGGAAGAGTTATAAGCATATTCTACCAAAGGTAGATATTGTAACCACTTCTTTGGTTCTTGCCAACAATAGGCTCTGAGAATGTCCTCAATGACTTGATTAACTCTTTCAGTTTGCCCATCTGTTTGTGGATGGTATGCTGTACTGAAAGCTAATTGTGACCCAATAGATTGGAAAAGAGAAGTCTAAAATTTTGATGTAAACTTGGCATCTCTATCGCTGACGATATGCTTGGGTAGACCATGTAACCTAAAAATCTCCTTGATGAATACCCGACTAAAATCTAAAGCAGTAAAGGTCGTCTTTACGGGTATTAGATGAGCCACTTTTGTGAGCATGTCAACAACCACGAAAACAGAATCATAACCTCCTGTAGAAGGTAACCCTGTAACAAAATCCATACTGATGCATTCCCACTTCATCTGGGGTATGTCAAGAGGTTGAAGTTGCCCTGGTAATTTGATCCTTTTGGCCTTTATCCGTTGACAAGAAAGACATTGCCTCACATAGCGAAGTATGTCTCCTTTCATTCTAGACCAGAAATAACTCCTCCTGACAGCGTGAAGAGTTTTAGCATAGCCTGGGTGTCCGGATGTAGGGCTATCGTGTGCTTCATATAGAATGGCCTTCTTTAAAGCTGGGTCTCGGGGTACACAGAGTCTATGTCTGTAGTAAAGACATCCTCCCATAAGAGAGTAATCTTTAGCTTCAGGCATCTTATTCTGCTGGACTAATGAAGCCATACGTTGGTATTCTGGATCTTCGAGGGATGCTTCTTTGATTCTATCCCAGATAGGGTTATTTGGAATAGAGATAGCTCCGAGAAATGATTTTTGGCTAAGACCATCTGCAACTGCGTTTTCCTTCCCTGGTCTATACTTTATGTCAAGGTCATATTCCTGTAATAGCTCTATTCATCGCCGTTGTCGCATATTGAGAATGGGTTGAGTAAAAATCCACTTTATCTCTTGTGGTCTGTAACCAACTGAAACCTGCGTCCAAGAAGATAATGTCTCCATAACGTCAGTGCATGTATAACTGCTAAAAGTTCCAGATCATGAGTGGGATAATTCTTCTCATGATCCCTCAGCTTTCGCGAAGTATACGCCACCGGTCTTCCTTCTTGAGTAAGAACTCCGCCTAGAGCAGACTTACTAGCATCTTTTGCTACTTCAAATTCTTTACTGAAGTCTGGAAGCTTTAAAATAGGAGCTGAGACCAAGAATTCTGGTAATCTTCTCGATTTTCTGATCTAATCGAGCTTCTTGAGATGAAAATTCGGCAGCACCTCCCTCCTAGCTTCTTCTTCAATAGGTGTGTGATTCGACAGCACCTCCCCAATATATGTGGGTGTGTGTGTATGCACTGTGTGTGTGTGTGATCATAAGTGTGTGTGTGTGTGTGTGTGTGTGTATGCAGGTCTTTAAATAGGCTCCTACAGGCTGAAAATCGATCTGGGTTGCTAAATGCATCTGGGAGCTTCTCCAGTTAAGCATGGCAAGTCCAGTTCTCTGCCCACCAAGTGTCAGGTTGGTTTGGTTAACTGGTTTTGAGACTGAGTTGCAGGCTTGGCAGCTTTCCCAAGACTCCCACAAAGCAAGAGGGCGCCCCCTAGCTGCTAAAGCTGATCTGGAGTGGCCTGGGACCTGTTCCCACACAGTCCCGGGCCCCCGGTGCCTCCCCGGACAATTTTTAGGAAATTTGGTTCTAGGCTAAAACGGGTCATATGAATCGGATTTTGATTCCGTAAATTGCCATACGAAGCTCTAACTAAGGCGTACTGGCCCGAGTACCTTCCATATTTAGCAGCCCCCCGGGTCCGAAAATGCATTTTTTTCAAATTTGGGGTACGGGTGCAGATTTTCGAGACGGTCGAAACTGGACGGGTCGGGTGACCAAAAACTTACTATTTTTGGAATTTTTTCACAAAAATTATTTTAATTCACATTTTGAAGCTTTATAACATTCTAAACATCATGGCATTGACAGAATCTGGAAAACTGCTAAAAATAGTAACTTATTCCATTGTATTCATTTCGTGGTACAAGGGTGCTCTTGTGATCGGGTCAGAGACCTTACACACACACACAGAGAGAGAGAGAGAGAGAGAGAGAGAGAGAGAGAGAGAGAGAGAGAGAGATAGAGCAGCAAAAAGGAGTACTTGGCTGGCTGGTGCAATGGCCGGAGTTCTGCTGATTTTGGCCTGCGGAAAAGGAGCACTGGGCCGCTGTTGTTGGTGGGGGGGGGGGGGGGGGGGGAGGGGTCCACACTACAAAGCGCACATATGTCTGTTTTACCTCAGGTGAGTCAGTCAGCGTGGATGCCACCTCGCCAAGCTAGCGTGGATGCCACCTCGACAGAGAGGCCGATTTCTAACTTGAGCCAAAGCTGGGCTTATGGATTTCTCGTCTAGCCCGCCTCCGAGTCCACGACGACAAACCGTGCTCATAATCTAGTTTCATGTGGAAATTCAAAAGGTTCATGTTGTAAAGAATGAGGATGCAAGAGAGCTACACAAGACAAGCACAGCTCACACAGAGATGGAAAGCTTATTCTTCTTCTTCACAGAAAAGAGAGTACAAAATGACTAAGTGCTAAAGCTGAAAAGTAGCACATATGTTCATGCGGTCACTAAGTGTGAACTCGCTAGAAGCGTACTAGGCTGGCACTATAAGTGTAGTCCAGCTGTAGAATCACTGGCAGAGATCCTCCGTGTCGGTCACCTAACGCGCCAGTGAGTAAATGCCGTAAGCGGCCAAGACCCGTAGTGGATGCCAGCTCAAGGTGTAGAGCTCGACATCTCAACACTCCCCCTCGAGCTCTGCATGTCGCAGAGTCCAAGCATAGTCCGGAAACGTCGAAGCTTCTCAGCTCCGAGGGCCTTGGTAAAGATATCCGCTATCTGCTCCTCTGTGCTGACGTAGACCAAGTCGATGTCGCCCGCCAACACTCGCTCTCGAACGTAGTGGTAATGGACCTCTATGTGTTTGGTCCTGGCATGGAACACTGGGTTCCTAGCCAACTACATGCTGCTGAGGTTGTCACAATGGATGAAAATCTGCTGGTCCACCTGCACTCCCAAGTCCTCAAGTAATGTGCGAAGCCAAGCTACCTCGCACGCCGCAACTGCTGCACCTCTGTACTCGGCCTCTGTGCTCGATAAAGCAACCGTAGGCTGCTTTTTGCTGCTCCAAGTAACAGGAGCACTCCCAAAAGAGAACATGAAGCCACTCGTAGATCTCCTATCAACAATGCTACCTGCCCAATCTGCATCTGTATACCCATACAATGCTAATGGTGCATCTGCTGCATAGAACAATGCGTAGTCAAGAGTACCTTGCACATACCTAAGTGTGCGTCGTACTCCATCCAAATGTGGCTTCCTCGAAAGTTGCATGAACTGACTCTCCAAGACTACTGTGTAGCTCAAGTCTGGCCTCGTGATAGTCGAGTAGATTAGACTACCCACAATCTTCCTGTACATGTTGACATCCTCAACAACATCACCCTTCTCTGCACTCAGCTTTGCATTCACATCCAAGGGAATAGAAATTGGCTTACAATCAGCCATACCATACTTTGACAACATGTCCAAAGCATACTGTCTCTGTGATAGCCATACACCCTCTAGAGTCCTGATCACCTCAATGCCAAGAAAGTAGCGCAACTCGCCTAAATCTTTCATTTCAAACTCCTGTTTGAGAAGACCCTTCACATGGTCAATCTCCATAGCATTGTCACCAACAATAATAAGGTCATCTACATATATGGTAATGACCACAATCCCCACATCACTCTCACGTACATAGAGTGAATGATCAGCATGAGCTCTCCTAAAACCAATACTGACAAGATACTTGGCAATCCTGTCATACCATGCTCTAGAGCCCTGCTTCAAACCATACAAAGCTTTGAGAAGTCTGCATACATAATCTGGGTAACCTGGATCGACATAACCAGGTGGCTGATCCATATACACTTCCTCTTGCAACTCACCATTCAAGAAGGCATTCTTTACATCCATTTGATGCATAATCCATCCTCTAGATGCAGCCACTGCTATGACAGCTCTCACTGTCGTCATCTTTGCCACTGGAGCAAAGGTCTCCTCATAGTCTATGCCATACGTCTGTGCATAACCCTTTGCGACCAGCCTTGCCTTGTGACGCTCAATGTTACCATCAGCCTTATGCTTGGTTTTATACACCCATTTACAACCAATAGCTTTCTTGCCACTTGGCAATGGCACCAACTCCCATGTGTCGTTTGCTTCCAATGCAGCCATCTCTTCATTCATTGCATCATCCCAATGCACATTTCCAATTGCATCTTCAAAACATGTGGGCTCCACATCCTGTATCACCTTAGCCATGTAGGCTTGGTGATGCGCTAGATACCCATCATAAGTCAATTTCTGAACTGGATTTCTGACTCTATTAGATCTACGTGGTCCTGGGTCACTCCTTTGCCCTCTAGCATCTTCTTGTACTTTCCTTACACCAGGTGTCCTGATAGCCGGAATTCCAAATTCCTCATCAAGACTTTGTTCAGAACCATCTGAATCCATGTCTACATGTGAAAAACCTGATGATGCATCAGCCATAAGATCAACCTTTTCCTTTCCTTTTCGTGATACATTCCCTGTACCTGTTGGTGGAGTAACCTGCGTACGTAGTCTACCATTCCATGGTTTCTCAACAGAGCCACAAGAAGAGGACTCTTGTGGTCCACTCAAAACCTGTGACTGTGGCCTCACATTTTGTACAACCACATCATCTTTTACATCAGCCCCAATAGTGCCATGTGCATTACTGTACCAGCTGCTCATCTCATCAAAGACTACATCTCTGCTCACTCGTAACTCTCGTGTAGTAGGATTGTAGCACCTGTACCCCTTTTGTTCAAGGGAATATCCCACAAGAATACATTTCTCTGCTTTAGGATCCAATTTCCTACGCAACTCATCTGGTACATGCACATAAGCTATGCAGCCAAACACTTTCAAGTGTGCCAAATCAGGCTTTGTACCTGTAAACTTTTCCTCAGGTGTTACATCATGCACCGCAGTTGTAGGTGTCCTGTTCATAATGTACACAGCTGTATTTACAGCTTCAGCCCAGAAATGATGAGGCATGTTCTTCTCATTCATCAATGCACGTGCAACCTCTGCAATGTGCCTGTTTTTCCTTTCTGCGACCCCATTCTGCTGTGGAGTATATCTGCATGTAAATTGCCTGTGTATACCATGCATTCGCAGAAAATCTGAAAAATCATTGGAGAAGTACTCTCCCCCTCCATCTGACCTCAATGTCTTGATTTGCATATCTGTCTCCTTCTCAATCATGACTTTGAAGTCTTGAAAGTGACCAAACACTTCACTTTTGTTACGCATGAAGTAGACCCATACTTTCCTTGTATGGTCATCAATGAAAGAGACATAATACCTGCAACCATGTATACTTGCAGTATCGGTTGGACCCCAAACATCTGTGTGCACCACCTCAAGTGGCTTTTTACATACATTGCGCTCATGTGGAAATGAGCCCTTTGACTGTTTTCCAAACTGGCATGCTGCACACACTTTATGCATACCATCCACCTTGAATTTGGGCAAACCTTTTACAATCTGTTTTGATTGCATGCTGCGCAATCTCTGCTCATTGACATGGCCAATGCGTTTGTGCCAAATGTCAACATCAGCCACAACACCTGTGCCCTGTGCAAATAATGTAGCTTTTACCTCAGGCATGTCTACATTCAGCGTAAACATTCTGCCCACACATTTTCCCTCTGTGATCAGCTTACAGCCATTCTGGAAATCTTCTACATAACAGCCATTTGGATTGAAGCGAACCTGCAAACCCTGCTCAACCATTTGTCCAACAGAAACAAGATTCTTTGTAATGTTTGGGACATGAAGTACATCTGCTAAGTACTTTGATTTCCCACTCTTCGTATTTAGAGGTATGTCCCCTACATGAGCAATGGGGTGAGCTGTGTCATCTCCTGTCTGCACATAGCCTGACACATCTGGTTTGCGCATATCTCTAAACCACTCTCCACGAGACGTCATGTGATTAGAGGCACCTGAATCCACATACCAAACATCATCTTGGGTGGAATTCTCTGCAGTCATTGTATTCATTACATGTTGCATAACAAACATGCACTCGTTTTTGCTGTCATCTGCATCTCTGCTAGTAGATGCATAGTTGCCCTGTTCTCTCTTTCTACTTGCTTTTCCCTTTGGACAGTCACGTGACATGTGACCTCTTTCACCACAAGTCCAACATTCTCTACTATCTGGAGTATGTTGCTGCCTGCTTGATCCTGCACCACGACCTCTTTGACTGCCCCTGCCTTGAGACTGGTTTCCCCTGCCACCTGTATTGTTTTGATTTGATTGCCATTCTAGAAATTGGCCCCTGCAACCCCTTGGGCCTCGACCACGACCTCTACCTCTACCTCTGTTGGAGTTAGAATAGAAGGCCTGTTCAGAATTATTTCTGCCATGAGAAGAAGATGTGTCAAGGTTCTTCTCCTCAAGAATAAGCATAGAAATCAAATCTTGGAACACGGGGATGTCGTCTCTTGTATTCATGGAAGACCTAAAATGTACATACTCATCTCCTAGACCATCCAAGCATGCACGGACAATGTCATCGTCTTCCACTGAGACTTTAATAGATCCAAGAGCCTCAATGATACTCTTGATCTTCAAAGCATAATCATTGATGGAGAGGTTGTTCCTCTTAACCTGATTTAGCTCCGACTTTAGTTGAAGCTTCTTGGCCTTGGTGTTCACCTCGAACACTCTGCCTAAGTTTCTCCATGCAATGGCGGGGGTTTCAGCATCCTGTAGATAGCCCATCATGCCATCTGTGATGCTCATAGACAGCCAATACATCACTTTGCTCTGGCCTTGTTGCCAGTCCCTCAAAGCTTTCCTTTGTTCTGCTGTAGCATTTGCCTCGGGAATCTCTGGTTCCTTTTCATTGTCTCCTTCTACATAGTCCCAATAACCTTTTCCTTTTAGGAAATTTGTTATTCTGAACTTCCATGCAGGGTAGTTATTTTTCTCAAGCTTCTCAGTAACAATCTGACTGAAACCGTCAGACATCTTGAAGCACTAAGACAAAATAGCTGCAATCTGCAAAAACCTGCAAATCTGCTGAACCTGCTATCGTGGTACCTGTAACGCTTTCTACACTCAACGAGTGTCCACAATCTTGCTCTCTTAGCCTCTCTTGCCTGCACCAGGCTCTGATACCATGTAAAGAATGAGGATGCAAGAGAGCTACACAAGACAAGCACAAAGCACACAGAGATGGAAAGCTTCTTCTTCTTCTTCACAGAAAAGAGAGTACAAAATGACTAAGTGCTAAAGCTGAAAAGTAGCACATATGTACATGCGGTCACTAAGTGTGAACTCGCTAGAAGCGTACTAGGCTGGCACTATAAGTGTAGTCCAGCTGTAGAATCACTGGCAGAGATCCTCCGTGTCGGTCACCTAACGCGCCAGTGAGTAAATGCCGTAAGCGGCCAAGACCCGTAGTGGATGCCAGCTCAAGGTGTAGAGCTCGACATCTCAACACATGTTATCCCTTAATAGAAGATAATGATTTGGAAATTCCAAAGGTTCATGTTTTCCCTTAATAGAAGATGATTTTGGTAATTTTCACAAATTTCAAGGTTATTTTGATAGTTTGCCCTAATTTAAGGCAAAGTTGCGAAGGGTTGTCGACGTAGAGCAGCAGAAGGTATTCTAAACAAGTTTATTCTCACAGTTAGAGAGTAGAGATACTTTTTTAAAGCTTATGGATACTTTTTTAGCAGATATACACAACATTTTTAGCAAATATCGTTTGCTAGTGAACATCCAAATAGCTACTACAAGGCTTTTTTCAATAGAGCCTGCATTGGGTATAAGCATGGTCTCTATAGCCTCTTATTTACCTAGCTCGCATACATACTCCCCGACATACACCATTATCGATTAAAAGTTCCATTTTGTGATCTTTCATTATGTTCGTTTGTTCTGGACACAAAGTTAAAACCTAGTAATTTCTTACATAACACACTACGACTCCTCTAGTGAGATCAAAGCGTCTTTTTCCTAACACTATAAGAGAAAAATTACAAAACCGTTGTCGTGCCATGGTGCGTACATAATGTGAAATAAAAACATTCGCCTCACTCTTGACACTTCTCCATGTATGCAAATAAAAGAAATCATGTACATATTGTGATATATGTTGAAGCGTCTACTGCGGTCATTATCATGTACATATCTCTCCGGGGAGTTGTGGCCCTGGATGTGGCGCATTTGCGTGCTTTCCACTTGATAAGATGCTTAATTTGGTTTTTCAATGTACATGGTCCAAGTGTTTCATGGTGGCACACTCATCTCCCCTATAAAGACTGATGCGAGCAAAACCTGCCAAAAATAGCAGCTAACAGGCGTCATTGCAAAATTGCATAGAAAGTGACCCACAATGGTATATTGATTAAATCTTATGATTATCTATAATTATTATGCTTATGAGAGTGATCCCACAAACTTAGGGATTTTTCTGACTCTGTTTGGGATTTTTCGCACCAAAAATTGTATTTTCTGGGTCAAAAATGAGGTGAAAATGACCTAGTTTTGGTCCAAAGTAGCAGAATGGCCCAAAAAATGACACATAAGCTAAAAATGCCATGGGTAAGAGAGCGAGGGCTGCTTTTAACAGAAAAGACCAGAAAGTTTTCTCTACTGTGTAATGGCTTCCATGGTTGCTCAATCTATGTGTAGGGCAGTCCTGCCTCTTCGCAATCTTGTATTGAGCTTGTGAGAGTGTAAATTAGTGTTTCCCCTTATCAAAATGGTGTATGGATTCACTTTAGAAGCTCATAAATCTCTGCAAAATCGGAAAATTGTCGTCGTGAAGGTGGAAGATCAAGCATTCCTTACAACTGTTTGATGTTACGACTATGTAATTGGTAGCGAGGCTACATGATACCATGAAAGAGGTTTGGGTTTTGATTGAGATTTGTGCTTGTATGAGCATTAATGAATCATGGCTAAACACCCCTCAAGGCTCCCGTGCTGCTCAATTGGGGCTGGGGCAACCACAAGCACAACAAAACAACAAACCCACAGCCAAACCCAAACAAGATAGGGGCACCACCTAGTTATGGTATGCCAACTAGGACGCAAGAGATATTTTGGCACAACCAAGAAGATGCACCACACAACACACACAAGCAACCTCACACCAAGACACGCACAAAATGGACCAGAGAGAGCTAGAGCAAAGGGAAGAGAGAGAGGAATGGATCTTGCGTAATACCTTATTTGTGACTTGCAAATGGAGATGGTTCGTTATGATGCTATCGTAGAACTTGTACAAAACTCACTCAATGCTTAGTGATTGCTAAACATTGCCAAAAAACACACACACACTGTCTTAGGGTGTGGGAGACCTCTCACCACAATACCCTCTTACAATGGACAAAAAACTGGCAATGAAAAACACACTAAAACACTTTCTACAATCAAGATCAACTGATAAAAAATCCAAAATACACAAGTCACCTTGAATTCACCAAACCGTATTGCACAAATGGAAGGACGAAGATTTGAACGTCGAATCACGCCTTTGATGCACCAAACCTCAATTTATTGATGATGAAGGAGCATATACAATAGTGGTTTTGAGATTTGTGGAACTCACGCTCTCTCACTTGCAATGTGTAGCTTGAAGGCTTCTCTCACACCAAGAGTGAAGCTCACAAGTGGTTGCTACACCTAAGTCTCTCCTCACGCATAGAGTGTTGGGGTGCTATGTGAGATATTGGAGATTGTTTTACAAGAAGGAGAGGGGCCTATTTATAGGTTGGAGACCCCTCATTAAGATTATTGGAAATCCTAATTTACAAGCTAACAAATCAGGATTATGATTTTTTTGAATATCAAAACATTGTGGGCCTTCTTTGTCTGCTTGAGTCATGGGTGTGGGCTCAAAAGAGAGAATTATTGATGGTAGATAAGGTGAAAGTAAGTAAGGAGAGAGAGAGAGAGAGTTACTATACACATGTCTTGAGGTGAGGTGTCTTTTATGGTTAGGTCATTGGCTATTTTGTGTTAGTATGTTAGTGGTTAGTGTTAGTAATCACTAGAAAGTTAATGTTACATTTACAATGGGTATAAGAATGAGGTGGATGGTTGAAGTAAGATGGTTAAATGAAGTGAGCAAATCCTTGTGATGGTGAAGCTTGAAGAAGTTTTGGACTTACTTGTGTAGGTTCTCAAAATGACTATCGATCTTCTTCTTCGTTTTCCCTTCTTTACGCCACCGCCGCCAAGGTTGATTATCGTGATGAAAATGGTAATTCCGTTGATGAGATCTCTTGATTTGCAGAGGTTAAGCATGGTACACATGCTGAATTTATGTATATATATAAGGAGTAAGATGGAATTGTACTTTGGAGATAATAGAGAGAGAGGCATAGAGATGGTGTATGTACATGGAGAGCTCATATGAGAACTATGGAAATAAGTGGGGAGGTTAATGGTGAAGAAGGTGAGAGAAACCATTGAAGATGCAGGTTTGAGTGAGGAATTGAGAGGAATGTGTGTGTGTGTGTGTGTGTAGAAGTGTGGAAAGAGGGGAGAGAAGACTATGGGCTACTTGTGAGAAAAGTGGGCAGACTGGGGTCCACTCAAAAAATCATAGCTCACCACTGGTAGCTCCAAAAATCATGAAAAACTTTGAGGTAATTATTCAGAGCGTGGGCTACATTTTCTCTTTTGACCCCCTCTCCAAATTAGGAGTGGAGACGGATATTAAAAATACCACCAAAAGACCTGTTTTTTCTTCACAAAAAGTCTTCAGTGGCCCCCTCCTTTGTTGAA
The DNA here is from genome assembly GCF_014529385.1 of Adiantum capillus-veneris. Lineage (NCBI taxonomy): Eukaryota > Viridiplantae > Streptophyta > Polypodiopsida > Polypodiales > Pteridaceae > Adiantum > Adiantum capillus-veneris. The sequence goes on from NC_140948.1 coordinate 67,150,098, forward strand.
TTTGTACAATGCATCCAAGAGTGAGCCCCTCCTTTGTCATATCATAATACAAAGCATCCAAGTTGCCCGTGACCCATTCATGGAGGAGTATTATTGGTGAATAAATAAATATATACATGGTGGGACTAGTGTATGGACTATTCATGGACTTTAGCTCAATGAGCACATGGTGTTAGAATAATGAGTAAAAATAATAATAAAAATATGGAGGAATTATGGATATGGAAAGATATTGGAATCATATGATATGGTCCCTCTTTGTATTATTTTGGGTGAAAGAGCAAAATGTATGCAAGTAAATAATATAATAAACGTAACTAAGAGAGTAGAAATCAATTTTTGTTTTAACGAGGGTGAGGGTGAAAATATGGGGGTGATTTCTATAAAAGAAAAAATATAAGGTTAGAGTATGTACACATTGGCAAAATACTTGTGGTGTAAGAGGATGAAAGAAGGTGTACATAGATTTAATAAAACACACACCTAAGTATAAATATTTAAATAAAATAGCAGAATGATTATAAAAATTCCTTTATTTAGGCCATATATATAATGCAATATTTACACACAAATGGGCCATAATATATTTTATTTTTTTGGCTCAACTAGCCCAGTGACTAGCTAGTTGAGGGTTTTTAAGGAGATATGGAAAAAGTCCCGTAACTCACACACGCCTATGTACAGTGAAATGGTAGGGATAGCCATAGTGTTTGGGTGAATTTGGTAGGGTGAGGTAGCTTACTATGGAAATTATGGAAAGCCGAAAAACGACTATCATTAGCCTCCCCCCTTAGATAATGGTACATTCATGTACCATTTATCCGATCATGCAACATGTAGATTGTGTAACGTCTGTCGTTGTCTGCTCTCATCTTTGTATGATTAAGAAACCTTGTGTGATATGAAAGGTTCTTAGAGCCAATAGCAGGATGTAGTGAAGTGACTGAGTAAACATCCTCCATTGAGAAAGTTTCCATAAGCACCCCCCAGGATCAAAGATCTTGAAATATCTTTCCCAAAGCGAGATGTATGGTATGGAATCACTTACTGATTTCGGTTGAAGAAACTTGTAGATTTTACTGTTGTCCATCATTGCATCTATCACTATGAATGTGATATAAAAGATTGGTTGCTCTTCCTCCTGTGTAAAGTTGATGTATCTGCTACGATCTTCAAGAGCTTGTATGAGAAAATTCCTGAACTATAGCTCATAAAATTCATTCAACCTGGGTAGGCTCATCAACAAGTAAAAAATTCTATGACCTTCATGATTTAGGAAAGCTTGATCCATGCTTCCAGCTGCTATTGGAAGATATTGCAAATAGTTTACCACATAAGTACATAATAGACGAAGGTTTCTATTGCTTCCAACACATTGGAAGAGAATAGATTTTGGTACTGATTGATGAAATATCCACATGTAGCAATCAACAAGTTTTTCATCTATGATGAAGACCAGAAGCATCACAATGTGCGACCTCCATACACCAAAGAACCAAATGAAGAAGGTTTGGAAACATCCGTTTATCACCAAGTATTCATGTCCTCTTCCGCTTAAGAAGGTATGGTGTCCCCGATGAAAGGCATATGTGAAGAGAGGAGAAGTTGACCTTGAAGAGGTGAAACCCAATATGAAGATGATCGGGGCTTCAAAACCTTGGATTTGCTTGCTAAGAGATTGTCCCATGAATGAAGAGCCACCCACTAAAACACCATTGGAGAGAATGATACCCTTCTGATAGTTTCCTTTTATGATTTTATCTTTTACTACTCTCCCATGTTCTTCATCCCCTTCTAAGCCCCCCCTTTGGCAAGGTTGTAACTCCTCACATCGTACCACTTCAAAGGTTGATGGATTATTGTTTGATTTTGTGAAACATTTGGCTTCTTGCATGATAGGTTCCTCCATGCTTAACATACATGGGTCATACCAATGCTTTTCAACATCCTCAAACACTTCTTCAAGATTATCCTCACATGGATTCAACTCACACTCTTCTACTTTGGTTTGGAGTTGGCATTCCATGTACACAATCATCTCTTTATGATCAATGTGGTCTATGATCTCTCCACCTATGATTTCATCTTCTTCTTCACTGTCTTCTTTTAGACAAGATACACTCTCAGAACATTCCATAAGATCAAGGTTACCTTCAAGGTCTTCATTCTCCATAGAGTTATGTTGCACAAAAGCTTCGTCTGCTCGGACTAGAAATTGATTCTTTGCCAAAAGGTTGGATGTATCCATTATTGAATCATCAATGCCATTTGAGATATCTTGTGTCGATTTTTGCATGCTTGTGAGAAAGGTAGAAGAAAGAGATTCCACATTTGAATCTTGGCCACACACTTTAGCACTTGAATAATTAGTTGGCATGTAAGTAACTTCTTCAACATTTGTCGGAGTAGAAGGAGACAAGTATGGCAAAAGAGATGACTCCTTGATAGAAACACTTTCATGATGGTTGGTTCTTCCAGCATGATGGAAACCATTTTTGATGTAGAAGTACTTGTGAAACTTTCTTCGGGCAATAGTGACCGCTTCTTCAAAGGTAGAGGGTCCTCTACAAGTAACCTTAGTCTTTAGGAAAGGAGACAAACCCGAAATAAATTGATCCATTTTTACATAATCTAGAAATGTAGAACTAAATCCACATCCTTCCCATTGACGAGAAAAAATATCCTCATAAGCATAGTAGTCTTCACCATGTTGTTGAAGTCTCCGTAGTGAAGCCCATGCTTTCTCCGTTGTTGGAACTTTAGAGAATCTGACCTTCAAAGCTTTGGAAATTTGGGTATATCCATCTTCAATCTGAGAAGACATACTCCAAAACCATTGCTCAGCGTTGCCTCTAAGGCATAGCAATAGAAAATCCCCTTTTTCAATGTCATCCCTTTTACCAAGGATATGACAAACCATTCTAAAATCAGCAAGAAAATCATCAACATCTTCTTCTGGATTTCCGAAGAAGATTGGGATATCATCAAAGGTATAGCGTGTTATAGTCTCTCAATGCTAGAACCACACAAAGATTAGTTCCAAACAATCATCAACTAACTACACAAAGTTTTGAAAGGTCTTTCAGCATGAATTCTAGATTCTTATGTGAAAATGTTTTTTTCCTTTCTTATGTTATGCATAATCCGAACCATATTCTAGATCAATTTTTGTTTCCTTGAAATTAAACTCGGTCATACATGTTTTCATGATTCATATAATCTACTTGATTATGCTGAAATTCAAGCATTCATGCAATACAACAACAATAAGCACAAAGTCAGTTCTCAGTGGGGGCACCAAAATTGAGGCGGTCCGGGGCGGGCAACAAGAGAGGCGACCTCTAAACACCCCTCAAGGCTCCGGTGCTGCTCAATTGGGGCTTGGGCAACCACAAGCACAACAAAACAACAAACCCACAGCCAAACCCAAACAAGATAGGGGCACCACCTAGTTATGGTATGCGAACTAGGATGCAAGAGAGATTTTGGCACAACCAAGAAGATGCACCACACAACACACACAAGCAACCTCACACCAAGACACGCACAAAATGGAGCAGAGAGAGCTAGAGCAAAGAGAAGAGAGAGAGGAATGGATCTTGCATAATACCTTATTTGTGACTTGCAAATGGAGATGGTTCGTTATGATGCTATCGTAGAACTTGTACAAAACTCACTCAATGCTTAGTGATTGCTAAACATTGCCAAAAAACACACACACACTGTCTTAGGGTGTGGGAGACCTCTCACCACAATACCCTCTTACAATGGACAAAAAACTGGCAATGAAAAACACACTAAAACACTTTCTACAATCAAGATCAACTGATAAAAAATCCAAAATACACAAGTCACCTTGAATTCACCAAACCGTATTGCACAAATGGAAGGACGAAGATTTGAACGTCGAATCACGCCTTTGATGCACCAAACCTCAATTTATTGATGATGAAGGAGCATATACAATAGTGGTTTTGAGATTTGTGGAACTCACGCTCTCTCACTTGCAATGTGTAGCTTGAAGGCTTCTCTCACACCAAGAGTGAAGCTCACAAGTGGTTGCTACACCTAAGTCTCTCCTCACGCATAGAGTGTTGGGGTGCTATGTGAGATATTGGAGATTGTTTTACAAGAAGGAGAGGGGCCTATTTATAGGTTGGAGACCCCTCATTAAGATTATTGGAAATCCTAATTTACAAGCTAACAAATCAGGATTATGATTTTTTTGAATATCAAAACATTGTGGGCCTTCTTTGTCTGCTTGAGTCATGGGTGTGGGCTCAAAAGAGAGAATTATTGATGGTAGATAAGGTGAAAGTAAGTAAGAGAGAGAGAGAGAGAGAGTTACTATACACATGTCTTGAGGTGAGGTGTCTTTTATGGTTAGGTCATTGGCTATTTTGTGTTAGTATGTTAGTGGTTAGTGTTAGTAATCACTAGAAAGTTAATGTTACATTTACAATGGGTATAAGAATGAGGTGGATGGTTGAAGTAAGATGGTTAAATGAAGTGAGCAAATCCTTGTGATGGTGAAGCTTGAAGAAGTTTTGGACTTACTTGTGTAGGTTCTCAAAATGACTATCGATCTTCTTCTTCGTTTTCCCTTCTTTACGCCACCGCCGCCAAGGTTGATTATCGTGATGAAAATGGTAATTCCGTTGATGAGATCTCTTGATTTGCAGAGGTTAAGCATGGTACACATGCTGAATTTATGTATATATATAAGGAGTAAGATGGAATTGTACTTTGGAGATAATAGAGAGAGAGGCATAGAGATGGTGTATGTACATGGAGAGCTCATATGAGAACTATGGAAATAAGTGGGGAGGTTAATGGTGAAGAAGGTGAGAGAAACCATTGAAGATGCAGGTTTGAGTGAGGAATTGAGAGGAATGTGTGTGTGTGTGTGTGTGTAGAAGTGTGGAAAGAGGGGAGAGAAGACTATGGGCTACTTGTGAGAAAAGTGGGCAGACTGGGGTCCACTCAAAAAATCATAGCTCACCACTGGTAGCTCCAAAAATCATGAAAAACTTTGAGGTAATTATTCAGAGCGTGGGCTACATTTTCTCTTTTGACCCCCTCTCCAAATTAGGAGTGGAGACGGATATTAAAAATACCACCAAAAGACCTGTTTTTTCTTCACAAAAAGTCTTCAGTGGCCCCCTCCTTTGTTGAATTTGTACAATGCATCCAAGAGTGAGCCCCTCCTTTGTCATATCATAATACAAAGCATCCAAGTTGCCCGTGACCCATTCATGGAGGAGTATTATTGGTGAATAAATAAATATATACATGGTGGGACTAGTGTATGGACTATTCATGGACTTTAGCTCAATGAGCACATGGTGTTAGAATAATGAGTAAAAATAATAATAAAAATATGGAGGAATTATGGATATGGAAAGATATTGGAATCATATGATATGGTCCCTCTTTGTATTATTTTGGGTGAAAGAGCAAAATGTATGCAAGTAAATAATATAATAAACGTAACTAAGAGAGTAGAAATCAATTTTTGTTTTAACGAGGGTGAGGGTGAAAATATGGGGGTGATTTCTATAAAAGAAGAAATATAAGGTTAGAGTATGTACACATTGGCAAAATACTTGTGGTGTAAGAGGATGAAAGAAGGTGTACATAGATTTAATAAAACACACACCTAAGTATAAATATTTAAATAAAATAGCAGAATGATTATAAAAATTCCTTTATTTAGGCCATATATATAATGCAATATTTACACACAAATGGGCCATAATATATTTTATTTTTTTGGCTCAACTAGCCCAGTGACTAGCTAGTTGAGGGTTTTTAAGGAGATATGGAAAAAGTCCCGTAACTCACACACGCCTATGTACAGTGAAATGGTAGGGATAGCCATAGTGTTTGGGTGAATTTGGTAGGGTGAGGTAGCTTACTATGGAAATTATGGAAAGCCGAAAAACGGCTATCATTAGCCTCCCCCCTTAGATAATGGTACATTCATGTACCATTTATCCGATCATGCAACATGTAGATTGTGTAACGTCTGTCGTTGTCTGCTCTCATCTTTGTATGATTAAGAAACCTTGTGTGATATGAAAGGTTCTTAGAGCCAATAGCAGGATGTAGTGAAGTGACTGAGTAAACATCCTCCATTGAGAAAGTTTCCATAAGCACCCCCCAGGATCAAAGATCTTGAAATATCTTTCCCAAAGCGAGATGTATGGTATGGAATCACTTACTGATTTCGGTTGAAGAAACTTGTAGATTTTACTGTTGTCCATCATTGCATCTATCACTATGAATGTGATATAAAAGATTGGTTGCTCTTCCTCCTGTGTAAAGTTGATGTATCTGCTACGATCTTCAAGAGCTTGTATGAGAAAATTCCTGAACTATAGCTCATAAAATTCATTCAACCTGGGTAGGCTCATCAACAAGTAAAAAATTCTATGACCTTCATGATTTAGGAAAGCTTGATCCATGCTTCCAGCTGCTATTGGAAGATATTGCAAATAGTTTACCACATAAGTACATAATAGACGAAGGTTTCTATTGCTTCCAACACATTGGAAGAGAATAGATTTTGGTACTGATTGATGAAATATCCACATGTAGCAATCAACAAGTTTTTCATCTATGATGAAGACCAGAAGCATCACAATGTGCGACCTCCATACACCAAAGAACCAAATGAAGAAGGTTTGGAAACATCCGTTTATCACCAAGTATTCATGTCCTCTTCCGCTTAAGAAGGTATGGTGTCCCCGATGAAAGGCATATGTGAAGAGAGGAGAAGTTGACCTTGAAGAGGTGAAACCCAATATGAAGCTGATCGGGGCTTCAAAACCTTGGATTTGCTTGCTAAGAGATTGTCCCATGAATGAAGAGCCACCCACTAAAACACCATTGGAGAGAATGATACCCTTCTGATAGTTTCCTTTTATGATTTTATCTTTTACTACTCTCCCATGTTCTTCATCCCCTTCTAAGCCCCCCCTTTGGCAAGGTTGTAACTCCTCACATCGTACCACTTCAAAGGTTGATGGATTACTGTTTGATTTTGTGAAACATTTGGCTTCTTGCATGATAGGTTCCTCCATGCTTAACATACATGGGTCATACCAATGCTTTTCAACATCCTCAAACACTTCTTCAAGATTATCCTCACATGGATTCAACTCACACTCTTCTACTTTGGTTTGGAGTTGGCATTCCATGTACACAATCATCTCTTTATGATCAATGTGGTCTATGATCTCTCCACCTATGATTTCATCTTCTTCTTCACTGTCTTCTTTTAGACAAGATACACTCTCAGAACATTCCATAAGATCAAGGTTACCTTCAAGGTCTTCATTCTCCATAGAGTTATGTTGCACAAAAGCTTCGTCTGCTCGGACTAGAAATTGATTCTTGCCAAAAGGTTGGATGTATCCATTATTGAATCATCAATGCCATTTGAGATATCTTGTGTCGATTTTTGCATGCTTGTGATAAAGGTAGAAGAAAGAGATTCCACATTTGAATCTTGGCCACACACTTTAGCACTTGAATAATTAGTTGGCATGTAAGTAACTTCTTCAACATTTGTCGGAGTAGAAGGAGACAAGTATGGCAAAAGAGATGACTCCTTGATAGAAACACTTTCATGATGGTTGGTTCTTCCAGCATGATGGAAACCATTTTTGATGTAGAAGTACTTGTGAAACTTCCTTCGGGCAATAGTGACCGCTTCTTCAAAGGTAGAGGGTCCTCTACAAGTAACCTTAGTCTTTAGGAAAGGAGACAAACCCGAAATAAATTGATCCATTTTTACATAATCTAGAAATGTAGAACTAAATCCACATCCTTCCCATTGACGAGAAAAAATATCCTCATAAGCATAGTAGTCTTCACCATGTTGTTGAAGTCTCCGTAGTGAAGCCCATGCTTTCTCCGTTGTTGGAACTTTAGAGAATCTGACCTTCAAAGCTTTGGAAATTTGGGTATATCCATCTTCAATCTGAGAAGACATACTCCAAAACCATTGCTCAGCGTTGCCTCTAAGGCATAGCAATAGAAAATCCCCTTTTTCAATGTCATCCCTTTTACCAAGGATATGACAAACCATTCTAAAATCAGCAAGAAAATCATCAACATCTTCTTCTGGATTTCCGAAGAAGATTGGGATATCATCAAAGGTATAGCGTGTTATAGTCTCTCAATGCTAGAACCACACAAAGATTAGTTCCAAACAATCATCAACTAACTACACAAAGTTTTGAAAGGTCTTTCAGCATGAATTCTAGATTCTTATGTGAAAATGTTTTTTTCCTTTCTTATGTTATGCATAATCCGAACCATATTCTAGATCAATTTTTGTTTCCTTGAAATTAAACTCGGTCATACATGTTTTCATGATTCATATAATCTACTTGATTATGCTGAAATTCAAGCATTCATGCAATACAACAACAATAAGCACAAAGTCAGTTCTCAGTGGGGGCACCAAAATTGAGGCGGTCCGGGGCGGGCAACAAGAGAGGCGACCTCTAAACACCCCTCAAGGCTCCGGTGCTGCTCAATTGGGGCTGGGGCAACCACAAGCACAACAAAACAACAAACCCACAGCCAAACCCAAACAAGATAGGGGCACCACCTAGTTATGGTATGCGAACTAGGATGCAAGAGAGATTTTGGCACAACCAAGAAGATGCACCACACAACACACACAAGCAACCTCACACCAAGACACGCACAAAATGGAGCAGAGAGAGCTAGAGCAAAGAGAAGAGAGAGAGGAATGGATCTTGCATAATACCTTATTTGTGACTTGCAAATGGAGATGGTTCGTTATGATGCTATCGTAGAACTTGTACAAAACTCACTCAATGCTTAGTGATTGCTAAACATTGCCAAAAAACACACACACACTGTCTTAGGGTGTGGGAGACCTCTCACCACAATACCCTCTTACAATGGACAAAAAACTGGCAATGAAAAACACACTAAAACACTTTCTAAAATCAAGATCAACTGATAAAAAACCCAAAATACACAAGTCACCTTGAATTCACCAAACCGTATTGCACAAATGGAAGGACGAAGATTTGAACGTCGAATCACGCCTTTGATGCACCAAACCTCAATTTATTGATGATGAAGGAGCATATACAATAGTGGTTTTGAGATTTGTGGAACTCACGCTCTCTCACTTGCAATGTGTAGCTTGAAGGCTTCTCTCACACCAAGAGTGAAGCTCACAAGTGGTTGCTACACCTAAGTCTCTCCTCACGCATAGAGTGTTGGGGTGCTATGTGAGATATTGGAGGTTGTTTTACAAGAAGGAGAGGGGCCTATTAATAGGTTGGAGACCCCTCATTAAAATTATTGGAAATCCTAATTTACAAGCTAACAAATCAGGATTATGATTTTTTTGAATATCAAAACATTGCGGGCCTTCTTTGTTTGCTTGAGTCATGGGTGTGGGCTCAAAAGAGAGCATTATTGATGGTAGATAAGGTGAAAGTAAGTAAGGAGAGAGAGAGAGAGAGAGTTACTATACACATGTCTTGAGGTGAGGTGTCTTTTATGGTTAGGTCATTGGCTATTTTGTGTTAGTATGTTAGTGGTTAGTGTTAGTAATCACTAGAAAGTTAATGTTACATTTACAATGGGTATAAGAATGAGGTGGATGGTTGAAGTAAGATGGTTAAATGAAGTGAGCAAATCCTTGTGATGGTGAAGCTTGAAGAAGTTTTGGACTTACTTGTGTAGGTTCTCAAAATGACTATCGATCTTCTTCTTCGTCTTCCCTTCTTTACGCCACCGCCGCCAAGGTTGATTATCGTGATGAAAATGGTAATTCGTTGATGAGATCTCTTGATTTGCAGAGGTTAAGCATGGTACACATGCTGAATTTATGTATATATATAAGGAGTAAGATGGAATTGTACTTTGGAGATAATAGAGAGAGGCATAGAGATGGTGTATGTACATGGAGAGCTCATATGAGAGCTATGGAAGTAACGGGGAGGTTAATGGTGAAGAAGGTGAGAGAAACCATTGAAGGTGCAGGTTTGAGTGAGGAATTGAGAGGAATGTGTGTGTGTGTGTGTGTGTATAGAAGTGTGGAAAGAGGGGAGAGAAGACTATGGGCTACTTGTGAGAAAAGTGGGCAGACTGGGGTCCACTCAAAAAATCATAGCTCACCACTGGTAGCTCCAAAAATCATGAAAAACTTTGAGGTAATTATTCAGAGCGTGGGCTACATTTTCTCTTTTGACCACATCTCCAAATTAGGAGTGGAGATGGATATTAAAAATACCACCAAAAGACCTGTTTTTTCTTCACAAAAAGTCTTCAGTGGCCCCCTCCTTTGTTGAATTTGTACAATGCATCCAAGAGTGAGCCCCTCCTTTGTCATATCATAATACAAAGCATCCAAGTTGCCCGTGACCCATTCATGGAGGAGTATTATTGGTGAATAAATAACTATATACATGGTGGGACTAGTGTATGGACTATTCATGGACTTTAGCTCAATGAGCACATGGTGTTAGAATAATGAGTAAAAATAATAATAAAAATATGGAGGAATTATGGATATGGAAAGATATTGGAATCATATGATATGGTCCCTCTTTGTATTATTTTGGGTGAAAGAGCAAAATGTATGCAAGTAAATAATATAATAAACGTAACTAAGAGAGTAGAAATCAATTTTTGTTTTAACGAGGGTGAGGGTGAAAATATGGGGGTGATTTCTATAAAAGAAAAAATATAAGGTTAGAGTATGTACACATTGGCAAAATACTTGTGGTGTAAGAGGATGAAAGAAGGTGTACATAGATTTAATAAAACACACACCTAAGTATAAATATTTAAATAAAATAGCAGAATAATTATAAAAATCCCTTTATTTAAGCCATATATATAATGCAATATTTACACACAAATGGGCCATAATATATTTTATTTTTTTGGCTCAACTAGCCCAGTGACTAGCTAGTTGAGGGTTTTTAAGGAGATATGGAAAAAGTCCCGTAACTCACACACGCCTATGTACAGTGAAATGGTAGGGATAGCCATAGTGTTTGGGTGAATTTGGTAGGGTGAGGTAGCTTACTATGGAAATTATGGAAAGCCGAAAAACGGCTATCATTAGCCTCCCCCCTTAGATAATGGTACATTCATGTACCATTTATCCGATCATGCAACATGTAGATTGTGTAACGTCTGTCGTTGTCTGCTCTCATCTTTGTATGATTAAGAAACCTTGTGTGATATGAAAGGTTCTTAGAGCCAATAGCAGGATGTAGTGAAGTGACTGAGTAAACCTCCTCCATTGAGAAAGTTTCCATAAGCACCCCCCAGGATCAAAGATCTTGAAATATCTTTCCCAAAGCGAGATGTATGGTATGGAATCACTTACTGATTTCGGTTGAAGAAACTTGTAGATTTTACTGTTGTCCATCATTGCATCTATCACTATGAATGTGATATAAAAGATTGGTTGCTCTTCCTCCTGTGTAAAGTTGATGTATCTGCTACGATCTTCAAGAGCTTGTATGAGAAAATTCCTGAACTATAGCTCATAAAATTCATTCAACCTGGGTAGGCTCATCAACAAGTAAAAAATTCTATGACCTTCATGATTTAGGAAAGCTTGATCCATGCTTCCAGCTGCTATTGGAAGATATTGCAAATAGTTTACCACATAAGTACATAATAGACGAAGGTTTCTATTGCTTCCAACACATTGGAAGAGAATAGATTTTGGTACTGATTGATGAAATATCCACATGTAGCAATCAACAAGTTTTTCATCTATGATGAAGACCAGAAGCATCACAATGTGCGACCTCCATACACCAAAGAACCAAATGAAGAAGATTTGGAAACATCCGTTTATCACCAAGTATTCATGTCCTCTTCCGCTTAAGAAGGTATGGTGTCCCCGATGAAAGGCATATGTGAAGAGAGGAGAAGTTGACCTTGAAGAGGTGAAACCCAATATGAAGATGATCGGGGCTTCAAAACCTTGGATTTGCTTGCTAAGAGATTGTCCCATGAATGAAGAGCCACCCACTAAAACACCATTGGAGAGAATGATACCCTTCTGATAGTTTCCTTTTATGATTTTATCTTTTACTACTCTCCCATGTTCTTCATCCCCTTCTAAGCCCCCCCTTTGGCAAGGTTGTAACTCCTCACATCGTACCACTTCAAAGGTTGATGGATTACTGTTTGATTTTGTGAAACATTTGGCTTCTTGCATGATAGGTTCCTCCATGCTTAACATACATGGGTCATACCAATGCTTTTCAACATCCTCAAACACTTCTTCAAGATTATCCTCACATGGATTCAACTCACACTCTTCTACTTTGTTTTGGAGTTGGCATTCCATGTACACAATCATCTCTTTATGATCAATGTGGTCTATGATCTCTCCACCTATGATTTCATCTTCTTCTTCACTGTCTTCTTTTAGACAAGATACACTCTCAGAACATTCCATAAGATCAAGGTTACCTTCAAGGTCTTCATTCTCCATAGAGTTATGTTGCACAAAAGCTTCGTCTGCTCGGACTAGAAATTGATCCTCTGCCAAAAGGTTGGATGTATCCATTATTGAATCATCAATGCCATTTGAGATATCTTGTGTCGATTTTTGCATGCTTGTGATAAAGGTAGAAGAAAGAGATTCCACATTTGAATCTTGGCCACACACTTTAGCACTTGAATAATTAGTTGGCATGTAAGTAACTTCTTCAACATTTGTCGGAGTAGAAGGAGACAAGTATGGCAAAAGAGATGACTCCTTGATAGAAACACTTTCATGATGGTTGGTTCTTCCAGCATGATGGAAACCATTTTTGATGTAGAAGTACTTGTGAAACTTCCTTCGGGCAATAGTGACCGCTTCTTCAAAGGTAGAGGGTCCTCTACAAGTAACCTTAGTCTTTAGGAAAGGAGACAAACCCGAAATAAATTGATCCATTTTTACATAATCTAGAAATGTAGAACTAAATCCACATCCTTCCCATTGACGAGAAAAAATATCCTCATAAGCATAGTAGTCTTCACCATGTTGTTGAAGTCTCCGTAGTGAAGCCCATGCTTTCTCCGTTGTTGGAACTTTAGAGAATCTGACCTTCAAAGCTTTGGAAATTTGGGTATATCCATCTTCAATCTGAGAAGACATACTCCAAAACCATTGCTCAGCGTTGCCTCTAAGGCATAGCAATAGAAAATCCCCTTTTTCAATGTCATCCCTTTTACCAAGGATATGACAAACCATTCTAAAATCAGCAAGAAAATCATCAACATCTTCTTCTGGATTTCCGAAGAAGATTGGGATATCATCAAAGGTATAGCGTGTTATAGTCTCTCAATGCTAGAACCACACAAAGATTAGTTCCAAACAATCATCAACTAACTACACAAAGTTTTGAAAGGTCTTTCAGCATGAATTCTAGATTCTTATGTGAAAATGTTTTTTTCCTTTCTTATGTTATGCATAATCCGAACCATATTCTAGATCAATTTTTGTTTCCTTGAAATTAAACTCGGTCATACATGTTTTCATGATTCATATAATCTACTTGATTATGCTGAAATTCAAGCATTCATGCAATACAACAACAATAAGCACAAAGTCAGTTCTCAGTGGGGGCACCAAAATTGAGGCGGTCCGGGGCGGGCAACAAGAGAGGCGACCTCTAAACACCCCTCAAGGCTCCGGTGCTGCTCAATTGGGGCTGGGGCAACCACAAGCACAACAAAACAACAAACCCACAGCCAAACCCAAACAAGATAGGGGCACCACCTAGTTATGGTATGCGAACTAGGATGCAAGAGAGATTTTGGCACAACCAAGAAGATGCACCACACAACACACACAAGCAACCTCACACCAAGACACGCACAAAATGGAGCAGAGAGAGCTAGAGCAAAGAGAAGAGAGAGAGGAATGGATCTTGCATAATACCTTATTTGTGACTTGCAAATGGAGATGGTTCGTTATGATGCTATCGTAGAACTTGTACAAAACTCACTCAATGCTTAGTGATTGCTAAACATTGCCAAAAAACACACACACACTGTCTTAGGGTGTGGGAGACCTCTCACCACAATACCCTCTTACAATGGACAAAAACTTGGCAATGAAAAACACACTAAAACACTTTCTAAAATCAAGATCAACTGATAAAAAACCCAAAATACACAAGTCACCTTGAATTCACCAAACCGTATTGCACAAATGGAAGGACGAAGATTTGAACGTCGAATCACGCCTTTGATGCACCAAACCTCAATTTATTGATGATGAAGGAGCATATACAATAGTGGTTTTGAGATTTGTGGAACTCACGCTCTCTCACTTGCAATGTGTAGCTTGAAGGCTTCTCTCACACCAAGAGTGAAGCTCACAAGTGGTTGCTACACCTAAGTCTCTCCTCACGCATAGAGTGTTGGGGTGCTATGTGAGATATTGGAGGTTGTTTTACAAGAAGGAGAGGGGCCTATTAATAGGTTGGAGACCCCTCATTAAGATTATTGGAAATCCTAATTTACAAGCTAACAAATCAGGATTATGATTTTTTTGAATATCAAAACATTGCGGGCCTTCTTTGTCTGCTTGAGTCATGGGTGTGGGCTCAAAAGAGAGCATTATTGATGGTAGATAAGGTGAAAGTAAGTAAGGAGAGAGAGAGAGAGAGAGAGTTACTATACACATGTCTTGAGGTGAGGTGTCTTTTATGGTTAGGTCATTGGCTATTTTGTGTTAGTATGTTAGTGGTTAGTGTTAGTAATCACTAGAAAGTTAATGTTACATTTACAATGGGTATAAGAATGAGGTGGATGGTTGAAGTAAGATGGTTAAATGAAGTGAGCAAATCCTTGTGATGGTGAAGCTTGAAGAAGTTTTGGATTTACTTGTGTAGGTTCTCAAAATGACTATCGATCTTCTTCTTCGTCTTCCCTTCTTTACGCCACCGCCGCCAAGCTTGATTATCGTGATGAAAATGGTAATTCGGTTGATGAGATCTCTTGATTTGCAGAGGTTAAGCATGGTACACATGCTGAATTTATGTATATATATAAGGAGTAAGATGGAATTGTACTTTGGAGATAATAGAGAGAGGCATAGAGATGGTGTATGTACATGGAGAGCTCATATGAGAGCTATGGAAGTAAACGGGGAGGTTAATGGTGAAGAAGGTGAGAGAAACCATTGAAGGTGCAGGTTTGAGTGAGGAATTGAGAGGAATGTGTGTGTGTGTGTGTGTATAGAAGTGTGGAAAGAGGGGAGAGAAGACTATGGGCTACTTGTGAGAAAAGTGGGCAGACTGGGGTCCACTCAAAAAATCATAGCTCACCACTGGTAGCTCCAAAAATCATGAAAAACTTTGAGGTAATTATTCAGAGCGTGGGCTACATTTTCTCTTTTGACCACATCTCCAAATTAGGAGTGGAGATGGATATTAAAAATACCACCAAAAGACCTGTTTTTTCTTCACAAAAAGTCTTCAGTGGCCCCCTCCTTTGTTGAATTTGTACAATGCATCCAAGAGTGAGCCCCTCCTTTGTCATATCATAATACAAAGCATCCAAGTTGCCCGTGACCCATTCATGGAGGAGTATTATTGGTGAATAAATAACTATATACATGGTGGGACTAGTGTATGGACTATTCATGGACTTTAGCTCAATGAGCACATGGTGTTAGAATAATGAGTAAAAATAATAATAAAAATATGGAGGAATTATGGATATGGAAAGATATTGGAATCATATGATATGGTCCCTCTTTGTATTATTTTGGGTGAAAGAGCAAAATGTATGCAAGTAAATAATATAATAAACGTAACTAAGAGAGTAGAAATCAATTTTTGTTTTAACGAGGGTGAGGGTGAAAATATGGGGGTGATTTCTATAAAAGAAAAAATATAAGGTTAGAGTATGTACACATTGGCAAAATACTTGTGGTGTAAGAGGATGAAAGAAGGTGTACATAGATTTAATAAAACACACACCTAAGTATAAATATTTAAATAAAATAGCAGAATAATTATAAAAATCCCTTTATTTAAGCCATATATATAATGCAATATTTACACACAAATGGGCCATAATATATTTTATTTTTTTGATTTTATTATTTTTTTGGCTCAACTAGCCCAGTGACTAGCTAGTTGAGGGTTTTTAAGGAGATATGGAAAAAGTTCCGTAACTCACACACGCCTATGTACAGTGAAATGGTAGGGATAGCCATAGTGTTTGGGTGAATTTGGTAGGGTGAGGTAGCTTACTATGGAAATTATGGAAAGCCGAAAAACGGCTATCATTAGCCTCCCCCCTTAGATAATGGTACATTCATGTACCATTTATCCGATCATGCAACATGTAGATTGTGTAACGTCTGTCGTTGTCTGCTCTCATCTTTGTATGATTAAGAAACCTTGTGTGATATGAAAGGTTCTTAGAGCCAATAGCAGGATGTAGTGAAGTGACTGAGTAAACCTCCTCCATTGAGAAAGTTTCCATAAGCACCCCCCAGGATCAAAGATCTTGAAATATCTTTCCCAAAGCGAGATGTATGGTATGGAATCACTTACTGATTTCGGTTGAAGAAACTTGTAGATTTTACTGTTGTCCATCATTGCATCTATCACTATGAATGTGATATAAAAGATTGGTTGCTCTTCCTCCTGTGTAAAGTTGATGTATCTGCTACGATCTTCAAGAGCTTGTATGAGAAAATTCCTGAAGTATAGCTCATAAAATTCATTCAACCTGGGTAGGCTCATCAACAAGTAAAAAATTCTATGACCTTCATGATTTAGGAAAGCTTGATCCATGCTTCCAGCTGCTATTGGAAGATATTGCAAATAGTTTACCACATAAGTACATAATAGACGAAGGTTTCTATTGCTTCCAACACATTGGAAGAGAATAGATTTTGGTACTGATTGATGAAATATCCACATGTAGCAATCAACAAGTTTTTCATCTATGATGAAGACCAGAAGCATCACAATGTGCGACCTCCATACACCAAAGAACCAAATGAAGAAGATTTGGAAACATCCGTTTATCACCAAGTATTCATGTCCTCTTCCGCTTAAGAAGGTATGGTGTCCCCGATGAAAGGCATATGTGAAGAGAGGAGAAGTTGACCTTGAAGAGGTGAAACCCAATATGAAGATGATCGGGGCTTCAAAACCTTGGATTTGCTTGCTAAGAGATTGTCCCATGAATGAAGAGCCACCCACTAAAACACCATTGGAGAGAATGATACCCTTCTGATAGTTTCCTTTTATGATTTTATCTTTTACTACTCTCCCATGTTCTTCATCCCCTTCTAAGCCCCCCCTTTGGCAAGGTTGTAACTCCTCACATCGTACCACTTCAAAGGTTGATGGATTACTGTTTGATTTTGTGAAACATTTGGCTTCTTGCATGATAGGTTCCTCCATGCTTAACATACATGGGTCATACCAATGCTTTTCAACATCCTCAAACACTTCTTCAAGATTATCCTCACATGGATTCAACTCACACTCTTCTACTTTGTTTTGGAGTTGGCATTCCATGTACACAATCATCTCTTTATGATCAATGTGGTCTATGATCTCTCCACCTATGATTTCATCTTCTTCTTCACTGTCTTCTTTTAGACAAGATACACTCTCAGAACATTCCATAAGATCAAGGTTACCTTCAAGGTCTTCATTCTCCATAGAGTTATGTTGCACAAAAGCTTCGTCTGCTCGGACTAGAAATTGATCCTCTGCCAAAAGGTTGGATGTATCCATTATTGAATCATCAATGCCATTTGAGATATCTTGTGTCGATTTTTGCATGCTTGTGATAAAGGTAGAAGAAAGAGATTCCACATTTGAATCTTGGCCACACACTTTAGCACTTGAATAATTAGTTGGCATGTAAGTAACTTCTTCAACATTTGTCGGAGTAGAAGGAGACAAGTATGGCAAAAGAGATGACTCCTTGATAGAAACACTTTCATGATGGTTGGTTCTTCCAGCATGATGGAAACCATTTTTGATGTAGAAGTACTTGTGAAACTTCCTTCGGGCAATAGTGACCGCTTCTTCAAAGGTAGAGGGTCCTCTACAAGTAACCTTAGTCTTTAGGAAAGGAGACAAACCCGAAATAAATTGATCCATTTTTACATAATCTAGAAATGTAGAACTAAATCCACATCCTTCCCATTGACGAGAAAAAATATCCTCATAAGCATAGTAGTCTTCACCATGTTGTTGAAGTCTCCGTAGTGAAGCCCATGCTTTCTCCGTTGTTGGAACTTTAGAGAATCTGACCTTCAAAGCTTTGGAAATTTGGGTATATCCATCTTCAATCTGAGAAGACATACTCCAAAACCATTGCTCAGCGTTGCCTCTAAGGCATAGCAATAGAAAATCCCCTTTTTCAATGTCATCCCTTTTACCAAGGATATGACAAACCATTCTAAAATCAGCAAGAAAATCATCAACATCTTCTTCTGGATTTCCGAAGAAGATTGGGATATCATCAAAGGTATAGCGTGTTATAGTCTCTCAATGCTAGAACCACACAAAGATTAGTTCCAAACAATCATCAACTAACTACACAAAGTTTTGAAAGGTCTTTCAGCATGAATTCTAGATTCTTATGTGAAAATGTTTTTTTCCTTTCTTATGTTATGCATAATCCGAACCATATTCTAGATCAATTTTTGTTTCCTTGAAATTAAACTCGGTCATACATGTTTTCATGATTCATATAATCTACTTGATTATGCTGAAATTCAAGCATTCATGCAATACAACAACAATAAGCACAAAGTCAGTTCTCAGTGGGGGCACCAAAATTGAGGCGGTCCGGGGCGGGCAACAAGAGAGGCGACCTCTAAACACCCCTCAAGGCTCCGGTGCTGCTCAATTGGGGCTGGGGCAACCACAAGCACAACAAAACAACAAACCCACAGCCAAACCCAAACAAGATAGGGGCACCACCTAGTTATGGTATGCGAACTAGGATGCAAGAGAGATTTTGGCACAACCAAGAAGATGCACCACACAACACACACAAGCAACCTCACACCAAGACACGCACAAAATGGAGCAGAGAGAGCTAGAGCAAAGAGAAGAGAGAGAGGAATGGATCTTGCATAATACCTTATTTGTGACTTGCAAATGGAGATGGTTCGTTATGATGCTATCGTAGAACTTGTACAAAACTCACTCAATGCTTAGTGATTGCTAAACATTGCCAAAAAACACACACACACTGTCTTAGGGTGTGGGAGACCTCTCACCACAATACCCTCTTACAATGGACAAAAACTTGGCAATGAAAAACACACTAAAACACTTTCTAAAATCAAGATCAACTGATAAAAAACCCAAAATACACAAGTCACCTTGAATTCACCAAACCGTATTGCACAAATGGAAGGACGAAGATTTGAACGTCGAATCACGCCTTTGATGCACCAAACCTCAATTTATTGATGATGAAGGAGCATATACAATAGTGGTTTTGAGATTTGTGGAACTCACGCTCTCTCACTTGCAATGTGTAGCTTGAAGGCTTCTCTCACACCAAGAGTGAAGCTCACAAGTGGTTGCTACACCTAAGTCTCTCCTCACGCATAGAGTGTTGGGGTGCTATGTGAGATATTGGAGGTTGTTTTACAAGAAGGAGAGGGGCCTATTAATAGGTTGGAGACCCCTCATTAAGATTATTGGAAATCCTAATTTACAAGCTAACAAATCAGGATTATGATTTTTTTGAATATCAAAACATTGCGGGCCTTCTTTGTCTGCTTGAGTCATGGGTGTGGGCTCAAAAGAGAGCATTATTGATGGTAGATAAGGTGAAAGTAAGTAAGGAGAGAGAGAGAGAGAGAGTTACTATACACATGTCTTGAGGTGAGGTGTCTTTTATGGTTAGGTCATTGGCTATTTTGTGTTAGTATGTTAGTGGTTAGTGTTAGTAATCACTAGAAAGTTAATGTTACATTTACAATGGGTATAAGAATGAGGTGGATGGTTGAAGTAAGATGGTTAAATGAAGTGAGCAAATCCTTGTGATGGTGAAGCTTGAAGAAGTTTTGGATTTACTTGTGTAGGTTCTCAAAATGACTATCGATCTTCTTCTTCGTCTTCCCTTCTTTACGCCACCGCCGCCAAGCTTGATTATCGTGATGAAAATGGTAATTCGGTTGATGAGATCTCTTGATTTGCAGAGGTTAAGCATGGTACACATGCTGAATTTATGTATATATATAAGGAGTAAGATGGAATTGTACTTTGGAGATAATAGAGAGAGGCATAGAGATGGTGTATGTACATGGAGAGCTCATATGAGAGCTATGGAAGTAAACGGGGAGGTTAATGGTGAAGAAGGTGAGAGAAACCATTGAAGGTGCAGGTTTGAGTGAGGAATTGAGAGGAATGTGTGTGTGTGTGTGTGTGTATAGAAGTGTGGAAAGAGGGGAGAGAAGACTATGGGCTACTTGTGAGAAAAGTGGGCAGACTGGGGTCCACTCAAAAAATCATAGCTCACCACTGGTAGCTCCAAAAATCATGAAAAACTTTGAGGTAATTATTCAGAGCGTGGGCTACATTTTCTCTTTTGACCACATCTCCAAATTAGGAGTGGAGATGGATATTAAAAATACCACCAAAAGACCTGTTTTTTCTTCACAAAAAGTCTTCAGTGGCCCCCTCCTTTGTTGAATTTGTACAATGCATCCAAGAGTGAGCCCCTCCTTTGTCATATCATAATACAAAGCATCCAAGTTGCCCGTGACCCATTCATGGAGGAGTATTATTGGTGAATAAATAACTATATACATGGTGGGACTAGTGTATGGACTATTCATGGACTTTAGCTCAATGAGCACATGGTGTTAGAATAATGAGTAAAAATAATAATAAAAATATGGAGGAATTATGGATATGGAAAGATATTGGAATCATATGATATGGTCCCTCTTTGTATTATTTTGGGTGAAAGAGCAAAATGTATGCAAGTAAATAATATAATAAACGTAACTAAGAGAGTAGAAATCAATTTTTGTTTTAACGAGGGTGAGGGTGAAAATATGGGGGTGATTTCTATAAAAGAAAAAATATAAGGTTAGAGTATGTACACATTGGCAAAATACTTGTGGTGTAAGAGGATGAAAGAAGGTGTACATAGATTTAATAAAACACACACCTAAGTATAAATATTTAAATAAAATAGCAGAATAATTATAAAAATCCCTTTATTTAAGCCATATATATAATGCAATATTTACACACAAATGGGCCATAATATATTTTATTTTTTTGATTTTATTTATTTTTTTGGCTCAACTAGCCCAGTGACTAGCTAGTTGAGGGTTTTTAAGGAGATATGGAAAAAGTCCCGTAACTCACACACGCCTATGTACAGTGAAATGGTAGGGATAGCCATAGTGTTTGGGTGAATTTGGTAGGGTGAGGTAGCTTACTATGGAAATTATGGAAAGCCGAAAAACGGCTATCATTAGCCTCCCCCCTTAGATAATGGTACATTCATGTACCATTTATCCGATCATGCAACATGTAGATTGTGTAACGTCTGTCGTTGTCTGCTCTCATCTTTGTATGATTAAGAAACCTTGTGTGATATGAAAGGTTCTTAGAGCCAATAGCAGGATGTAGTGAAGTGACTGAGTAAACCTCCTCCATTGAGAAAGTTTCCATAAGCACCCCCCAGGATCAAAGATCTTGAAATATCTTTCCCAAAGCGAGATGTATGGTATGGAATCACTTACTGATTTCGGTTGAAGAAACTTGTAGATTTTACTGTTGTCCATCATTGCATCTATCACTATGAATGTGATATAAAAGATTGGTTGCTCTTCCTCCTGTGTAAAGTTGATGTATCTGCTACGATCTTCAAGAGCTTGTATGAGAAAATTCCTGAAGTATAGCTCATAAAATTCATTCAACCTGGGTAGGCTCATCAACAAGTAAAAAATTCTATGACCTTCATGATTTAGGAAAGCTTGATCCATGCTTCCAGCTGCTATTGGAAGATATTGCAAATAGTTTACCACATAAGTACATAATAGACGAAGGTTTCTATTGCTTCCAACACATTGGAAGAGAATAGATTTTGGTACTGATTGATGAAATATCCACATGTAGCAATCAACAAGTTTTTCATCTATGATGAAGACCAGAAGCATCACAATGTGCGACCTCCATACACCAAAGAACCAAATGAAGAAGATTTGGAAACATCCGTTTATCACCAAGTATTCATGTCCTCTTCCGCTTAAGAAGGTATGGTGTCCCCGATGAAAGGCATATGTGAAGAGAGGAGAAGTTGACCTTGAAGAGGTGAAACCCAATATGAAGATGATCGGGGCTTCAAAACCTTGGATTTGCTTGCTAAGAGATTGTCCCATGAATGAAGAGCCACCCACTAAAACACCATTGGAGAGAATGATACCCTTCTGATAGTTTCCTTTTATGATTTTATCTTTTACTACTCTCCCATGTTCTTCATCCCCTTCTAAGCCCCCCCTTTGGCAAGGTTGTAACTCCTCACATCGTACCACTTCAAAGGTTGATGGATTACTGTTTGATTTTGTGAAACATTTGGCTTCTTGCATGATAGGTTCCTCCATGCTTAACATACATGGGTCATACCAATGCTTTTCAACATCCTCAAACACTTCTTCAAGATTATCCTCACATGGATTCAACTCACACTCTTCTACTTTGTTTTGGAGTTGGCATTCCATGTACACAATCATCTCTTTATGATCAATGTGGTCTATGATCTCTCCACCTATGATTTCATCTTCTTCTTCACTGTCTTCTTTTAGACAAGATACACTCTCAGAACATTCCATAAGATCAAGGTTACCTTCAAGGTCTTCATTCTCCATAGAGTTATGTTGCACAAAAGCTTCGTCTGCTCGGACTAGAAATTGATCCTCTGCCAAAAGGTTGGATGTATCCATTATTGAATCATCAATGCCATTTGAGATATCTTGTGTCGATTTTTGCATGCTTGTGATAAAGGTAGAAGAAAGAGATTCCACATTTGAATCTTGGCCACACACTTTAGCACTTGAATAATTAGTTGGCATGTAAGTAACTTCTTCAACATTTGTCGGAGTAGAAGGAGACAAGTATGGCAAAAGAGATGACTCCTTGATAGAAACACTTTCATGATGGTTGGTTCTTCCAGCATGATGGAAACCATTTTTGATGTAGAAGTACTTGTGAAACTTCCTTCGGGCAATAGTGACCGCTTCTTCAAAGGTAGAGGGTCCTCTACAAGTAACCTTAGTCTTTAGGAAAGGAGACAAACCCGAAATAAATTGATCCATTTTTACATAATCTAGAAATGTAGAACTAAATCCACATCCTTCCCATTGACGAGAAAAAATATCCTCATAAGCATAGTAGTCTTCACCATGTTGTTGAAGTCTCCGTAGTGAAGCCCATGCTTTCTCCGTTGTTGGAACTTTAGAGAATCTGACCTTCAAAGCTTTGGAAATTTGGGTATATCCATCTTCAATCTGAGAAGACATACTCCAAAACCATTGCTCAGCGTTGCCTCTAAGGCATAGCAATAGAAAATCCCCTTTTTCAATGTCATCCCTTTTACCAAGGATATGACAAACCATTCTAAAATCAGCAAGAAAATCATCAACATCTTCTTCTGGATTTCCGAAGAAGATTGGGATATCATCAAAGGTATAGCGTGTTATAGTCTCTCAATGCTAGAACCACACAAAGATTAGTTCCAAACAATCATCAACTAACTACACAAAGTTTTGAAAGGTCTTTCAGCATGAATTCTAGATTCTTATGTGAAAATGTTTTTTTCCTTTCTTATGTTATGCATAATCCGAACCATATTCTAGATCAATTTTTGTTTCCTTGAAATTAAACTCGGTCATACATGTTTTCATGATTCATATAATCTACTTGATTATGCTGAAATTCAAGCATTCATGCAATACAACAACAATAAGCACAAAGTCAGTTCTCAGTGGGGGCACCAAAATTGAGGCGGTCCGGGGCGGGCAACAAGAGAGGCGACCTCTAAACACCCCTCAAGGCTCCGGTGCTGCTCAATTGGGGCTGGGGCAACCACAAGCACAACAAAACAACAAACCCACAGCCAAACCCAAACAAGATAGGGGCACCACCTAGTTATGGTATGCGAACTAGGATGCAAGAGAGATTTTGGCACAACCAAGAAGATGCACCACACAACACACACAAGCAACCTCACACCAAGACACGCACAAAATGGAGCAGAGAGAGCTAGAGCAAAGAGAAGAGAGAGAGGAATGGATCTTGCATAATACCTTATTTGTGACTTGCAAATGGAGATGGTTCGTTATGATGCTATCGTAGAACTTGTACAAAACTCACTCAATGCTTAGTGATTGCTAAACATTGCCAAAAAACACACACACACTGTCTTAGGGTGTGGGAGACCTCTCACCACAATACCCTCTTACAATGGACAAAAAACTGACAATGAAAAACACACTAAAACACTTTCTAAAATCAAGATCAACTGATAAAAAACCCAAAATACACAAGTCACCTTGAATTCACCAAACCGTATTGCACAAATGGAAGGACGAAGATTTGAACGTCAAATCACGCCTTTGATGCACCAAACCTCAATTTATTGATGATGAAGGAGCATATACAATAGTGGTTTTGAGATTTGTGGAACTCACGCTCTCTCACTTGCAATGTGTAGCTTGAAGGCTTCTCTCACACCAAGAGTAAAGCTCACAAGTGGTTGCTACACCTAAGTCTCTCCTCACGTATAGAGTGTTGGGGTGCTATGTGAGATATTGGAGGTTGTTTTACAAGAAGGAGAGGGGCCTATTAATAGGTTGGAGACCCCTCATTAAGATTATTGGAAATCCTAATTTACAAGCTAACAAATCAGGATTATGATTTTTTTGAATATCAAAACATTGCGGGCCTTCTTTGTCTGCTTGAGTCATGGGTGTGGGCTCAAAAGAGAGCATTATTGATGGTAGATAAGGTGAAAGTAAGTAAGGAGAGAGAGAGAGAGAGAGTTACTATACACATGTCTTGAGGTGAGGTGTCTTTTATGGTTAGGTCATTGGCTATTTTGTGTTAGTATGTTAGTGGTTAGTGTTAGTAATCACTAGAAAGTTAATGTTACATTTACAATGGGTATAAGAATGAGGTGGATGGTTGAAGTAAGATGGTTAAATGAAGTGAGAAAATCCTTGTGATGGTGAAGCTTGAAGAAGTTTTGGACTTACTTGTGTAGGTTCTCAAAATGACTATCGATCTTCTTCTTCGTCTTCCCTTCTTTACGCCACCGCCGCCAAGGTTGATTATCGTGATGAAAATGGTAATTCCATTGATGAGATCTCTTGATTTGCAGAGGTTAAGCATGGTACACATGCTGAATTTATGTATATATATAAGGAGTAAGATGGAATTGTACTTTGGAGATAATAGAGAGAGGCATAGAGATGGTGTATGTACATGGAGAGCTCATATGAGAGCTATGGAAGTAAACGGGGAGGTTAATGGTGAAGAAGGTGAGAGAAACCATTGAAGGTGCAGGTTTGAGTGAGGAATTGAGAGGAATGTGTGTGTGTGTGTGTATAGAAGTGTGGAAAGAGGGGAGAGAAGACTATGGGCTACTTGTGAGAAAAGTGGGCAGACTGGGGTCCACTCAAAAAATCATAGCTCACCACTGGTAGCTCCAAAAATCATGAAAAAATTTGAGGTAATTATTCAGAGCGTGGACTACATTTTCTCTTTTGACCACCACTCCAAATTCGGAGTGGAGATGGATATTAAAAATCCCACCAAAAGACCTATTTTTTCTTCACAAAAAGTCTTCAGTGGCCCCCTCCTTTGTTGAATTTGTACAATGCATCCAAGAGTGAGCCCCTCCTTTGTCATATCATAATACAAAGCATCCAAGTTGCCCGTGACCCATTCATGGAGGAGTATTATTGGTGAATAAATAAATATATACATGGTGGGACTAGTGTATGGACTATTCATGGACTTTAGCTCAATGAGCACATGGTGTTAGAATAATGAGTAAAAGTAATAATAAAAATATGGAGGAATTATGGATATGGAAAGATATTGGAATCATATGATATGGTCCCTCTTTGTATTATTTTGGGTGAAAGAGCAAAATGTATGCAAGTAAATAATATAATAAACGTAACTAAGAGAGTAGAAATCAATTTTTGTTTTAACGAGGGTGAGGGTGAAAATATGGGGGTGATTTCTATAAAAGAAAAAATATAAGGTTAGAGTATGTACACATTGGCAAAATACTTGTGGTGTAAGAGGATGAAAGAAGGTGTACATAGATTTAATAAAACACACACCTAAGTATAAATATTTAAATAAAATAGCAGAATAATTATAAAAATCCCTTTATTTAAGCCATATATATAATGCAATATTTACACACAAATGGGCCATAATGTATTTTATTTTTTTGTTTTTATTTATTTTTTTGGCTCAACTAGCCCAGTGACTAGCTAGTTGAGGGTTTTTAAGGAGATATGGAAAAAGTCCCGTAACTCACACACGCCTATGTACAGTGAAATGATAGGGATAGCCATAGTGTTTGGGTGAATTCGGTAGGGTGAGGTAGCTTACTATGGAAATTATGGAAAGCCGAAAAACGGCTATCAGTATAATCTCATTTGCTTGATGGTGAACCATGCTTTTTTGAATTTTTGATTTCCTAGTCAAAGCTTTGTGGTAGCCAAGTAAACCAATTTTGTCCGTCACTTGCAAAGGTCAATAAAGTAGTGGAATTTGAAAATGCAAGGGAGGCATTGGTCATAGGATTCAAAGGATAGAGGGACCCATTTGTCCATAAATCTATGTGTTTTGCTCTTCTACTCTGAGTCTTGCTTTCTCTGTGGGTGTTACTATTGTGTTTGTTTTACTCGCTTGCATAAACGCTCATATTCAGGATTCAAATCAACGTGTAGACTATATTTATGATGTTTAGTGAGAAGGTTTGAGGGGATGGATGAAGATGCCATGAATACACAATCAAGAAAATCAAGAAACAAAAGAGTACATTACTCCCTAGAATCCTTATTGCATACATCGTATGGAAAAGAAATTCCCTCCTATATGATGAGGTGCATTCAATATAACTAAAAAGGGACATTTTGTCAATCATTTCGGCCATTATGACTCTCTTGAAAGAATCCACTTTGAAGTACACTTTTTGAATGGCTGATGAGGACACCTTTTCTTTTACCACACCAATTTTCTAGAGAGAGAAAGCAAAAAATCATATTTTTTCAGAAAAACCCTTGAAATGACCTCTCAAATTCCCTAATGCGGTGAGCGCCCATATCTCTTTTATACTTGCTAGATCAGATACATTACAAGTGACATTTCTAGTAGAGGGACCACGACATGATACGCGACATTCACAACGACGACGACAATAGCCATCTACTACAAGATGGACTAGACCTAGAGTTAGCCTAGCTAGACAATCACGACCACATGTGAGGAGAGCTCAAAAGTGCTCTATTGAGATGCCATAGACATTGAAGATTTGGTTGCCAAAGAGCCGAACACCTATCACACCACATGTTGACATTAGCCATAACTCATTTGAGATTTCTAGTGACCATGCTATTGACTTAGAGACTAGCAAGAGTCAACCATTGAGGGACCTTGAGCCACAGAGTTCATTGACCATACAGTCAGAGGCTGATGTCATCCTTAGACCCATTACTAGTGCTTTAGATTCTACCATCCATATAGGTCTAGGTGCTAGCCAGTCGATGACCATTAGATAGAGAGCTAGGAGATTGCAGATTTTATTGTTTGGAGAGAGTTCTCTTATCCTTCCTAGTTGCACTAAACCCTTGATTTGTGCATATTGATTATGGTGCACTCGATACATGCGCACATGAGGTAGATGATACTATTCCTAGACTTGATGGTTATAGAGATGGAAACAATGTCAAGAAGAAGGCCACAACTGCTTCTCCTAGATGTATAGAATCTTTGGTTATCTCTTGTCCCCAAACTTGGCACTCAAACATGTGCTTAATGAATTTTGACATGGTCTATCTATGAAATAATTTTCTCTACATCACCTTCACACACTTCATTACCCTTTCAAGTCATACAATTTGAGTGACCTCTTTGTGGAGGACTCCATGAAATTGATGACAATCCACCTCTCACCTCATCACACAAAGACAACACCTACCCAACCTTTGACAGTTATCGATAGCACCAACCTTTGACAGCGTTAACCTTGCCATCCCCACCAACCTCACCCACGCCGGTGTTGATACCATCGATGAATCCAAAATATCCAAAGTTATCAGTAGCACCCAAGCATGACCCTAATGACGGTTGTATTATCTTTGAAGAGACTCACTACTACATGAACAACCTTATTGCCAATCGCAATGTTAGAACAATTGCTGTAACACTGCAAAAGAACAACATGGTTTCCACAACCATCGTGGATATCACTAAGGATTGGGTTACATAATTGTGTGAGCCTTACCATACGCATTGATTTGAAGAAATAATTCACGGCACATTTTGTTGGTAGTACACTGTCGTTTGTTCACAACAAGAGCATGAGGTGGCCTTGCAAACTACAATAGCAATTTGATTCTAGTAGCTACCCCACAACGACAATCTCCCACCTTCTCTCAAGTCACATACAAGGATTTGGGTCCAGTACATGAAGGCAAAATCCAAGTAGACCCCAACTACCCTGGCAAAGCAAGAAGAACCAAAGAAGATTGTTAAGTGTTTGCACTATAATAAATTACAGAATCTGCCTTTAGCAATGACAAAAGTGCAACTATTAGAGCTTGTGAGAATGTTTTAAGAGAATTTGACAAAGGAGATCTGCATGGAAGGTTTGATAAATTAAGAGGGATGATTGGCACTACTTTTTTTATTGATGTTTAATTATTAATTACAATGAAGAGAAGGAAAAATTGAAGTTTTCTTAATTTATTATATTTTAAATATGCTTTGTGCTATATGCTTCTCTTTATTTGCATGCCATGTTGAACACTTTCTTGAGATCATTCTCTCGACACGGGTGGGTGGGAAGGCTCTATAATATATGTACCTATCACATGGGTTTAGAAGAAAAGAAATGTTGTTAATCTCAAATATTGTTACATGTTTAGGTAATAAGAGGCATCGTTTAAGGAACGTCAAGCAACTATCAACAAAATGAAAACCCTACTCAATTGGCTCAAAGCAATGAGATAAGAAGTATTTCATCATTTCATCATATATATTAAAAAAACACAATATCCATGTAATATATAGGATAGGTCAATAAATTAAGTAGCAAAGCACAAAAAATATATTAAAAAACACAATATCCATGTAATATATAGGATAGGTCAATAAATTAAGTAGCAAAGCACAAAAAATTGCAGGCAGTCAAACAAGGAGATTTACTTTTTTAATCAAATTCATTTCTAGCTATTGTTTCTAGCCACCACAACATGAAATAGACCCACATGTCCTCATTTCTTTGAAAAAGAAATTTCCAACGTGAGAGATGTGGATGATACCACTATGTTTCCAAAAAATCCTCTCTCTCAACATGGCTATGACTTTGAGATGTAGTGTTGGATGCTACTACGAAGATGGTTGTACCAAAGGTTCCACTTGCCTTCTATCTTGACCATAGTCAAAACCATCAAAAGCAGGAGCTGCATTAACAGTAAATGGTTGTATCAAAGTCTGACATTGCACCTGCTCGGAGTTGTGCCCATTACGAGGAGGAGTAAACATCGTAGGCAAAAAATCCTCCCTATCGCACCTTATCTGAGATCTTTGAAAGTGTCTCTTTAAGGCATCCAATCCCTGTTCCAATTTAGTCAAGCACGTTCATATCGTGTAGAAAGAGAGAATTAAAAAAAAAGTTACATCAAGAGGATTTAGTATAGTATGCTTGAGACTCATCACTTTTAACAAATTGTACATTATTATTTTATGATTCTTATTGTATCTTTGTCTTTACACAATTAGTCACAAATTGAAAATATTATGTGCGACAATGATGAGCCAAGAAATAAATTTTTTATTCCTCTTAAGCTATGCTTTTGCCATCACCTCACATTTGAACCACCTCCATTGTTTTCAAGGATTTGACATTTTATAAAAAAGCTAAGGTCCGCAAAGTGATGATTTTATAATCTAACTAGGCGTTCTAGCCATATGGATGGCCAAATTATAGTTCTAAGCAAGAAGAATAGTAAATTTTATATACTATCGATGAACACCATTCAATGGAACTAGCTATAGTAAGATCACCTAAGGCTTTAGAATCATTTCTAGTCAAATATATGTTGGACAGTAAATCATAGATGCAAAGAGAATGCATCTAAGTGTCAGAAGGAGAGCTCTCTATTTTTCCCTACAAGGAAGCACTAGTTTTGCCTGGTTTCAGAGTAGCATAGTCTCATGCATTGGCTCATGTGCATGTAGTTTAGTCATCAACCACACCTATCTCACTACACCCTTAGACGTAGAGGAAGGTGTAAACTACACCTACCTCCCTATTAACAACCCCCCCCCCCCCCCCCCCCCCCCCCCTCCCCCCTCCCCTTACATAGTAATACAATAACTCTTAAAAAGTCCCTCGAGGCCATTACTTTGCATGCTATTTTCTTTAATTATATAAGCCGCCATAACATATTTAGAAATCTAAGCAATGTGCACGAGCAATGTATGATGCAAATTTGCTTAATATTTTAATTGTCACTTTAAGAAACCTGAAAATTACATGATGAGATATCTAACTCACCTGGATGCGAGCAATTGCGATCCCAGATATCTTCTTCGACTTGAAAATTTCCCATGAGTGAAGATTATGAAAAGCATTTGTAAAAATTCTTGCAACATTGGGTGTGGTGAAGTTCACAAAAGCATATCCTTTGTTACTACACGTGCTAGATCACAAGGAAGCAAGTGTGTTCAAATAGTCACCTAGCTAACAAAAACCAAAACTTTGAAAGTTGCACCATATGTGGTTGTACATACATACCATCATGCTCACACCCATAGCCAGGCCATAGCCTCCGCATACCCTAGTACTATAAGTAGCACTTTCTCATTGAGAGTGCATCATGTTACCGGAGTGTGTGTACAATTTACAACTTCATGCTTGCTCACTAATTAGCACTTCTCGTAGATTTATGCACAATGGAATCATGAATTTACATATATAAATTCCTAAATGTGAGGGGATTTTGTGATCCAAAGAAACTTTAATACGACACAATTTTTCATGCTCCAAGAAATGCAACACACACAAAAGTGAACTTTTGTAGCATAAGCCATCTTGCTCACTTAGTACTACATGGCAAAATATGTTTTGCAATCACACAAAATGTAAAACTAAATGGCTAATATGGTTTTTAAACCAATGAGAACCAAGATAGGATACTTACATGAAGTCTATGACAAGATACAGAAAGTCATAGGCGGCATTGTGGTCGGTGTTTCCAGCACAATAATCATCCAACACTGCTATCAAGGCTTGCAAGCTATGAGGACCAAAGAAAACATGAAGTACTCATTATTAAAGAACTGTAGGTAAAAATGTGTTCAAACTAGAAGCCTGATTGATAATTTGGTTCTCTTTATGTTGTCTTCTCCACCATATTTGCCCATATTTGTCATTGGGATGTCCACAAGATATTGAGTATACTATTTTAATTTGTTGATGGAAAGAAATGCCATAGAGGCTACTGACCTGCACAAGCGTGGTATATTGTGGATCATTAGCGTCGTTATGCCATTGAAATCTTGTCCGTCATGATTCCCGATGAAATAGTTGATGGGTATGTTTGAATTGGCTTCGTTTTGTGGAGATAGGCCATTGACAAGCTGTGAATGGTTACGATATTGACGTAGGGAGAAGGGCCGACGTGGAGCGCCATGATGGCTTTGATAAGATGCCCGTATGTGGAAGAAATAAGCGAGTTGGTGAGGCCCTTGAGGGCTTATGTATTGCTGGGGACGATGAGGCACGGCCACCCAATAAAGAGTAGCAGGAATACCAATCACGTGTCCTGCAGCAGGAATACCAATCACGTGTATTACTGGGTCAGCAGCTGGATTAATTATGAGAGGTGCTTGAGCCACAGATTCATCAGCATTTTGTGGCATGTCTTTCTGAGCAATAACAGCTGGTGAATGGGGATTGGTTGCGGCGGCGGCGGCGGCATCGAATACTGTAGCGGCAGCGGATGGATATTCAAGATTAGTGTCATCGGAAGTGGGTGCAATCTGAAGGGCATCCACTTGATGAAGCTGGTACTGGTGTGCATGTGGTGCTGCCTCATGATCAGCGGCGGAGCCAAGAGACGCGTTAACTGAGGAGTGATCAGAAACTTCGACAAGAACTTCGCTTGGAGGGGCTGTTGATGACTCGACGTCGTTTTGCTCTGCCATTGCAGTAGGTGGGTTTTGATTGATATAGAGCGGCCGCTCCAGAACGCAAACACCTGCAGAGAAGATATCACCACGATGGCTCTGCTCGCCCTAATGAGATGCCGTTGATGAAGCTGGGCTTATGGCTTTCCCGTCTAGCCCGCCTCCGAGTCCCCGACGCCCAACCGCGCTCATAATCTGTGGAAATTCTAAAGGTTCATGTTATCGCTTAATAGAAGATGATGATATTGTTGGCTCTCAAGGGTTACTTTGGTAATTTTCACAAATTTCAAGGTTATTTTGATAGTTTGCCCTAATTTAAGGCAAAGTTGCAAAGGGTTGTCGACATAGAGCAGCAAAAGGTATTCTAAACAAGTTTATTCTCACAGTTAGAGAGTAGAGATACTTTTTTAGAGCTTATGGATACTTTTTTAGCTGATATACATAAGACTACCTAGAGCAAAAGCCATAGCAAAATTTCGTTTGCTAGTGAACGTCCAAATAGCTACTACAAGGCTTTTTTCAATAGAGCATGCATTGGGTATAAGCATGGTCTCTATAGCCTCTTATTTACCTAGCGCGCATACATACTCCCCCGACATACACCATTACCGATTCAAAGTTCCATTTTGTGATCTTTCTCTATGTTCGCTTGTTCTGGACACAAAGTTAAAACCTAGTTATTTCTTACATAACACAGTACGACTCCTTACTAGTGAGATCAAAGCTTCTTTTTCCTAACACTATAAGAGAAAAATTACAAATCGTTGTCGTGCCATGGAACGTACATAGTGTGAAATAAAAACATTTGTCTCACTCTTGACACTTTTTCATGTATACAAATAAAAGCAATCATGTACATATTGTGATATATGTTGAAGCATTTACTACGGTCATTATCATGTACATACCTATCGGGAGAGTCATGGCCCTAGATGTGGCACATTTGCATGCTTTTCCACTTGATAAGATGCTTAATTTGGTTTGACAATGTACATGGTCCAAGTGATTGATGGTGGTTCACTCATCTCGCCTATAAAGACTGATACGATCAAAAACTGCCAAAAATAGCAGCCAACAGACGTCGTTGCAAGATTGCATGGGAAGTGATTCAAAATGGTATATTGATTAAATATCTATATTTTTTATGCTTATACGAGTGATTCCACAAACTTAGGGAATTTTTTTGACTTCGTTTGGGATTTTTCACATAAAAAATGGTAAATTTTTTCGGTCAAAAATGAGATGAAAATGACCTAGTTTTGGTCCAAAGTGGCACAATGGCTTAAAAATTGACACATAAGCTGAAAATGCCGTGGGTAAGGGAGAGAAAGGGTTGCTTTTTATAGAAAAGACCAACAGTTTTGCTCTACTGTGTAATGGCTTCCATGGTTGCTCAATCTATGTGTAGGGGAGTCCCGCCTCTTCACAATCTTGTATGTGAGCTTGTGAGGGAGTGAATCAGGGTTTCCCCTTATTAAAATGGTGTTTGGGCTTCACTTTACAATCTTGTAAATCTCTGCAAAATCAGAAAATTATCGTCATGAAGGTGGAAGCTCAAGAATTCCTTTCAACTGTTTGATGTTAAGACTATGTAATTGGTAGCGAGGCTACATGATACCATGAAAGAGATTTGGGTTTCGATTGAGATTTTTGCTTGTATGAGCATTAACGTTTCATGGCTAAAACTTTAGTGTTTTTTAAATGGTCTTTTAAGTGAAATTGAATGTGATTCGGTGATCCTCTCATCATAATCTCAAGTACAAAAATAAGCAATTTCCAAGCACGGTAGGAAAGAGGGTTTGTGACTTTGCTGTCACGAAGGATCTTAGATTTTCAGCCACCCTTAGAAAGAGGGTTGGTGATTCTCCACAAACACTTTTCACAAAGTGTTTGTGACTCTCATCACGAACTCTCACAGCCAGAGGTTTTGCACCTTCCCAGCTAGACCGCAGACATTCCGACATTTCTGGTGAACCCGACGCGAAGTTGCTGGGGTGGGAGTTTGTGAATTGATTTACACACTTTGTTAGCCATGGATGAAAATCAAGAGACACATGGGATGCACTTTGATCGTGCAGTCATGCAGATGTTTCAAGAATTTGCCATGTACATGCAACAACAACAAGCAACGAAAAGAAGCCATATTTCAGCCACAAAAGCACTAAAGCCGATTGCTAAGAGAATTGACCAATTTGATGACAAGGACATCACAAAGTATCTACAAAATTATATGAAGGAAATGGAGTTGAATCGAGGGTGTGAGGAAGACATGGTTCGAAGTTTTGAGCTAGTTTGTGTCCCAAAGATCCGAGACCGTATTAGGGCAATTCAAAATGCTCATGGAACAAATCGGGAGGAATTCAAGCTTGCTCTAAAAGAAGACTACTTTATGGAGAACTCTGAGAGGGTGACCAAAAGAACTTTCTTAGATTGGGTTGCAAAGCCTAAAGAAAGGATTTCTACTACATAGCTTCTCAGAGAGTTTGAGCGACGCTATGCTCAACTATCACAAACTGAACAAGCTTACTTGGATATGGAGAAGGTAGAACTTTTCCTATAAGAACCGGGCAAAGAAATTGAAGAAAAGTTGGAGCTTCTCTTAAAAGACAAAGATACAGAGCAAGGTTTGAAGACAAGGTGGAATGATGTACAAGATGCAGTCTCCCTATTGGCAAAAAGACAACGCAGAAGAGATAAGATGGTGGTGAACAATGGTGCTGTAGTTCTCGCTATTACTTAGAAGGAGTCAAAACCTGCTATTGTAGCTTCTAAGGATGATGGGTCTATGCTTGAAGAACTTGTGAAAGGCATACGAAAGCTGAAATTAAAGCTAACAAGGCTTGAAGAAAAGGGGCAAACATCTGGACAGTCATCAAGTAAAAGATCTCAAAACAAAGAGGGATTTGTAAATAGGTGCATCTGGTGTGACAACCCAAACCATCCAAGAAGGGACTATGAAAGTTTCAAAGATGCCTTGGGTAAAGATCTTGTCTTCTTCAAAGAAGGGAAGATACATCTTAGTGAAACAGGGAGGCGACCAACTTTGGCAAAGGAGGAATGAAAAAGCTAGGTGAGGACATGGAAACCAGTCATGCTATCTCAATGGTTAAAGCAACAGAATTTGTATTAAAGGCTGGTCAAGTCCTACTCAAAGGGTCAAAATCTATTGAAGACGTGAGTGAGGATGGTCTGAAAATATCCCCTCCCATTGATAACCAACACATTTCCTTGATTCGTGTGTTTATCAATGATATGAGGGATAGGGGTTTGATGGAACACCCAATATAAAATGTTGTGGTCCTATTTCTTTACCTTCAAGATTAAATGCGAATGAGACGTGAAACTAAATCTAAAATTAAATCTCAAGAGGGCTCACCAAAGCTGAAGAGAAGGTGGAAATGGAATACCTGAAAAGCACCAAGCCACCATATGTTTGCTTTTGATTGAACACTAAAGTATGAAGGATCATTGGTGGGACATTTTAAAAGAACCCTATTCATTAATGTTATTGTGACTCGTTCTAGCTTCTTCTCTTTGAAAATTTCACACTCATCTAGCTTCAAAACAAAATGCAAAACGCCACCTGTCTCTTCAAATGTTGCATTGTAGAACTCAACCATTTTAGTTTGTAACAAAGTGAGGTCCATGAAGATATTGTTGTACTCATCATAGGTGACAATTGTTCCTTGAGATCTATAAATACCATCAATACACAATGGACATCCAATGAAATCTATCTGTGCATGGTTGAGTTGAAGTCTCTCTTCTAAACTGCTGTTGGTAGAAGTTTAGACTTTATTCCATTCTTCACAAAAATCGAGGGGATAGACTGTTGAATAGCTGAGTACCTTCTCTTACTCACACCCAGGGAGTCAAGTGTGCCTTGTATTTCACTGGCAGGCACTGCACTCTTTGTAATAAAATGGTCAACAACATCCTGCTACAAAACCTTATACTTTTTGTCATGCATTATATCCTTTGCAAGACCACTTGTTATCAAAGGCTTCAGCTGCTTTCCTACATTGGCCTTTGGATCTATGGTTTCTTTGTTTGGATATATAGCATGTCTACATAGAAGATATGAAAGACATAAGAAAAAAAAATGTATAGTTGAAATAAACTAAAAGGTTCGCAATCTTGCCCTCAATGCTTGGATTTTTTTCTTGAGACATCTAGAGCCAACCTTCAAGATTTCAAGATTCTGTAGTCTCTTCTTTCTCACACGAACACCCAAGCTTGTATATTTCCTTTGTAAGTTTCGCACTTTCTTTTGTAATACCTGTATTTCTTGTGTACACTGCAAAAGGGTTTTTTGGTCCTCACAATGCAGAGTTGAAAGTCGTATAATCTCATTTGCTTAATGGTGAACCATGATTTTTTGAATTTTTGAATTCCTAGTTAGAGCTTTGTAGTAGCCAAGCAAACCAATTATGTCCGTCACTTGCAAAGGTCAATAAAGTAGTGGAATTTTCAAATGCAGGAGAGGCATTCTTCATAGGATTCAAAGGATAGAGGGAGCCATTTGTCCATAAATCTATGTGTTTTGCTCCTTCTACTCTGATTCTTGCTTTCTCCGTGGGTGTTACAGTTGTGTTTGTTTTACTTCGCTTGCACAAAGGCTCATATTCAGGATATAAAATCAATGCGTAGATTATATTTATGACGCTTAGTGAGAAGGTTTGAGGGGATGGATGAAGATGCCATGAATACACGGTCAAGAAAATCAAGAAACAAAAGAGTACAGTGCCATTACTCCCTAGAATCCCTACTGCATACATCATATGGAAAATAAATTCTCTCCTATATGACGAGGTGCATTCAATATAAGTGATAAGGGACATTCCATCTACCATTATGGCCCCTTGGAGAATCGTTTTTGTCCTCGAAAATGAACGTAGGAAAACGTCTCTTAAGTGCGGAGACATTCTCCCATGTAGAACCTTCTTCAGGTCTATCTATCCATTTTACCAACACCTGTCATGTGACATGATGTTTGGTGAGAAGCTCATGAGAATTCAAAATCTTTTTGGGCTCATGGAGAATGCTTGGCGGTTTGATTAGGTCAACTAACACACCTGTGTCAATGACGTTATCATTCTCTCCTAGAGGTTTTCTTAAACGGCTTACATGAAAAACATGATGAGCTCGTGAGTGCTCTAGAAGAGCTAACTTATAGGCCACTTGACCTATACATTTGAGAATGGAAAACGGTCCACAATAGTGGTGAAAGTTTAGCAATTTTTTCCGTCTTCAGACTTTCTGAATGCTCCGAAACTTTGAGGAAAACCTTGTCTCCTTCTTCGAAAGTAGCAAGATGATGATGCTCATCTGCGTACTTCTTATATCGATCTTGAGCTTGCTTAACCTTCTATAGAGCAACTAGAAGCATGTCAAAATGGTCTTGGGAAAAATCCTTCGCTTGTTGTATCTTCTCCTTAGCCAACCCCACCGTAAGGGGCGATCTAGGTTGAAATCCATATAAAAGCATAAATGGACTAAACCCTGTAGTCACATGCTTTGAAGTATTATAAGAAAGTTCCAATATAGGTAAGTAGTCTTCCCAATTCGTTTACTTCTTGCTAATGTACGATTGTAGCATATCCTCTAGCACTTGATTAACTCTTTCGGTTTGACCATCCGTTTTTGGATGATCAGCTGTACTTAGATTAAGTTTAGTTTCCATCTTTTGGAACACAGCTCTCCAGAAGTGATCGAACTTTCGATCTTTGTCACTAATGATACTAGCTGGAAGACCGTAGAGTTTATATATATGCTCTATAAATAGCCGTGCTAATTCCGGTGTCTTAACCGTAGTCTTAGTAGAAATGAATCGACCCATCTTTGTGAGACAGTCTACAATTACCCAAGGTTTCCAGTTTCTGAAACCTTAAAAATTGTACAAAGCATGATCAAATTAACCTGGTTGTTAAGAAAACAATGAAGAATGATCCAATTATAGCAAATATTGGTATTTTTGGAACCGTAACCATGGCTTTACTATGGTTAGAACTTTTCAGAACAGAATTTTGATAAAATCTGGAAAAGTTACCGACTGTGAAAGGTTACATTGTGAATTTAATTAGCTAAGTAAAATTGAAAGGTTTCAGTAATTATTACTGCTAAATACTTTTTATCCTAAAGTTCTAGAAACTGCGGATATTTCCAAAGTTAATCATTAATAGTTAAAAAAAAAGAAGAAATCAATTTTAGGAATCTGGGGGGACTATGTGGGGCTGTCATGAACCTCCCCAAGCTGATTTTAGTAGCAAGTGGCGCTAGGGGGAAGCTGGGGGCTAGCTTGAGGTGCCAGAACCTGCTAGAAGCTGCACAGGAGCCTTAAAAACTATAAATAGATCCCCCTTCTTCATAAAAAAAATCAGACTCAGAGTCCTGACCATTTCTCTCTCACCTAGAGAGATCTCTACTCAGAAATCATTAGAGAACAAAACTCTAGTAGGTTAATCCACGATAATTAGCACTAAACCTTTTTAATTAGCAGAATTATGCTGATTTACTTATATTTTCTTAATTAATCCAATTATTTAAGAAGATTAAACTTAATTACACTCTAAAATTCTCTCCTAATTCTTAATTCTTTGCTAATTATTAAAATTAAGCTTAAGGATACTAATCTATTTAATTATTATGTTATATTAGGGCTGAAATTAATCATTTTCATCGTAAATTAATGTAATTATACTAATTAAACTTAGATTGAGATAAGATAATTATCAGAGCTGTATTAAACTCTCAAAATGCTAGGAAAATTATCTCGTAATTCTCTAAATAGTTTTTGTAATTACATTGTTTTTAAGAGAAAAGTAAAGGGGGAAATCAGCAAATTATACCAAAAAGTTTTGAGATAATTTTTAGAGGTAAAACACATCTTAAGGAATCCTTCATAATTATCTTAACCACAGATAATTAGTTTAGCTAATTATCTCAGTAAAAAAATAGTATTTTTAAGAGAAAATTAAAAGGGTAAATAAAAAATTAAACTAAAAAGCTTTGAGATAATTTTTAGAGGTAAAACACATCTTAGAAAACCTATGATAATTAGATTAACCACATATAATTAGTTTAGCTAATTATCTCAGTAGAGAAACACTATTTTTAAGAGAATATTAAAAGGAGAAAACAATAAATTAGTCTATAAAGCTCTGAGATAATCTCTAGAGGTAAAACACATCTTAAAAAACTTGTGATAATTAGCTTAACCACAGATAACTAGTTTAGCTAATTATCTCAGTAAAAAAATACTATTTTTAAGGGAAAATTAAAGGGAAATAATAGCAAACTAGTCTAAAAAGCTTTTAGATAAATTTCAAAGGTGAAATATATGTTAAAAAACCCGTAATAATTATTTTAATCACAAATAATTAGTTTAGCTAATTATCTCAGTAGAAAAACACTATTTTAAAGAGAAAATTAAAGGGAGAAAATAGAAAATTAAATTAAAAATCTTTGAGATAATTTGAAGAGGTAAAACACATCTTAAAAAGCCTATGATAATTAGCTTAACCATAGAAAATTAGTTTAGCTAATTATCATATTAGAAAAACACTGTTTTTAAGGGAAAATTAAAGGGGGAAAGTAGCAAAATTAGACTAAAAATCTTTGAGATAATTTTCAGAGGTAAAACACATATTAACCACAAATAATTAGTTTAGCTAATTGTCTCAGTAGCAAAACACTATTTTTGACGTAAAATAAAAAGAGAAAATTAGACATTATACTTAGATAATTATATAATAATTATCAGAGATATTAACTACAATTAGGATTCCAAGATAAATAAACCATACTCAATCAATTAATTTAGCTAATAATCTTGACTAATATTAACAAATTTTGCATATAAATTGGAGAAAGAAAATTAGTAAATGAATTTATATGGTTACATGGTAATTACCAGAGATAGGAAACAATTGAAAGTTGAGAAAATTACCTTAGCCCCAAATAATTAGTATGAAAAATTACTGTAGCCCAATATTGTCTAGATTGGACCATAAATCTAAAAGGGAAATTTATAAATCAATTTATAAGTTAGCTAGAAAATTACTAAATCTATAACATATCAAACTCCAGCTAGGGTAAATATCCCACTAGCAGATAGGTAATTCATAATTTAGTAAGGCCAAAATAGGTTATTTTGGAACATAAATTAAGAGAGGAATTTAGTAAAATAGCTCCAATAGTTATATGATAATTATGGGAGAATACTAATAGTACCAGGAAGCTATAGGAGAAATATCTCATCCAAATGTTTAACAAGGATACCTATTTACTCCAAAAATCCCTATTTTGGGAAAAAATAAAATAAAAGAGATTATTCACTTAATTCTCTAGGCGATTAAGTATCCTTTTATAAAGGCTACCAATATGGCTCCAAAAAGAACCAGAGGAAATCCTCTTTCCGAAGAAGAGGATATAATCCACAAAAGGAATAGAGCAACTCATGACCATGAGGCTGGGCCTAGTCATAGATGACCACACAAGTGGATTTCCATTTGTTCACTTAAGTCTTTAAATATCTTAAAGTTCGTTTATAAATTAACATTGCATACGTGAGAACTAGGAAGGAGTAACTGGCCGTAAACGAAAGTGACTTCCAAGAAACCAACGAGCATTGGTTGTAAATAGGAAAGGAATGTTTGGGTTACGACTGATTGACCTAGGAAAGAAATGTTTGATCATCCTTAAGATAACTTGTCTCAAAACACCTCTGAATATTTTACTCCAAGTGATGAGTAATGATGGCAACTCCGCCATGGATGAGTCGGTTTCCTCAGTGCATGTAGAGTCTTTACCCCATGCTTGTCTATGCTTGTGGATATTACTTAGGATATCGAGTTTATCCTAGAGGAACCGCCCGGTTGTATGGGCAACCGGTTGGCAGCGCCCGGACTTTGGGTGATGACTTTTTCCACCCCGGTTTTTATAAATAAGGAATGGGTGCCGTCTTTTCACCCCTATATAGGTGGTTTTGAGACAAGCCAGTATTGGTCAGAGTTACTCCAAAATGACAGTACCTTGTTTTAAGTCTAAAGATGTCTGTTTGCTAAAAGAATGTTTGCAATACTGTTTTCAAGGGATGTTTCAATGAAATTCGGTTATGAAGGATA
Organism: Adiantum capillus-veneris; assembly: GCF_014529385.1. NCBI lineage: Eukaryota > Viridiplantae > Streptophyta > Polypodiopsida > Polypodiales > Pteridaceae > Adiantum > Adiantum capillus-veneris. The sequence continues at coordinate 67,191,703 of NC_140948.1, forward strand.
AAAGAAATCATTATTTTAATTGTGACAAGAATGTGGTAGTAATTAAATAACAAAGCAACATGTGTGAGTGCGGGGTGGTAAGTGGGGATTGACTAAGGTTGTCAATCATGGACGGGTGGACCTGATTAGTCAGGTAAATAGCTATTCCCGCACACTGAAAACGTCTAGAAACTTCTCCATTTGGAAGAGGAGTCCGCCAGGGGCTGTGCCCTCACATATGTTAAGGAAAAAAAAGCGTTGGCTAAGGAAACCTTAATCCGAATGATGGAAATTATAGGGTCGGAATAGTTTTTTTTTTAATTCAACAAGTTGTCTTGTTTCCACTGCGAGACAGGACTAGGTCTCCTTCTAGGGCTATAAACCTAAACCATTATTAATGGAAAAGGTATATTCCCTGGATTCTTCTTGTTTAGGGACTCAGATTTTATTAGGCCTAGAGACGTGTCAAGGATCCCATCCCGCTTTTTGGCGTCGGCGGGATTGGGGATCTCACAAGTGGTATCAGAGCAAGGTCCAACAAGGTCCTAAACGTAGGATGAAAAGTTGACAAAATAGGCACAATAAGTTAATTTGCATTTCTAATTGTAGTATATTTTGAGATGAGAATTTCCCTATCAATACAAGAAAGTGTCCACCAAGCTTACCGAAAGTTTATGATCTTCAAAATCATGTTCGAAGCTGCTTGCAACTCAAGTAAATTCTTATTTCGCAAGAGCATCATGCAATTATTAGACAAAATGTTTTCCCCTCCTCCTACATGGGGAATCAGCTGGTCACAGTTTGGTGGAATTTTCCTGATTGATGCGGGACAGATAGAAGGATTAGCACTAAATTTGAAGAGACTCAAATGGGCAGAAACACTTCAAACCATCGAAGTTTTCTTTTTCAGTGGGACTGAAGATTAGGATCAGACTATTACTATAGATGGGATAGAGGTGTCTCAAAATGAGTGGGTATTTGATTAGGTAGCTAAAGTTATATACCCAGGTAGCATCAGACCCATGAGGGTAGACCCTAAGTTTAGAGGACCAAAAGATGTTATATTTTTTGATCCCCTGTCAGACTCACCAGTGGGTTAAGAAGATGTTGGTATAGAGAGTTACATCTGGTACATAGTATGAGTCCATATTGTATATAGTATGAGTCCATCTTGTACATAGTATGAGTCAGTGATTGTATTGACTCTTGTATATACCATGGTTTTATGAGAATGACATGTTTTGTGTAATTCAAATGGAATGATTATAGTAATTGTTGGGTTTTTGCTTTCGTTCAAAGTTCTGAAAGTATATACATAGACTAGAAAAATTGCATTGACAACACAAAATTACTTGTTATCACTAAAAGATCTTCATTAATTAAAAACTCAGGGTAATGCAAAAAGCCTTTACAATCCCACCTAGGAGAAGAAACTACTACTAAAACAGGTTCAACTCCCAACCTTCAAGGGAGAGGGAACCAACTTAGAACGTGATGTCGAAGCCTGGCTCGACGCCATGGATGACTATTTCCTGGCATCAGGAATTGCTTCAAAAAATCAAGCAATGCTAGGAATGTTTCGACTCACTGGAGATGCTAAACTTTGGTGGAAACAGCATTGTAGAGATAATCCTTCCATTAGTCCATCCTGGGAGAGGATGAAACAGGTAGTGAAAGAAAGATATCTTCCTCCGACTCATCAAGCTATTAGAATGAATGATTTTTTTGCCCTCAGACAGTTGGGGCTTACTTAAGAAGAATACTACACCAAATATGTGTCCTTACGGCATTATGCACCACCAATGACAACGGAACAACATATTGCTCGCTTATGCAAGGGCCTAAAAAAAACTTGAAGTACCCGTTTAGAAGCTATGAGACCCACATCTATCAAGATGCCCTTCTCAGAGCTAAACCGCTTGCGGCTGAAGGAAACCTCCTTGCAAGGAACTATTATAACTACAATAACTTTAGAGGAAGGACAAGGGGAAATTTCAACCAAGGAAATCAACGAAGGGTAGTGACAACTATAGCTACTATAGAATAGACTTTTCCAAATATCAGATGTTATGGATGCAATCAAATGGGGCACTACATGAGCTGATGCCCCGAGGAGAAAAATCACAGAGTTGTTGCTGGAACTACTCCTCAGACTCAGATAGGCCAAGGAAATAATCAAAGAGGAGGAAGAAATAGAGGACGAGATAGAGGAAGAGGTAGAGGAGCTAGAGTTTATGCTACAGTGGGAGAGCCAACCTTGATGGATGAAGAAGATGAAAGAGCTACTCTTTTTGCCACCATTGATAATCCTGGAGCTCGGCAACAGTATGAAGTCATCCAAACCACTACAAACAAAGAAGGTGAAAAATTTGAACTACTTATAGATTGTGGCAACATACACTCTTTTCTCTCCCCTAAATTCTTAAGGAAACTCAGATTAAACCAATATCCCACCAAGAAATTAGTGGTAGAACTAGCGAATGGGAAAGAGGTTCTATCTCAATTTACAGTTAGGGAAGTTAAATTTGAACTAGGAGGAACCCTCACTTCATATTACTTTTGGACTCTACCAGTAGGAATCTATGACGGTATTCTAGGAGTGGATCGGTTAATCAAAAATCAAGCCCATATTCACTGTGCTCAAGGGAACCTATTCTTTAAAAATCACTTAGGTGAAGAAACATTAGTACAAGGATCAAATGGGAAGCCCAAGGCTCATTTAGTTAAGGCTAGTCGACTTCTGAAAGGTTTACACAAGGGGAAACAGATCTTTGTAGTAAAACTCAATAAAGTGGATGATTCAAAGGACAACACAACTCTAGAATGGCTTAAGGAATTTTCGGATATATTTTCGGAAGATCTCTCAAATTTACCTCCCCCAAGGGACATAGACCAAGAAATAGAAACCCTTCCAGGTAGTGAACGAATTTCAAAAAGACCCTACAAAATGTCCCTCCCTGAATCTATTGAATTAAAAGAACAGCTTCGTCAAATTATTGAACAAGAATTCATAAGACCAAGCATTTCACTCTGGGGAGCGCATGTTCTATTCCAAAAGAAGAAGGATGGATCTTTACATCTCTGCATCGATTATAGGGGACTTAACCAGGTATCAGTAAAGAATAAGTATCATATTCCTCGCATCGACGGATTACTTGATAGATTACATGGAGCCAAGGTATTCACAAAAATTGATCTCATATTAGGTTACCATCAAATCCGGATTAAGGAAGCACATATTTATAAAACTGCATTCAAAACCCGATATGGACATTATGAGTTCATCGTGATGCCTTTCGGTCTTACAAATGCTCCGGCTACTTTTAACCGTCTCATGCAATATATATTCAGAAAATATCTGGATGATTTTGTGTTGGTATTTTTCGACGATATCTTGGTATATTCCAAAGATGAAAAAGAGCATGAAGGCCATGTACGTAAAGTACTTCATCTTCTACGCCAACATCAGTGGTATGCCAAGATGAGCAAATGTGTGTTCTTTACGCCCGAAGTTAGCTATCTTGGATTTATAATAAACCTTTAAGGAATCTCTGTAGACCCCGCAAAGATTAAGGACATAATAGATTGGCCACAACCAAAGACTGTCAGTGAGATTCGAGGATTCTTGGGCATTACAGGATGGTATAGAATCTTCGTCAGAGATTATGCCGTCATCGCTGCACCCTTGATGCAGGTACTTAAAAAGACAGCCAAACTTACATGGGAAAAATAACAGGAGGACTGTTTCCTCAAACTAAAACAAAATCTCACATCAGCCCCTGTACTCAAACTCCCTGATTTCACTCAAGAGTTTGAAGTAGTAACCGATGTCGGCGGTCTTGCTATAGGAGGAGTCTTAAACCAAGAAGGCAAACCAGTCGTCTTTACTTCTCGAAAGTTAAGAATCCACGAGCTGAATTATCCAACTCATGATCTAGAACTCCTAGCCGTCATCCATGCTCTTAAGCTCTGGAGGCACTATCTTCTTGGAGGAAAGTTTTAGTTAATCATTGATCATCAAAGTCTGAAGTGGATTTTTTCACAAGCAACACTCAACATGAGGCAGCGTAGATGGATAGAACTCTTACAAGAATATGATTTTGAAATAAAATATAAACCATGAAAGGGGAATGTGGTTGTTGATTCCCTTAGCCGCAAGGTTTTTCTTGGAGCCATTTCCACAGTCGACAATCCAATTCTAGACAAGGTTAAGGAAGCCTCCCTGGAAGATGAGGATTATCAAAAACTCCTATAGGTTATCAATCAAAAGGACCTAAAAGAGAAAGAGAAGGACAGAATCAAGGATTTTCACTTGAAGATGGGCTTCTCTATTATAAGCACGCACTTTACATTCCTAAGAATCCAACATTAAAGGAGTTAATCCTTTATGAAGGACACAACGCTCCCATCGCCGGCCATCCTAGCTATGCAAAGACCCTTAATTCCATAAGGAAAAGCTATTTTTGGCCAGAAATGAAAGGAGATATACTTCGCTACATCAAACATGCCTTTCCTGTCAAAGGATTAAGGCTGAAAGGCTAATGATGCCAGGAAAACTTCAACCTCTTGACATTCCTCAAATGAAGTGGGAACTCATTAGCATGGACTTTGTAACAGGCCTTCCTACCATTCAAGGAGGTTACGACTCCATTATGGTGGTAGTAGACATGCTGACTAAAGTGTCTCATTTGATGCCTGTGAAAACAACTTATACTGCATCAGACATAAGCCGTTTATTTGTCAAAGAGATCTTTAGATTGTATGGACTTCCTAAAAGAATAGTCAGTGACAGATCGAGATGCAAAATTTACTTCAAAATTTTGGAAAGCTTTATTTGAAGCCTTAGGTACCAGCTATGTTTCAGTACAGCTTATCACCCTCAGACAGACGGTCAGACAGAAAGAGTGAATCAAGTTATCGAAGACATCCTTAGAGCTTATTGTAGTAGAGAACCCCGAAAATAGATACAATTTCTTCCTCTGGTGGAATTTGCCTATAATTCCTCATTCCATAAAAGCATTGGGATGTCACCATTTAATGCACTTTATGGGCATGAATGTATATCACCCCTAAAATTTTCTGACCCCACAACCAGAGTAGAAGCTTCAAAACAAATGTTGGATGAGATGGATGCCCAAACTAAGGCCATACATCAAGACATTCAGGCAGCCAAGGACCGCCAAAAACATTATGTTGATCAGAAGTGGTCTGATCAGTTTTTCAAACAAGGGGATAAAGTATATATTCCTTAGGGTACGGCCAAAGAGAAGCAATTTATCCTTGGGAAAATTCAAAAAACTAAGCCCCACATATTGTGCATCTTATGAAGTGATAAAAGTAATCAGTGACCAAGCTTACAAATTAAAGTTACTTGAACACCTCAAGGTCCATAATGTATTCCATATTAGTCTTCTAAAACCATATATTCCAAACCCCAATCACACTCTATACGACGAACAGATTGTGATGCAGAAGCAAGGAATTCTTGAACTCCAACCAGATTGTATTCTCGATACTAGTCTGCGAAACAAATTAATCAGAGAACATTTAGTAAAATGGAAGGACTACCCCACTGAAGACGCCACATGGGAGGACGAAGTATCACTTCTCAAAGATTTCCCCAAATTCGCGTGAGATGAGGACATCTCAATTCCTTAAGTTGGGGTGATTGTAAGGTTTCCAGTTTCTGAAACCTTAGAAATTGTCTAAAGCATGATCAAATTAACCTAATTGTTAAGAAAACAATGTAGAATGATCCTACTATGGTAAATATTGGTATTTTTGGAACCGTAATCATGACTTTACTATGGTTAGAACTTTTCAGAACAGAATTCCGATAAAATCTAGAAAAGTTACGGGGCTGAAAGGTTACACTCTAAATTTAATTAGCTAAGTAAAATTGAAAGGTTAATTTCAGTAATTATTACTGCTAAAGACTTTTTATCCTAAAGTTCTAGAAACTGCAGATATTTCTAAAGTTAATCATTAAAAGTTAAAAAAAAAAAGAAAAAATCGATTGTAGAAATCTGGGGGGCTGTGTGGGGCTGTGATGAACCTGTCGAGGCTAATTTTAGCAGCAGGTGGCGCTAGGGAAAAGCTGGGGGCTAGCTTGAGGTGCCAGAACCTGCCAGAAGCAGCACAGGAGCCCTAAAAACTATAAATAGATCCCCCTTCTTCACAAAAAAAATCAAACTCAGAGTCCTGGCCATTTCTCTCTCACCTAGAGAGATCTCTACTCAAAAATCACTAGAGTGAAAAACTCTAGTAGGTTAATCCACGATAACTAGCACTAAACCTTTTTAATTAGCAGAATTATGTTGATTTACTTACATTTTCTTAATTAATCCAATTATTTAAGAAGATTAAACTTACTTACACTCTAAAATTCTCTCGTAATTCATAATTCTTTGCTAATTATTAAGATTAAGCTTAGGGATACTAATCTATTTAATTATTATGCTATATTAGGACTGAAATTAATCATTCTAATCATAAATTAATGGTAATTATACTAAATAAACTTAGATTGAGATAAGATAATTGTCAAATCTACGTTACACTATCAAGATGCTAGGAACATTATCTATTAATTCTCTAAATAGTTTTTGTAATTATTTAAGCAGAATTACATTGTTTTTAAGAGAAAAGTAAAGGGGGAAATCAACAAATTATATTAAAAAGTTTTGAGATAATTTTTAGAGGTAAAACATATATTAAGGAATCCGTCATAATTATCTTAACCACAGATAATTAGTTTAGCTAATTATCTCAGTAGAAAAAAATTGTTTTTAAGGGAAAATTAAAGAGGGAAAATAGCAAATTAACCTAAAAAGCTTTGGGATAATTTTCAGAGGTAAAATACATCTTAAAAAACTTTTGATAATTATCTTAACCACATATAATTAGTTTAGCTATTTATCTCAGTAGAGAAACATTGTTTTTAAGGAAACATCAAAGGGAGAAAATAGTAAATTAGTCGAAAAAGCTCTGAGATAATTTTTAGAGGTAAAATACATCTTAAAATATCTATGATAATTAGATTATCCACAAATAATTAGTTTAGCTAGTTATTTCAATAGAAAAACACTATTTTTAAAGGAAAATTAAAGGAAAATAATAGCAAATTAGTCTAAAAAGCTTTCAGATAAATTTCAAAGGTGAAACACATGTTAAGAAACCCGTGATAATTATCTTCACCACATATAATTAGTTTAGCTAATTTATTTCAGTAGAAAAACACTATATCCAAGAAAAAACTAAAGGGGAAAAATAGCAAATTAGACTAAAAAGCTTTGAGATAATTTTCAAAGATAAAACAAATCTTAAAAAGCCTTTTAGCTCAACCATAGATAATTAGTTTAGCTAAGTATCGTAGTAGAAAAACACTATTTTTAAGAGAAAATTAAAGGGGGAAAATAGAAAATTAGACTAAAAATCTTAGAGATAATTTTTAGAGGTAAAACACATCTTAACCACAAATAATTAGTTTAGCTGATTATCTTAGTAGAAAAACATTGTTTTTGAGATAAAATAAAAAGAAAAAATTAAACATTATACTTAGATAATTATATAATAATTATCAGAGGTATTAACTACTATTAGGAACCCGAGGTAAATAGATCATACTTAATCATTTAATTTAGCTAATAATCTTAACTATGATTAACAAATTTAGCATATAAATTGGAGAAAGAAAATTAGTAGATGAATTTATATGGTTACACGGTAATTACCAGAGATAGGAAACAACTTTTGCAAGTTGGAAAAATTACCTTAGTCCCAAATAATTAGTATAACAAATTACCGTAGCCCAGTATTTTCTATATTAGACCATAAATCTAGAAGGTCCAGATTTATAAATCAATTTATAAGTTAGCTAGAAAATTACTAGAGCTACAACATATCAAAGTCCAGCTAGGGTAAATATCCCACCAGTAGATAGGTATTTCATAATTTACTAATTCCAAAATACGTTATTTTGGAACATAAATTAAAAGAGGAATTGAGTAAAATAGCTCCAATAATTATACGATTATTATGGGAGAATATTAATAGTACAAGGAAGCTACAGGAGAAATATCTCATCCAAATATTTAACAAGGATACCTACTTACTCCGAAAATCCCTATTTTTGGATAAAAGGAATAAAAGATATTATTCATGTAATTCTCTAATCGATTAAGTGTCCTTTTATAAAGGCTGCCAATATGGCTCCACAAAAAACTAGAGGAAATCCTCTTTCCGATGAAGAGGATACAATCCACAAAAGGAATAGAGCAACTCATGACCGTGAGGCTGGGCCTAGTCATAGGCCTACGGAGGAAAATATGCAGGCGCCAGTACAATAGCAAATGACTGACGAGTCACAGGTGGATTTCCATTTCTTCACTTAAGTCATTAAATAGCTTAAAGTTTGTTTATAAATTAACATTGTATACGTGAGAACTAGGAAGGAGTAACTGGTCGTAAATGGAAGGTGACTTCAAAGAAACCAACAAGCATTGGTTATAAATAGCAAAGAAATGTTTGGGCTATGACTGATTGACCTACGAAAGAAATGTTTGATAATCCTTAAGACAGTTTATCTCAAGACACCTCTGATTTCTTGGAATATTTTACTCCAGGTGATGAGAAATGATGGCAACTCCGCCATGGATGAGTCGGTTTCCTCAGTGCGCAAACCCTGTGCTTGTCTGTGCTTGTGCATATTACTTAGGATATCGAGTTTATCCTAGAGGAACCGCCGGTTGTATGGGCAACTGGTTGGCGTATGGGCGCCTAGACTTTGGGTGATGACTTTTTCCACCCCGGTTTTTATAAATAAGTAATGGGTACCATTTTTTCACCCCTGTATAGGTGGTCTTGAGACAAACCAGTACTGGTCAGAGTTACTCCAGAATGACAGTACCTTGTCTTAAGTCTAAAGATGTCTGTTTGCTAAAAGAATGTTTGCAATACTGTTTTCAAGGGCTATTTTAATGAAATTCAGTTATGAAGGATAAAAGAAATCATTATTTTAATTGTGACAAGAATGTGGTAGTAATTAAATAACAAAGCAACATGTGTGAGTGAGGGGTGGTAAGTGGGGATTGACTAAGGTTGTCAATCATGGAAGGGTGGACCTGATTAGTCAGGTAACTATCCATTCCCGCGCACTGAAAGTGTCTAGAAACTTGTCCATTTGGAAGAGGAGTCCACCAGCGGTTGTGCCCTTAAATATGTTAGGGGAAAAAAAGCATTGGCTAAGGAAACCTTAATCCGAATGATGGAAATTATAGGGCCGGAATAGTTTTTTTTTTAAATTCAACAAGTTGTCCCGTTTCCACTGCAAGACAGGACTAGGTCTCCTTCTAGGGCTAGAAACCTAAACCATTATTAATGGAAAAGGTATATTCCCTGGATTCTTCTTGTTTAGGGACTCAAATTTTATTAGGCCTAGAGACCTGTCAAGGATCCCATTCCGCTTTTTGGTGTCGGCGGGTTTGGGGATCTCACAAAATCACACTTGCTTTGCTTAGCATACAACACGGGAGCTCGTAGTTGTTCGAACACTAATTGTAAGTGTTCTATGTGTTCATCTTCAGTCTTACTATAAATGAGAATCTCATCAAGGAAAACCACAACAAATTTTCCAAGATAGGGACGTAAGACACTATCCATGAGTGTCATAAATGTAGTTGGAGCATTGGTTAGACCAAAGGGCATAACCAAAAATTCAAAATGCCTGAACCGTGTTCTAAAGGCAGTTTTGGAGATATCTTGTAAAAGGATACGCACCTGGTGGTATCCTGAATGAAGATCTATCTTTGTATAGTATCTTACCCCATGAAGTTGATCAAACAACTCATCTACTCTTGGCAGAGGATACTTGTTCTTGATGGTTATGGCGTTTAATCCCGCGATAATCTACGCACATGCGCATAGTACCATCTTTCTTTTTTACCAATAGAATTGGTGATTCCCAAGGTGAAGTGCTAGGTCTAATGAAACCACGGGCCAGGTAGTCAGCCAATTGACTCTCATACGATAAGGTGGTTTACTCAACGATTTAGTGCCTGGCAAGACATCTATGCCATGATGCACATCACGTGTAGAGGGTAAACCCGGTGGTAAATGACTTGAGAACACATCACTATACTCCGTGAGTAAGTGAGTCAGCTTTTGCCGTGCAAAAGGAGAAAGTAAACTAGAGTTATGCTGGGATGGAGAATCTTGTAATTCCTGTAATGTTTGTTTTACAACAGTTGCACGTTGCTCTATAGAATTAAAATTGTGAGCACTTTGCTCGTTAGATTTGTTAACACTTTGTTTATCAATAGAGTTCATTGCACTTTGCATACCATTATTATAATTCACCGCACTTGGAGACAATCAGTAACACAAAAAGACTTCATCTAGTACGCAAAATAGAAAGCTTGATTGTACATATAAGAGGTGCAGATGGTACATTTTTCTCACTAAGCAAAAGAACATGTTTATCATTGGCCATAAAGTATAAGGAGTTGTGTTCATAACTAGTGTGCAATGTGTTTCCTAAACCATGCAGCAACTCCCGTCCTAAAACTACATCAGCATGGTCCATGTTCATAACTTGGAAGTCAAGGGTCATCGTATGATCTTCAACAATAAGCTCAACCCCTTGAACTACCGTGTCCCATACTTCTTTATCATTCCCAAACATCTGCTCCACCACATACTTGTGAGAGCAGGGAGTCTGTGTAAGCTTCAATTTCTTAACTAGCTTATAGTTCAAGAAGTTATGAGTTGTACCATCATCCACCAAAATACGAACACGTTGTCCGTTAATAGTGCCATGCATGCGAATCAAATCATGGGGGCCAAAGGTGGACTGCCACATTGAAGCAGGCACACAACACTTGTGCTTTTCTTCCATATGAAGAACCTCTACAACACAATATTTAGGAGATGAATCTAATGTGAGGCGTTGCACCATGTGCATGGCCTTTTCTTTGCCTTGCAAAAGAGGACAATCTTTCTTGTTATATTGGTCCGAAAGACATCTAAAACACAAATTGTGTTTCTTTGCACGCTCAAAATCGGTAGTGTTGAGAGACCCATGGGAGTATCTCGTGAGTGCTTAGGCTTCTTAGCCTCTTGTGGACGTGGAGAGGTAGATTGTCTCTTATTCCTCTTGGAACGTGTGGGAGATCTACCTCGCCATTGGCTCTTATCCACATTTCTCTTAGCAAAAGTATTCTTATAGTAGGGAAAATTTCCTTTCCTCTCTTGGTCATCATCATATCTTTGCGCATGACTGATGGCTTCTTCCAAAGTTTTTGGATGTTGGGTCTTGACATGAAGACGATAGTCTTTATCAAGACCCCTATTAAAACCCCGTATCTTTTGAAAATTCATCTAGACCCTTCTAGTTTTAATATGATTTCTCGATACTTCAAAAGGTACTGTGTGAGAGAGAGGCAAACATGCGGAATGCATCCCATGCTAACCAATTTTTATCTTCTTCATTAGAGTCCAAAAACTCTTTGGAGAAAGAAGCTTGAAATGCAGCCCAAGACGGAGGATGAGCATCTATTGGAAATGTCATCCACCACTTATAGGCGTTGCCTTTAAGAGATAGACTTGTTTCCATAGCCGTCTTTATATCCGGGGTGTGTCTCAATCTATGAATATCACTCCATTTGTGTAAGAACGTATTCACCGCATCCTTGTTGCAATCACGCTCTTCCCCATGAAACTCAGGAATGGTGATATTCTTGAATAATGCATTGCTACCTTCTGCATCTTCTGCAGCACTCGTCTCTTGGAATCCTTGAGTCATGCGAGCTTGGCTCCCTTGAACTATGCCACTTGTGGCTCCTTGAGTCTTCTGTGAATTCATAAATTTCACAAGTAACTCCGTAAGATTGGTAACATTTGCATTGAGTGCAGAGAGATTTCTTTCAGGTACGCTTTGACGATGTTCCAAAGTCTTGAAAGAAGCCATATCTACAAGCGCATGATCTCCTAGATCATCATCATCATCATGCATATTAGTATCAGCAGCACCCATGGTGCCCTGATTTTGATCTACATACTCAAAATCAAACGTGTGTATAGGTGGGATATCCTCACTGACCATGGTAAACACACACTAATGCAAAGAGAGAGAAAAAATGACAACTTGTACCTTGTGAAATTGAAGTCTTTGTGTTTTGTATGCTCCGCATTTTGCATTGCATGCGAACCTCATCTTGTGGGAATTTGAGCACTTCACTTGTCGTTCGTTGTAAGAACACCTTCGTTGATTCTTCACAAACACCAGTCATTTTGGTGAAGGCTTTTGTTCATTTTGAAGCTACCTCCTTGAGGAAAAAAGAATTTTTGGAGGAAAACTTGCCTTCCTCTTAGAAGTGAAAAGGAAGGGTGAAGCTACTTCTTTGAAGTTTGAAGCTTTCCCTTTCCTTCTAGTTTTCCTTTCAACATAAGTAGGCTATCTTTCCTTGTTATATACATTGTTATACACAGCAAGGGTCAATAGCTTGATGGTAAAGTGTTGGCCTCTTACCCTCATGGGGTGGGTTCAACCCTCCTTCATGCAATGGTTAAGCGAGCTTCCTACGTGCGCAACCAATGGCACCAACGAAAGCCTGCAAAGCCTCGGCGCCGTTGACTTTTCCTTGGTCGCCTGCCTTGGTCGTGCACTCTGGAGGACGTAGATGGGGCGGTTGTTGTCATTGTCTATCTATGCACTGCACACAACGGAGCGTGTCTGTATTCTTTTGCTGCCTAGCGAAGACGTCGCTGCCTGCAGAACGTGGGAGAGAAGCAACGCGTCGTATGCACATGCAACCTGCTTTTTCTCTTTTCCAAAAATAGCTCTGATACCAATGAAAGGACGGTGGTAATGCATGTGCTAGTCTCCACCCAACCGTGCTATCTTATAGCCTCCCCCTAGCGTACACACTGTCAGGCCGTACCGGTGGCCTTGCCCATAGGACCCATGTCCTTCCACTCGAGCTTCGCTTTGTTGTCTGTAGGATGAGCCCATTGCATCCTGATCGCTCTTTTCTTGCATTGCCCACTCCCACTCTGTATCCACCATATTGCCACCACGATAGCTCATGTCTGGATCTCTAACTTGGTTGACCATTGCGCGCCGTACATTGGACTGCTTATTTCTCAAAAATGGTTTTATGTAGCCCTCCAACCACTATTGTGAAAAACACTGATCGAGAGCATTTGAAAATCTAGCATACAATATGTCCTCAATGAAGCATGCATGATCAGGTAGCTGGTCTCTAGTAAACTTTACAAAATAATTTTTATACGTCAAATATATAAGAATTTGAAGATGACGTTGAAACGTCCTGTCCTGGGCTGTATCAAAGTCCACCTCCCCCGCACCATACTTTATCAAATAGTAGCACCCATGCGTGTCTAGCATGGGTACGTCATTGGAGCTATATATGACTCACTCTACTGAATGTGGTCTCACTTATATATTTGTATCTTGTTCTCAATATGAATCAATCTTTGGGAGCATACATGGTGTGTCTCTTATCTCATATCTCTCTCTTTCTCTCTACATCTCAACATGGTATCAGAGTAGTAATGATCATGTGACGATTCTGTTGGAGCTATATATGGCGCACTCTACTCAACTTGGTCTCACCTATATATTTGTATATTGTCCTCAATATGAATCAGTCTTTCGGAGCGTACGTCGTGTGTCTCTTATCTCCTCCCTCTCTCTTTCTCTCTACATCTCAACATGGTATCAGAGCAGTGACGATCACGCAACGATTCAGTTCATGGTGACAAAATAGAGTATGTGTATGCGATTTGCATGTAAGATTCAGAGTTGCTATATATTTTATTTTGAGAATTGATTCTTGTTAATTGTGGTTATTTTGTGTTAAGAAGAATATGAATAGTGTTTTGTGTGGCATTTATTGCTAATCGATATGGTGAATTGTTGATTACGTTTTCTTGTGGATTTGTCTTTTGACACCTTGAACTTGGTCTCAATTTTCAGGGGTCTTTTGCTCAAAATTTGGAGAAACGTAAAAAACGCAATGGAGTGTAGCGTAATGATACTTTTCATCCAAAACTTATTCGTCTCCTCGAGCTCTTCGAGTTGAGTTCTAGGTTTACAGTAAACGGAGTTCGTTGCAAAAAGTTATGTTGTTTTTACTGCAATCGAACTTGACGCGGGTTTCGTCCTCGTGTGTCTTTGTGAAGTGTCTGCGATCGTTTTTCTAATTTTGGCATAAACTTTTTCGGAAAAATTTAGCGTTTTTTCTATTTATATTGCGACCTCAATCTTGAGTCTCACATCACGTCTCATGTCACTCTATTTTGAAGACTCTTTTCTTATTGATGTCTCCTTTTTCTTGCTTTTTTGAATGACGTCCCTCACATCTTTGGTCGTTTATTGAGCATCCTTCTTGTGTTTATCATTGGCAGAATACAGTCGTCATATTTCTCTCGTCCTCAATTACAGCCTTCACCATATATGGTGTGCAGATTCTCTAATCTTATCTTATATGTCTTCTCGCAACAAGGTATGGCTATGACTATTCTCATCAATGGTTTTCCTTCTGGCTAGCCTTTTGTTCCTGCTTTCCAAGGCCAAGGATTTCTTGGCTGGAAAGCAAAAATGTTGTTAATTCTTGAAGGCGATGAACTGTGTGACATTATCCTTGGAAATCATGTATGTCCGTCTCTGCCTGTTGATACAAATAATGACAACGTGCTACTGAAGGATTTGTATTTGAAGATTGACATGTTGCGTATATGGATTGGCAACAACGTGATAAGAGCTCGTTGGTATATTATTTTTTCTCTTACTGATTCCCTTTTGCTTGATGTCTATGAGCTACCTACTTCCCACGATGTATGGATGTACCTTATTGCAAACTTTCAGAAGAAATCTGTTACAAAAATACTTTATTTGAGAGGCTTGCTTAACAAGTTACAATATGAAGTTGATACTGCCATGACTAGACATATTGAGTCTTTCAAATCCATTATTAATCAACTTGCTGCTGTCGGTGATCCTCTTCCACAAAAACAACTGATTACACTTCTCCTTGACACAGTGAAGGACTCTTCTTATGATAACATTGTTACATTCTTTCTAATAAAGATGGTCTTGATTTTGATCAAGCTTGCATGTCTTTATTTGAATACTCTCAACGTCAGGAATAACATAATACTGGTCATGATACTTCGTTACCTTCATTGATGATTTCTCACAGTATACAACTGCATTTCTACTTAGACAAAAATCTAAGGCCTTATCTTTTTTCAAACAATTCCACAAGGCTACGGAATTTCAAATTGGTCGTCGCATCAAGAAGCTTGGTAGAGACAATGGAGGTAAATATGTTTCTCGAGAGTTTGTAACACTAGACTGGTAACCTAACAGGACATAAAAGTGTCCTATCAGGGTTTTGGAAAAAATTTCCAAAACCATAGTAGATCCACTCATTTAGAAAAATCTTTTCATGAGCTTATAGTTGAAGGACTAGTACATATGGAAAATTTGAGAAACTTGTAGGATTTCTCATCCCTTGGTCACTACAAGCCTCCAAAGTTGATGGACTAGTGCATTTTGCCCAAAATAGCAATTTCTTATGGTTGATTGCATATAAATAAGAGTGGGGATTTTTGTAGGACATGAGATAAAATGCCCCGTTAACTTCAATGGGTTGGTGATTAAATCATATGGTTGCTTTTACCTCACTATTTTTTTTTGGCAAAAAAAATAGGTACAAAAAAGTTACATTTTTGCCATTTTGCGGATCGATCATCAAAGTTTCTATAGTCACGCTCAATACGGATACTATATACATGTTTTCTTAGTTCCCTTTGGACCTTTTGATTCAAAAGGAGCCATGGAGCATGTCAAAAGGATAATGAATCTCTTACTAGGTGGAACCTTGGAGGCAATGATAAAGTGCTAAATACAACAAACATGAAAATACTGGGTTTAGCATTATGATCTCTAGAAACCCATAGAAACTACTCAATATCTAGCCAAGTTTGTAGTTTATGATTAGATATGGTTACTACCTACAAAATACACAGAATTGGCTTAAGAAACTAGCAATATTGAGAAAGTTGCTACTCTAAAATGTCTCGTATTCTTCAGTAATCAAAAAATGCAACCATCATCATTTACAATGCTGTATAGCGTATTAGGTTCCCCAAAACTCAAAGAAGATTAGCTTTATGTTATACATTACACTTGCACAATCAAAATTGAATTTGGATATCAAGAAAGCCATCAAAAAAATCATAAAAGTGCTAATTTTGGCCAAAAAACAAGATTATGCAATTCTTGTAAGTTGGTCATAAGTTTCAATTTTAACACTTAGCTCTCCCTACAAGCATCAAAACATGTTGAGAACTATGAAGGCTTATTCTCTAGTAATCTAAACCTCACAAACATGAAGTTTAGAGTGGTATAGTTGCAAAAACATTTTAAAAAAAGCCAAAAACAGGACCCATTTTTTCACACAGTTTAGGTTCAAAAATGTTGTGCAAGAGTAAGGTTAATGGTGAAATCGATACTCCAAAAAAAAAGTCAAGTTTTTTTCACCTCATAAGGCAACTTTATGGATATATAGCACCTATAAATTCATTTTCATACTCTTCAAATAATTCAAGCAAAATGGTCACTTAACAGGACACAAAAGTGTCCAAGGACATAAAAGTGTCATGTTACCATTCTGGTGGTAAGTTACTGTGCTAACAATGAAATTCATCATGAACACACTATTTCATATTCACCTCAACAGAATGGCGTTGTTGAATGAAAGCATCACACTATTCTCAATACTGTAAGATGTATGCTAATTCATTCTGGGTTATCTCATATTTTTTGGGTTGAAGTTACTTTGGCAGCAGTATGTATTCTGAATCATCTTCCTACTACTGCACCTCTCATAAGATACCCATCACAGCATGGACAGGTGATATTCCTTGTGTATCTCATTTTAAAACCTTTGGATGTATTGCTTATATTCATATTCCCAAAGAAACACTAACAAAGCTTGACGATCCTGGTCTTAGATTTATTTTTATTGGATATATAGACACTTCAAAAGGCTACAAATTCTATGACCCTTCCTTCAAAAAAGTAGTTGTGAATCGTGATGCTACTTTTAATGAACAGCTTATGGGAGGCTCATGTCCCATAAATAATTTTGATGATACTAAATTGTTGCTTCAAGATTTTCCATTTCTTTCAGATGATGTAACTCTTTCTATAGATCAGCTTTTCTCTTCACAGCCATCCATTCAGAATGTTGCCAATGATGATATTGGTATTTTTGGTTATCTGCCTTTTGATTTTGAACATGGTTCGTGTCATGTTTATGATGACAATATTGTTGATAATTCTTTATCTACTTCTGAAGATCCCGTTACTTATAATGAAGCTATCTCTTCACAACAAAAGGATCAATGGAAAGAGGCTATGGAAGCAGAGTATGATTCTCTTATCTCTAAAGGTACATGGATACTAACTGAACTACCTCCTGGTCGTACAACTAATAAGTGTAAGTGGGTGTATAAGTCAAAGGTAAAAGCATCAATCTTTTGACAAGTTCAAGGCACGTTTAGTTGCAAAAGGTTACTCCCATGTTGCTGGTGGTTATTATCAAGAGACCTTTTCACCAATTGTTCGCATTACAAGTGTTTGAGTTTTATTGGCATTTGCTGTTCAATTTGATTTAGAAGCTCATCAAATGGATGTGAAAATTGCATTTTTTAATGGTGATTTGAAAGAGGAAATTTATATGGAACAACCAAAAGAGTTTGTTATTTCAGGTAAAGAAGACCTTGCTGCTCAACTCCCTAAGATAGTATAATATGGTTTCAAACAAGCTTCGCGGGCCTGGTATTCAAAATTTGATCTTTTTCTCACCTCTAAAGGATTCATCTCTTGCTCTTCAAACCCCAAATTATACATAAAGCACTAAGGTAGTAGTTTTGTGATTCTTGCTCTTTATGTGGATGATACTATTCTTGTTTTCAATGATTTGGGATTTCTTTAGCAAGTGAAAATTTTATTGTCTTCTACATTTGATATGGTGGATGTGGGAAGATTCACTCGTGTCTTGGCATTCAGATTCAAAGAAACCGCACAAAAGGTATTTTATTCCTTCGACAATCAAAGTTTATTGCAAATACTATTCAAAAATTTGGTATGGAATGTGTATATTCGGTCAACACGCCTTGTCTTGCGAGTTCTACGAAGAACACTTCTGACAATGGAAATCATCTTGTCACAAATCGACCTTATGCTAGCTTGATTGGATGTCTTCAGTTCGTTGGCATGAACACTCGCCCTGATACTTTGTTTGTTGCTAATTATCTTGGACAACATCTTGCACGTCGTTCTCTTAAGCATTGGTCTATAGCAAAGCGTATATTGAAATACTTAAAAGAAACTACAGATTTTGGTTTGGTCTTTTGACGATAATTGACATCGAGTTCTATGAAATCTCTTTCTCTTTTGGGTTCCACAGATGCAGGCTAGTCAAACTCACATTTATCTATGTGATCTACTGGTGAAAATTGTTTCTTTATAAATGGTTGTCTTGATTCTTGAACCAGCAAGAAACAATGATGTGCTGCAGTTTCTACGACAAAGTCAGAATAGGTTGCGGCATCACTTGTAGGTAGCTGGTGAGCTGATCTAGCTTTGACAAATGCTGGTTGATATTGGTCATTCTCCTCTTTCTAGCACACCCTTGCGGTGTGACAACCAGAGTGCTATTAGTCTTGTAAAAGACTATGTTCAACATAGTAAGTCAAAGCACATTGCTGTGCATTTTCAGTATGTCCGATATGAAGTACACAAAGGCACCATAATGGTTGAACACTGTCCAAGAGACAAGATGATTACAAACATTATTACCAAAGGCCTCAACGAGTCATACTTCATCCTCTTGTGCTTGGAGGTTGGAGTTGCTTCGGCCTCACTCTTTCTAGATTAGCTTCTCTCCTATTTTGATAGCTTTGTATATATGACATTGTAATCATATAGGTACCATGCACTATGAACACTTTACCCTTGCACACTGTGATCTCTGAGTCACTTGTATATTTGTACATCGATACACAATTTACTTTCACGTCATCATTGTTGGTTCATATTTTCACATTTAAATAGGGGCTTGAGTTTTTTCCTTGAACTCCCCAAGGGTTTTATCATCCAAAGCTAGAGACCTTTGTTTGAGTGGGGGTGTTGGAGCTATGTATGGCTCACTCTATTCAACTTGGTCTCACCTATATATTTCTATCTTGTCCTCAATATGAATCAATCTTTGGGAGCATACATGGTCTCTCTCTCTCTCTCTCTCTCTCTCTCTCTCTCTCTCTCTCTATATATATATATATATATATATATATATATATATATATATATATATATATATATATATATATATATATATATATATATATATATATATATATATATATCTCAACATATTCAATTCATGGTGACAAAACAAATTATGTGTATGCAATTCGTATGTAAGATTCAGAATTGCTACAAATTTTATTTTTGAGGATTGATTCTTGTTAGCTGTGGTTGTTTTGTGTTAAGAAGAATATGATAGTGTTTGTGTGGTGTTTATTGCTAATCAATATGGTGAATCATTGATTACGTTTTCTTGTTAATTTGTCTTTTAACACCCTCAACTTGTCTCAATTTTCAAGGGTCTTTTCTCAAAATTTGGAGAAATAAAAAAAGCACAATATAGTGTAGTACAATGACACTTTTCATCCAAAACTTGTTCGTCTCCTCGCGCTCTTCGATTTGAGTTTGGGTTTGCATCAATTGTAGTTCGCAGTAGAAAGTTATGCTGTTTTTTTTACAATCGAGCTTGACGCAGGTTTCGTCCTCGTGCGTCTTTGTTGTTAGGAAATAAGACGTAGCTAAATAGATAATTGAGTAGATTACTTAATGGAGAGAGACAAATTTATATACACGAGATTATAGAGTAGAGAGAGAGAGAGAGAGAGAGAGAGAGAGAGAGAGAGAGTACACACGATATACGTGGTTCACCCAATGTGGGCTACGTCCACGGGAAAGCAACCACTCAATGGCTTTAGTACTTCAAAACAAGAAGTAGTTTACAAAGGGATTATACCCTTAATGGAGCTCCCGCCTTGCTTCACTCTCACCACCTCACACTCACCTTGTTGCATCAACTTCACACTATGAAATGTGTGTAGAAATGGCCTCCTTTTATAGGCCAAAAGGGTTGCCCTCTCTTATGAGAAACAACCATGTGTAGCCGCCCTTGTGCGAATAAGTCCAAATCGGACCCTCCAATCCGCCCATGTGTGGCCGCCCTTGAGAAGACAAGTCCGCTTTTGTATTCGGCCACCGGCCACCGGCCATTGACTTCCGACCACCGGCCATCGGCCATTGACTACCGGCCACCGGCCAACCGACCGGTTGTTTTCCGACCACTTTCCGACCGCCGTCCTGCCATAATATTCCGGTGAAAAAAAGTCTCGGGGGCCTCCGTCCCTGAGGCCTTTAAAGTTGCCCCTGATTCTTGTCCGTGAAAATTTTGGTTTCCGGTGAGTAATTTTCCTTCACGTACGATGGCTTCTCCTCATAATGGGGGCCTTACAAATGTGCGCTTTTACCACAGAAAATTACAAGGGTAAATCAGGCTCCATACTTGACAATCTCCCACTTGATGACTGATCTCCAAACCAAACCTGTGACTGCTTTCCATTCTGGCTTCTTATCCTTGAATGCCGATTGAAGATGAGCAAAAGCTCAACTTCTCCTTGTTGACCACCTTTGTAAACATGTCTACAGGATTTTCACTTGTATGCACCTTTCCTAGCTTTAGTTGTCCCTCTTCCAAAAGAGTGCGTATGAAGTGATATCTCACCTCAATGTGCTTTGTCCTTGAATGAAAGGCTGAGTTCTTCGCAAGATGGATAGCGCTTTGGCTATCACTGTACAAGACACAATTGTCTTGTTTGAATCCAAGCTCTTCTAAGAATCTGTGAAGCCACAGAATTTCTTTGCTTGCCTCCGTCATTGCTACATACTCTGCTTCCATGGTAGAAAGTAAAACCACTTTCTGCAGCTTTGAAACCCAGCTTACTGCTGTGCCTCCAACCGTGAACACATAGCCAGTAGTGCTCCTTCGAGTATCTTTGTCACCTGCCATATCTGCATCAGCATACCCTTCTAGAAAAATATCAGTTCCTCCAAAATACAAAGCATTTGTTGTTGTCCCTTTTAGATACCTAAGTATCCACTTCACAGCTTGCCAATGCTCTTTGCCTGGGTTTTCCATGAACCTACTCACAACTCCCACTGCATGTGCAATGTCTGGCCTTGTCCAGACCATAGCATACATTAGAGAACCTACCGCTGCAGCATATGGAACTTTAGGCATATAGGCTATCTCCTCTTGTGTCTTTGGACACATATCCTTTGTTAGTTTAAAATGACTATCCAAAGGTGTAGAAACTGGTTTTGCATTTTGCATTGCAAACCTTTCTAGTACCTTCTTGATGTAATCTTCTTGAGATAGCTTTATTGTCTT
Organism: Adiantum capillus-veneris; assembly: GCF_014529385.1. Lineage (NCBI taxonomy): Eukaryota > Viridiplantae > Streptophyta > Polypodiopsida > Polypodiales > Pteridaceae > Adiantum > Adiantum capillus-veneris. The sequence goes on from NC_140948.1 coordinate 67,213,242, forward strand.
CTTCGTCCTATCCCTTGATATTTTCATACCAAGTATCCTCTTTGCAGCACCTAAATCTTTCATTGAAAAAGATTTGGACAGCTCCTCTTTTAGGTCTTTGATGTCCTGCATGTTAGCACTTCAAAACAAGAAGTAGTTTACAAAGGGATTATACCCTTAATGGAGCTCCCGCCTTGCTTCACTCTCACCACCTCACACTCACCTTGTTGCATCAACTTCACACTATGAAATGTGTGTAGAAATGGCCTCCTTTTATAGGCCAAAAGGGCTGCCCTCTCTTATGAGAGACAGCCATGTGTAGCCGCCCTTGTGCGAATAAGTCCAAATCGGACCCTCCAATCCGCCCATGTGTGGCCGCCCTTGAGAAGACAAGTCCGCTTTAGAATTCGGCCACCGGCCATTGAATTCGGCCACCGGCCACCGGCCATTGACTTCCGACCACCGGCCATCGGCCATTGACTACCGGCCACCGGCCAACCGACCGGTTGTTTTTCGACCACTTTCCGGGCGCCGTCCGGCCATAATATTCCGGCGAAAAAGAATATTCCGGTGAAAAAAAATTCTCGGGGGCCTCCGTCACCGAGGCCTTTAAAGTTGCCCCTGATTCTTGTTCGTGAAAATTTTGGTTTCCGGTGAGTGATTTTCCTTCACGTACGATGGCTTCTCCTCATAATGGGGGCCTTACAAATGTACGCTTTTACCACAGAAAATTACAAGGGTAAATCAGGCTCCATACTTAACATTTGTGAAGTGTCTGCAAACATTTTTATAATTTTGGCATCAATTTTTTCAAGAAAATTTAGCAATTTTGTTATTCATATTGTGACCGTCAATTTTGAGTCTCACGTCGCGTCTCGCGTCACTCTATAATGAAGACTCTTTTATTATTAATATCTCCTTTTTCTTGATTTTTTGGATGACGTCCCTCACATATTTGGTCGTTTATTGAGCATCCTTCTTGCATTTATCATTTCCAGAACACAGTTTTTATATTTCTCTCATCCTCAATTACAGCCATCACCATTTATTGGGTGCAGATTCTCCGCTCTTATCTTATACGTCTTCGCACAACCAAGTATGGCTATGACTATTCTTGTCAACGGTTTTCCTTATGGCTAGCATTCTGTTCCTCCTTTCCAAGGCCAAGGATCTCTTGGTTGGAAAGAAAATATGTTGTTAATTCTGGAAGGCGATGAACTCTCTAATATTATCCTTGGAAATTGTGTATGTCCGCCTCAGCCTGTTGATACAATTCATGACAATGTGCTTATGACCGAAGGACTTGTATTTGAAGATTGGCATGTTGTGTAAATGGATTGGCAACAACATGATAAATCAGCTCATTGGTATATTATGTTTGCTCTTACCGATTCCCTTTTGCTTGATGTGTATGAGCTACCTACTTTCCACGATGTATGGACGTACCTCATTGCAAACTTTCAGAAGAAATCTGTTACAAAAATACTTTATTTGAGAGGTTTGCTTAGCGAGTTACAATATGAAGTTGGTACTACCATGATTGGACATATTGAGTCTTTCAAATCCATTATTAATCAACTTGCTGCTATCGGTGATCCTGTTCCACAAAAACAACTGATTACACTTCTCCTTGACACGGTGAAGGACTCTTCTTATGATAACATTGTTACCATTCTTTTTAATAAAGATGGCCTTGATTTTGACCAAACCTGCATGTCTTTAATTGAGTACACTCAACGTCAAGAATGACGTAATACTGGTCATGATACTTCACTACGTTCATTGATGATTTCTCACGGTATACAGCTGCATTTCTACTTAGACAAAAATATGAGGCCTTATCTGTTTTCAAACAATTCCAGAAGGTTACGGAATTTCAAACTGGTCGTCGCATCAAGAAGCTTTGTAGATACAATGGAGGTGAATATGTTTCTTGAGAGTTCGTAAGTTACTGTGCTAACAGTGGAATTCATCATGAACACACTATTCCATATTCACCTCAACATAATGGCGTTACTGAACGAAAGGATCGTACTATTCTCAATGTTGTAAGATGTATGCTGATTCATTTTGGGTTATCTCATGTTTTTTGTACTAAATCTACTTTGACAGCAGTATGTATTCAGAATCATCTTTCTACTAGTGCACCTCTGGTAAGATACCCATCACAGCATGGACATGTGACATTCCTTCTGTATACCTTTGGACGTGTTTCTTATATTCATATTCCCAAAGAAACACTAACAAAGCTTTATGCTTCTGGTCTTAAAGTTATTTTTATTTGATATTTAGACACTTCCAACGGCTACAAATTCTATGACCCTTCCTTCAAAAAAGTAATTGTGAACTGTGATGCTACTTTTAACGAACAGCTTATGGGAGGCTCGTGTCCCATAGATAATTCTGTTGATACTAAAGCATTCCTTCATTCTTTTCTATTTCTTTTAGATGATGAAACTCTTCCTATAGAGCAACTTTCCAACCATCCATTCAGAATGTTGCCAATGATGATATTGGTATTTTTGGTTATCAGCCTATTGAATTTGAACATGGTTCATGTCATGTTTATGATGACAATATTGTTCATAGTTCTTTCTCTACTTCTGAAGTTCCCATTACTTATAATGAAGCTATCTCTTCACCACAAAAGGATCAATGGCAAGATGCTATGGAATCAGAGTACGATTCTCTTATCTCTAAAGATACATGGATACTAACTGAACTACCTCCTCGTCGTACAAATATTAAGTGTAAGTGGGTGTATAAGACAAAGGTAAAAGCATCGATCTTTTGACAAGTTCAAGGCACTTTTAGGCACAAAAGATTACTCCCATGTTGCTGGTGTTGATTATCAAGAGACCTTTTCACCAGTTTTTTGTATTACACGTGTTTGAGTTTGATTGGCATTTGTTGTTCAATTTGATTTGGAAACTCATCAAATCGATGTGCGAACTGCCTTTTGAAATGGTGATTTGAAAGAGGAGATTTATATGGAACAGCCAAAAGAGTTTGTTATTTCAGGAAAAGAAGACCTTGTTGGTCAACTCCGTAAGACACTATATGGTCTCAAACAAGCTTCGCGGGCCTGGTATACAAATTTTTTTCTTTTTCTCACCTCTAAAGGATTCATCACTTGCTCTTTAGACCCCAACCTATACATAAAGCACTAAGGTAGCAGTTTTGTGATTCTTGCTCTTTATGTAGATGATACCATCCTTGTTTCCAATGATTTGGGATTTCTTTAGCAAATTTATTGTCGTGTCTTGGCATTCAGATTCAAAGAAACCTCACAAAAGGTATTTTATTCCTTTGACAATCAAAGTTTATTGGAGATACCATTTAAAAATTTGGTGTGGAATCTGCATATTCAACCAACACATCTTGTCTTGCGAGTTATACAAAGAACACTTTTGACAGTGGTGGTCAACTTGTCACAAATCAACCTTATGCTAGCTTGATTAGATATCTTCAATTCGTTGGCATGAACACTCGCCCTCATATTTTGTTTGTTGCTAATTATCTTGGACAACATCTTGCACGTCCTTCTCTCAAGCATTGGTCTACAGTAAAGCGTATATTGAAATACTTAAAAGGAACTACAGATTCTGGTTTGGTCTATCGATGACAATTGACATCGAATTCTATGCAATCTCTTTCTCTTTTGGGTTACACAGATGCAAACTGGGCAAACTCACATTTATCTATGCAATCTACTAGTAAAAATTGCTTCTTTATAAAATGGTTGTCTTGTTTCTTGGACCAGCAAGAAACAATGATGTGTTGCAGTTTCTACGACTGAGTCAGAGTATGTTGTGGCATCACTTGTAGCTCGTGAAATGCTATGTCTTCGATAAATGTTGGTTGATATTGGTCATTCTCCTATTTCTATCACACTCTTGTGGTGTGAAACCAGAGTGCTATTAGTCTTGCAAAAGACTATGTTCAACATAATAAGTCAAAGTATATTGATGTGCATTATCATTATGTGAGGTATGAAGTACACAAAGGCACCATAATGGTTGAACATTGTCCAAGTGGCTAGATGATTGATTGCAGACATTCTTACCAAAGGCCTCAATGAGTCGTGATTCATCCTCTTGCACTTAGATCTTGGAGTTGCTTCAACCTCACTCTTTCTAGATTAGCTTATTTGCTATTGTGATAGCTTTGTACATAGGACATTGTAATTATATAGGTATCATGCACTATGCACACTCCACACTTGCACACTGTGATCTTTAAGTCACTTGTATATTTATACATAGATACATAATTCACTTTCACATCACCATTGGTGGTTCATATTTTAACATTGTATAGGGGCTTGGCGTTTTCCCTTGAACTCCCCAAGGGGTTTTTCATCCAAAGCTAAAGACCTTTGTTTGAGTGGGGGTGTTGGAGCTATATATGGCTCACTCTACTCAAATTGATCTCACCTATATATTTGTATCTTATCCTCAATATGAATCAGTCTTTGGGAGCGTACATGGTCTCTCTCTCTCTCTCTCTCTCTCTCTCTCTCTCTCTCTCTCTCTCTCTCTCTCTATATATATATATATATATATATATATATATATATATATATATATATATATATATATGTATATGTATGTATGTATGTATGTATGTATGTATGTATATATATATCAATAGATTCAATTCATGGTGAAAAAACAAAGTATGTGTATGCAATTCGTATATGGAAGATTCAGAATTGCTACAAATTATATTTTCGAGGACTGATTCTTGTTAGATGTGGTTGTTTTGTGCTAAGAAGAATATGATTAGTGTTTTGTGTGGTGTTTATTGCTAATCAATATGGTGAATCATTGATTACGTTTTCTTGTTAATTTGTCTTTTGACACCCTCAAATTGTCTCAATTTTCAAGGGTCTTTTGCTCAAAATTTAGAGAAACAGAAAAAGCACAATATAGCGTAGCACAATGACACTTTTCATCCAAAACTTGTTCATCTCCTCGTGCTCTTCGATTTGAGTTTGGGGTTTACATCAATCGGAATTCGCAGTAGAAGGTTATGCTGTTTTTACTACAATCGAGCTTGACGCAGGTTTCGTCCTCATGCGTCTTTGCGAAGCGTCTGCGATCATTTTTCTAATTTTGGTATCAACTTTTTCAAGAAAATTTATTGTTTTTGCTATTCATATTGCGACCTTCAATCTTGAGTCTCATGTCGCGTCTCACATCACTCTATTTTGAAGACTCTTTTATTATTAATGTCTCCTTTTTCTTGCTTTTTTGGATGACGTCCCTCACATCTTTGGTCGTTTATTGAGCATCCTTCTTGCGTTTATCATTGCCAGAACACAATTTTCATATTTCTCTCATCCTCAATTACAACCTTTACCATATATGGTGTGCACATTGTCCGATCTTATGTTATAAGTCTTCTCACAACCAGGTATGGCTATGACTATTTTTGTCAACGGTTTTCCTTCTGGCTAGCATTCTATTCCTCCTTTCCAAGGCCAAGGATTTCCTGGTTGGAAGCAAAGATGTTTTTAATTCTTGAACGCGATGAACTCTCTAACATTATCCTTGGAGATTGTGTATGTCCGCCTCAGCCTGTTGATATAGATCATGACAATGTGCTGATGACTAAAGGACTTGTATTTGAAGATTGGTATGTTGCATATATGGATTGGCAACAACATGATAAAGCAGCCCATTGGTATATTATTTTTGCTCTTACTGATTCTCTTTTTCTTGATGGGAGTTCAAAGTACCATTTTCTTTCAAAATCAATTAACGGTTGCAAGCATAATTGATTCGGCTACCAAGGAATTGAGGAATTCCCTATACGATAGACAATTCGGATCGATTTTCACCGAGATACTATCAATTTTGATGGAATTAGCAAGTCTAATTACACTTTGCAAGGGCTCTCAATCTCAGGTATTTCTCTGACTATTCCTTGCACCACATTGTGTCGCCATGGATTCAGATATCAATATGACCTTTGATTTTGAGCAAAGTACGCATGATCCTGCCCATGATGGCCCACGGCCAGATCCTCTCAAGGAGAGTACCCGCGATACTACGGCAGGTGATGACACTTACGAATTGCTCGATATTCAAGAATTTCATGCACTTCAGACCCGCATGTCAGTCATGGATGAAAACTTTAAAGCTTTAAATGAAAATGTTACTAAACTATCCACATTAGTGATTCAATTAATTCAACAGCAGTCCAAGGGCCCTGCTGACACACACATGCATTCCCACATTGCTACACAAGGGCAAGGCCCTTATAATCCAGGGCAAGGCCCAACTGCTTATACTTTGCACACTCTCACTGCAAAAGAGGTGGATGAGTTGTTGAAAAACACCAAACCACCGATTTTTAAGGGAAAATACCGAGATTTTTAATGGTGGATGTCTCTCAAGGAGAAGAATATCATACCACGGAGTTGGGCAGCTTTTGAAGCTATGTTTAGCAAAGAATTTTTGCCTACAAATGAGACAGATCGGAATTGGACGGCTTGGGACACGTGTTCCATGCGCCAATGCCCATCATTGCTTGAATATATATCTCACTATCGGGATGTTATCCTCAAGTTGGAAGGCTTAGATAACTTTCAACAAGTACGGGGGTTTATACAAGGTCTGACACCAGAGCTTAAGAAGTACATCAAGACCGAAGACCCTAAAACACTTGAGGAAGCCATAGTGAAAGCACATATTCATGATGATCCAGATGAAAAGAAAGCACATAATATTCACGTGCCTACTAATACACATGGTAATACACGCACTCAGTATGGGCACAATAAAAGGAAATTTATGGTTGTCAATTCAGATGCATCTAAAAAACCAACGGGGCCCAGGGGTCCTCTCTCTCCTGAGGACTTTGATAAAGCTAACAAAGAGAAATTATGTTTTCAATGTTTAGGAAGCGGTGATGGGGGCTTTTCACAAGCCAAGCTCCCATACCCCTCTTCTCTTGTCCCCACCCCATGGAAACCTCCCCTTAGGGAGGGAGTGATAAAAGGCATTGGAAAAGTAAGAAAAAAAAAGTATGATTATGTAAATATATGAGAAAGGTAAAATAGGCCACCTCATGCCTGCGGGGTAGCCCATCCCCACCTTGCCTCCTTTTTCTTCATTGTTGCCCCGTCGTGTGTCCCTTTTCCTCTCCTCCACTCAAAAGGTCAACCCCCTCTCTCTTTCCCTTGTCCTTTCTCCTTTCTCTCTCCCCTCAAGCTACCCCACCTATCACAAATAATGCATTCTAACTCACCAATAATGCACCCTGACTCACATGCAACTTATCCTATCTTCCAAAATAGTATACCCCACACCCCCTTTCTCTCTCCTATCATATCCCATGACCCAAATACCCCCCCCTCTCTCTAAAGGGCGCCATGTCTCTTGTCTTGTAGCTAAATAACCTCCCCCACAATCACACACACTCAGTTTCACTGAAAAAGGTACCCACAGACCCATCCCCACCCGGTGGTTACCTGATTTTTCTTGTGTTCACACACATCTGCACACAGATTCACCTCTGAACACACTCCCCTCTCTCCCCTCTTGTAATTACTTTATTCTCCATGTCACCTCTCACTTTTTTTTCATCAACCCATCTCTCTCTCTTAGTCTGTCTCTCATGAGACTGTTGTTCTGGCATATATACACACAGCCAGACAAGTGGGACCCACAGTCACATGGCCTATGTAGATAATGATTTCTTCATTTCTAAATTGTAGAATTTCTCCCCCCTCCTCCCCTATATAAAGAGGGGTCACCATCACACTAAATACACACACAACATCACCAAAGAATACACTATGCACTGTGTGTGCCTAGTGCACACACACACACACACACCATCACCATCACCGCAATCACCATGCTCGTCTTGAGCATGACCTCTACACCCTTGGGCTATGGAAGATGAAGGGCAGCTAAATGAAGGATGATGGCCATAACCCTCGTGCGAGTCTTCGCCATCAACTCCCACCTATCCGCCATGTGCTCTACCACTCTCTCCCTTCTCATTCCCCTACCCTAAGCTCCCCATTTCATCGCCTTATTCTCTAAATAAAGCTTGAGGTTTTGTGAGTATGTTTTCTTGCAATGTTTTGCCCATGTGAGGTGTGCGGAATCGCCACCTAGTCTTGTGTTTGGAGTGAGCTTGTGTATGTGTGAAGGGTGTGCGGATTCGCCATCCTTCTGTGGTGCCTAAGTACTAAGCCGCTATACCCCCTCCCTCACTCTCTCTCTTTCTCTCTCTCTCACTTGATCTCATTTCCCTTCCTCTTCATCATTACTCCCAAGCATCCATCTCTCTTCGATGAAAACTTTGTTATGGTGGTGTGTTGTTTGCGTCCTAGCCGCTGAAGCTAGGTGGTGCCCCCTGTTTGCTTTACCATGACAGGCTCAAGGCGCGCCATTCGGTCCCTGGTGTTTTAGAGGCCATCGGGGTTCGGGGTTCGCTTTGCTCCCGTCATTTGGTGCCCCCACTGAGGATCTTTTCATGAAACCCTTCAATTTACAAGACTGAAACCCCTAAACTATTGTGAATGGATGAATGGCTAGGAGAATTTGCTAATTGGACGACAGAAGAAGAAGAGTTCCAAGCACAACTAGACGAACTCCGCATCTCCATCGAAGCTCCAGTGCCAGGCATAATGGTAATCAATTTGCAGTGGGAGAGTCAACCAACACGCCAAACCCAGTGGATATACATAGGCCAAGTGCCAAGAAGAAGAAGGAGAATGTCGAAACCATGTCCGCAACCTACAACCAACCCACAACAACAAAATGGAAGGAGCTCTGCACAATAGAGAATCAACACTATTCTACTTTGAGAATCGGGTAACTCAAGTCACCGAGGTGATTATCACAGTCAGTTTTCAAGTCGCACCTGATGCTGCAGCACAGATAACGGAATCATTGGCTCACACTCTCACTAGAGAAACTAGGTATCTATTGAGTTTGTTTCAGGAAATAACTCCACCCTCTCCCACAAGCTTGGACAGCGACTAAGCACCTCTAAGCTTCACATGAATCAGTACAACCTACCTCAAGACAGATCACACATACCAACACGTGTATGCTCAATCAAGGTAATACTGGACTTGAAGGCTCACTACCAGCACGTCATTGACACCATGCCGGGTGGGGAGCGGTTTTTTGAGGTTCTGGCATCAGATCAACCATTTGTCTTACCTTTGGTACAAGGCAATGTATTGTTTGAAGTTTTAATCTATGTCCTAGTATAAGAGGGTATACACGTCTCCTTGTAAAGAAGAAAAAAACTTTTGCAAGTTAAGCTGTGTGTCTTTCTAGCTCTCTCTCAGTAATCATGGCAAGTGTAGCATTTCCAACATTTAAAGGAAAGAAGGGGGAGGATTTGGTAACAGACTTCCTAGATGACTTTGAAGTAGCATGTGTAGTGAGAAACAAAGATACGGATGAATCCCGGGTTAGAATCTTTAAGCATCTCATGAAGCTAGAAGCTAGATCATGGTACAATGCACTTCCACAAGCAACCAAGGATGACTGGGAACCCTTAAAAACCGCTTTTAAGAGGCTCTTTGGGGGAGGTACCACTTCAGAAAAGTTGTGGGACAAGTTGAGAGACTTGAAGCAGGAGGGTCTTTTAGAATATGCCACCTATGAGTCCAAATTTTTGGATTTGTGGGAACGGTGGGTTGAGTCACTGGCAAGGGCGGAAGGTGCACCCAATTTCCTAAAAAAAGATCAGTTCACGCATGGCTTATGGCCGCTTCTCAAGGAGAAGGTGAAAGGTAGATTCCCGACTATGTACGAGTTAGCCGTTGAGATTGCTCGCCTTAAGGACAAGAAGCTGCGAATGAAAGCCAAAGAAACCAAGTCAATAGAAGCAGGAACATCGCGTCGACCAGCAACTATGACAACCACCATTCCACCACCACCATCGGCTCTTAGGGTAAGAGGTGACCGACAAGATATGTTGGCCCATATTACTGACCAACTGCAGAGTTTGTCTGTCCACTTAATACAGCAAGTGAGGAGTCAAGAAAGAGATCAAGACCCTGGAAGAGCACGACGACAAGACAGGGAGTATCACTGCTACAACTATGGAGAAGATGGTCACGGTATATACTACTGTCCCAAACCACAACAAAACTATAATAGAGAAGGTAGGAGGAACCAATTGTCACCCCCTAGAGAAAGAACACCCCCACCCCGAGCACCAACCCCACCAACACAAATTCTACGTCCGCCACAATCACCACTTACAATCATCCTATGCCCACCACCAATTGGTACCCGCACACCAAGTATCATTGGTCTTGCAGAAGAGGTCAAGATGAGTGTAACAGAAGAAGGATCAAGTAAGAAGACTATTCAAAGAACTGAAGCAGTGGAACAAGAGGTTAAAGAATCAAAAGATGCTACCCAGGTGGGGGAGGTAAGCCAAGAAAATTGTGTTACAAATGTAAGTACATCTTTAACCTTGGATGAAATAGGCACCAAAGCAATCAGTCGACAGCATTGGGCAGTAAGGGTAAGAAGGTGTAAAGTGTTGATTAGGCCTCGTCAGAGTAAGAGGAATGCAAAGGTCATGAAAGATACAAGAGAAGAGGAAAACCAGCCTGCTAGCAAGGCTTTGCAGAAGATGGACAACATATCAAGCAAAGGGGAGGGCTTTGAAAACGGAAGCCTCTGCACCACCATGGACCCAGGACAGTGTAGCAAGCTAAAGGAATCTTGCATCAAGGCAATTTCACTTAAGGACCATAACGAAGAGGTAAGTATGACTGAAGGTTTGGAGTTGGCTATTGCTCCAGAGGCTTGGCAGCCGAGCAAGACTTTATTGTGTAGTGTTATAGACTTAGAGATGGGTAATGCCTCTAGTCTACTGAAGGGTGTTATAAACTTGGAGATGGGTAATGCCTCCAGTTTATGTGAGGATGTTCATAGTAAGTTTGATGATCAATATGTTGCCAACCTTTTAAGGATGTTCCAAACTCCTCCACAACACAGCATTGTGTTTGCATGGGATGCATCAGACCTATGGCTATGGCTAGCCGCTATAACATATAGAGAGAACTTAGAAGATCAGCATGGAGATAAGAGCAAAGGAGCCATGGATAGACAAAAGCCTGATAGAATGCAAGAATGAAGACCTCATTCGCAATTTGGTACAATTTTTTACAAATAGTGCATCCTCTCTTTGGAGAAAGGTAAGTGGATTACGCTTGTATTTAAGCCACAAGGTAGGTGGCTTGCTATTAGCATCAGTAAAGGAAGCTGACATGTTTGAGCACACCCAAAAGAAGCATGATATGCTTGCAGTTTTTTCTAGTCATGGCAATAAGCAGGATTCTGAAGACAACTTGAGCTCACCACACCAACAAGGCGGCCATATATGGTGGATTCTTGGTACACTCTTGGGAATCATAATTTTCAGTTCTGTCTTTGCAGGAGCCAAGATGCTCATTTCCCCTCTCGCTACTGGTGGTTACAAATTTGGTTCAATTTGGCATGCAAATTTTATTGTTCGGACACTGCAGACAATGATCCTATTTTTCACCTGGGATCCAGGAGGACACTAGCACAAAGTTCTGGAAGCCATGGGCTTCCCCTTTAATCAACCGACACTATTCCAAGGAACAAGCTATCACCCGGACCTGTTACAGATTGATGAATATCCACAAAAATCTCACCAATGGCCAAATGGAATGGCTAATTCAGAAGGCAACACGATATCGGATCCTACAGCTAAGCGGAAGAAGAAAAAGAGCTAGAGACATGAATGCCTCTAGCCAAAAGGGGAGGGCTAATGATGGGGGCTTTTCACAAGCCAAGCTCCCATACCCCTCTTCTCTTGTCCCCACCCCATGGAAACCTCCCCTTAGGGAGGGAGTGATAAAAGTAATTGGAAAAGTAAGAAAAAAAAAAGTATGATTATGTAAATATATGAGAAAGGTAAAATAGGCCACCTCATGCCTGCGGGGCAGCCCATCCCCACCTTGCCTCCTTTTTCTTCACTGTTGCCCCGCTGTATGTCTCTTTTCCTCTCCTCCACTCAAAAGGTCAACCCCCTCTCTCTTTTCCTTGTCCTTTCTCCTTTCTCTCTCCCCTCAAGCTACCCCACCTATCACAAATAATGCATTCTAACTCACCAATAATGCACCCTAACTCACATGCAACTTATCCTATCTTTCGAAATAGTATACCCCACACCCCCTTTCTCTCTCCTATCATATCCCATGACCCAAATACCCCCCCCCCTCTCTCTAAAGGGCGCCATGTCTCTTGTCTTGTAGCTAAATAACCTCCCCCACACTCACACACACTCAGTTTCACTGAAAAAGGTGCCCACAGACCTATCCCCACCCGGTGGTTACCTGATTTTTCTTGTGTTCACACACATCTGCACACAAATTCACCTCTGAACACACTCCCCTCTTGTAATTACTTTATTCTCCATGTCACCTCTCACTTTTTTTTCATCAACCCATCTCTCTCTCTTAGTCTCTCTCTCATGGGACTGCTGTTCTGGCATATATACACACAGCCAGACAAGTGGGGCCCACAGTCACATGGCCTATGTAGATAATGATTTCTTCATTTCTAAATTGTAGAATTTCTCCCCCCTCCTCCCCTATATAAAGAGGGGTCACCATCACACTAAAGACACACACAACATCACCAAAGAATACACTATGCACTGTGTGTGCCTAGTGCACACACACACACACACACCATCACCATCACCGCAATCACCATGCTCGTCTTGAGCATGACCTCTACACCCTTGGGCTATGGAAGATGAAGGGCAGCTAAATAAAGGATGATGGCCATAACCCTCGTGCGAGTCTGCGCCATCAGCTCCCACCTATCCGCCATGTGCTCTACCACTCTCTCCCTTCTCATTCCCCTACCCTAAGCTCCCCATTTCATCGCCTTATTCTCTAAATAAAGCTTGAGGTTTTGTGAGTATGTTTTCTTGTAATTTTTTGCCCATGTGAGGTGTGCGGAATCGCCACCTAGTCTTGTGTTTGGAGTGAGCTTGTGTATGTGTGAAGGGTGTGCGGATTCGCCATCCTTCCGTGGTGCCTAAGTACTAAGCCGCTATACCCCCTCCCTCACTCTCTCTCTTTCTCTCTCTCTCACTTGATCTCATTTCCCTTCCTCTTCATCATTACTCCCAAGCATCCATCTGTCTTGGATGAAAAATTTGTTATGGTGGTGTGTTGTTTGCGTCCTAGCCGCTGAAGCTAGGTGGTGCCCCCCGTTTGCTTTACCATGACAGGCTCATGACCCGCCATTCGGTCCCCGGTGTTTTAGAGGCCGTCGGGGTTCGGGGTTCGCTTTGCTCCCGTCAGCGGTCATGGCAAAAAGGATTTTCGGGCAAGGGGAAATCGACTGCTCATGGCATGGAGAAAGCGGTGCACACGGTGCAGCTGCTACCTCTTGAGTCTTCCTCACGATTCTCTACAGTGGAAGTAACACACACAGAGGTGGTGCATGAATGTTGTCTCACAGCTTCCATGTGGCAACAAACCTTTGGACCACATGAGTTACTATGTATGCACGGATCTATGTAAGGCCACAAGGTGTGCATCTTGGTAGATGATGGTGCTACACACATTTCATCAATTATGGATTGGTGAAAAAACTCAAAATTGCCTCAAAGTCCGAGTACCCACCGCTATAAGGTAGCAATGATGAATGGACATGATACCGAAATCTGGGATACTCAATGCCGAGTTGTTCTATTGGAAGTACAAGGTTACTCCACATGCTTGGATTTTCAGGTTATGAACATGGAAAGGGCAGACATGGTTCTTGGTAGGGAGTGGTTTCATAGCCTAGGACCATCACTAAAGCATAGCTATGAGCACAACAGCTTGATGTTTGAATCCCATGGCGCACATGTGTTGTTGTTAGGAGAGAAGGTGTACCTTCATCACCATTGATTTGTACCATTGAGCTTATGTAGCTCGTTTCTGATAATGAAATAGATCAAGTTTTCTTGTGTTACTCACTGTCTCATTTTCTTTCTAACATTGAATCTGTTGAACATTCCTCAACGCCGCATGCTTCTCTCTCATCTCTTCCACCAATGGCTAATTCTAAACAAGCAAACGTTGCTAGTGAGTTACAAAAATTATTAAAGGAATTTCAAAATGTATTTCCTAATGATTTTCCACCAGAATTACCATCGACACGATCGGTGCAACATAGCATCGAGGTGGCTGTAGGCTGCAAACCTGTCAGTAAACCGCCCTACCGTATGAGTTATTCTTAAGTTGCTAAGGTGGAATGTCAGCTTGCTGACTACCTTAGCAGAGGGTATATACAACCTACTTCTTCACCATGGGCCTCTGCTATCCTATTAGTGAAGAAAAAAGACGACAGTATGCGCATGTGCATAGACTACCGTGGCTTAAATGCGATTACGGTTAAGAAAAAATACCCATTGCCCCGAGTAGATGAGTTGTTCGATAAACTCACTCATGCTCGCATTTTTATGAAAATAGACTTGCGGTCAGGATATCATCAAGTCCGTATTTGACTTGCTGATATACCCAAAAGTACATTCCGCACACGGTTTGGACACTACATGTTCTTGGTGATGCCCTTTGGGTTAACCAATGCGCCCGCAACATTCATGACACTTATGGATAGTGTCTTGAAGTTGTACTTGGGCAAATTTGTCATCGTTTTCCTCGATGACATTCTAGTCTACAGTGTTTCTGAAGAAGAACACTTACAACATCTCACACAGGTGTTTGAGTTGTTACGAACAAATAAATTATATGCCAAGGAATCTAAGTGTGATTTTCTAAAAGAAGAAATTCACTATCTAGGGCATGTTATTTCAACTAATGGGTTATATATGGATCAATCCAAAGTGGATACCATCCGGAAATGGCCTTCTCCGTAAAATCTGGAAGAGTTACAGATTTTTTTGGGATTTGCAGGTTTTTACCGAAGGTTCGTTAAAAACTATGCTAATATTGATGTTCCCATGATGGATCAACTAAAAGTCAAAGACAAAGCTTTCCAGTGGGGATGAGCTCAACAACAAAGTTTCGATACGCTCAAGGATTCGCTACAGCTCCCATACTAGCTATTGTAGATCCTTTGAAACCATTTGTTTTGGAAATGGATGCCACTGATCGTGCTATTGGAGCAGTCATGTTACAAGACGGATGGCCAATTGCATTTGAAAGCAAGAATCTTGATGCAGCTCAGCAAAACTATTCTGCTTATGAGCGCGAACTCTATGCGATAGTGTCTACTTTAAAAACATCGCGGCATTATTTGTATGGTGCTCAGTTTGACATTGTGTTTGACCATGAAAGCATCAAATGGTTTACACAAAAAACCGATTTGAAGGGTTGGAAAGCCAGGTAGCCGAGATTCTTTAGGAATATGACGCCAAGATCAGGTATTGTAAAGGTCAAAACAATGTGGTGGTTGATGCGAAGATCAATTCTCTCTTGTTCACGGAACTTCGTAGTGAATTTTTGGATTCTCTCAAAGGAAAATATGAGCATGATGACGCATACTCCAAAGTGTGGAGCCAAGTTCAAATGAGGGATCCTTCTCACTCCAATGATGGTAGTGTAACGTTACCCTCCACACCTAGTTCTCCTCTATCGAGTGATGAACTACAGCGATGGAAGAACTTCGCCATCAATAATGGGTACCTACTCCATAAGGGGAGAGTTTGTGTACCGACGGACACAGACATTCGGCGCCAAATTCTTCATGAATGTCACGATAGTCCAAGTGTAGGGCACCCGGGTATTAGAAAAACTTATGCTCTCATATGACGACAGTTTTACTAGCCAGGTATACATGGCTTTGTTCAAGCTTATGTCTTGCATTGCCAAAAATGTCAAGTTAACAAAGTAGAGCGCCTGAAAGCAGGAGGACTCTTACACCCTTTGGAGATTCCCAATGGAAAATGGGAAAGCATCTCTATGGACTTTATTGTGGGTTTACCAAACACTATACGAGGTCATGACTCGGTATGGGTGGTCGTAGACCGGTTGACTAAACTATGAAAGTTTATTCCAACCAAATCAACGGTTAATACACCAAAGCTAGCCAAGTGATTTGTGGACAATGTATACAAATTGTATGGTTTGCCAAGTAACATTGTCAGTGACCGTGATCCCAAGTTTAACAGTCACTTCTGGAGGGCTGTGTTTAAACTATTGGGTACACAACTGAACCTCAGTACATCCGATCATCCAGAAATAGATGGTCAGACTGAACGAGTTAACCGTGTGCTAGAGGATATGCTAAGAGCATATGCCAGCAAAAAACAGTCAGACTGGGAAGAATACTTACCTATTCTTGCGTTTTCCTACAACAATGCTAAGCATGTCACAACAGGATTTAATCCTTTCATGCTCATGTATGGGTTTCAACTTAGGTCACCTGTTACGGTGGGGTTGGCAATCGAAAAGCTCCAACAGGTTAAGAATTTTCTCCAATACCACATGGATATGCTGAAACTCGCTCGTCAGAATGTCCGACAAGCACAGGATCGATATAAGAAGTATGTTGATGAGAAACGTCGGCAAGTTACCTTCAAGGAAGGGG
Source organism: Adiantum capillus-veneris (assembly GCF_014529385.1). Lineage (NCBI taxonomy): Eukaryota > Viridiplantae > Streptophyta > Polypodiopsida > Polypodiales > Pteridaceae > Adiantum > Adiantum capillus-veneris. The sequence continues at coordinate 67,229,801 of NC_140948.1, forward strand.
AGACAATATTTTTACGTGTGCCAGAATATTTAGAAAGTCTAAAAACTAGGCCAACACCTAAAATATCTCCCTGATATTGTGGGCCTTTCAAAATACTCAAGCAAGTAGATGATCGTGCCTACAAATTATTGTTACTTGCACATTCTCATATTCATCCAGTGTTTCATGTACGCCGTTTACATAAGCGGTTATATGGGGACGACAATGTCATTGACCAACAGATTTTGGTTGATTTCATTGAACCTCCTACCTTACCGTATAAGCCTGAACGTGTTCTTGATTATCATGAGTTGCGTACACATCATCATGTACATCAACAAACCTTAATCAAGTGGAAAGACCGACCTGAGGAAGGTGCCACTTGGGAAAACATTAGTGTTCTTAAGAAGAAGTTTCCCACTTTTGTTTTCGAGGATGAAAACTCGTCTTAAGGGTGGAGTAATGTCAGGACACCGGCAAGGCCGGACTAGACAAGGGCAAGGTGGGGCTAGGCAGTGTGGAAAGGGAGTCCAAAGGGCCAGGGGCCATGCTATATAGTGGGTGGTTGGGTGGTGGACTCCTAGGTTCTAGTTCCCCTTGTCTAACACCATTCTTTCTAATAAAGATGGTCTTGATTTCAACCAAACTTGCACGTCTTTAACTGAATACTCTCAACGTCAAGAACGGCATAATGCTGGTCATAATACAACTACGATTTCACAAGAGAAGACCGAGTCGCAACAACATATGGAACGTGCTTTTTTTGCTCGAAGGCGTCCATTTCAACGAGGAAACCGCAGAGGTGGCCGTCGCGGTAATATTTTCTCTCATCTCAAATTTCCTAATAAGCAATGTTCTTACTGCAAGGAATGGCCATACTAAAGATGATTGTTGGGCATGTCAATATAATAAAGAACACAATATTACCACGAAACAACCACATTTATCAAGAGATTCTTCTTCTTCTTTTGAATATTATGGACGATCTAATAATCCCACTAATATGTGCTACACAGATTGTTATAGAGTATATGCTATTGAACATCGAAACGATATTGTATCAGAAACAGGCTGCATCCTATATTGTTCAATTGCTCCAGACAGAATACTTCATGTACGTGATGGATCACTTTTTATTATCAATTATGGTGCTATAGGAGATATGACATATCAATCTAAGTGGCTCCATAACCTTTATCCACTACCAAGTCAACGTGTTTTTTTATCTTGCGGATGATATGAATTGTCAAGTAAAGGGTATTGGAGATTTATATCTTGGTACTTTATCTTCTTCCACTCGAATTTGCAAGGAGTATTACATGTACCAGATCTTCAGTGTAACCTTCTTTCAGTTTCTAGAGTTGTTGATCTTGGTTTCTTTGTTGGATTTGATCATACCAAATGTAGAGTTGAGAAAGATGGACAGACTATAGCCATTGCTTCTCAAAATGGTAATTTGTTTGAACTCTCTCTCAATGGTGTTGTAGCAAATGTTGTCACTACTCTAGGTGATCATGACTGCAAAGTATGGCATCACCGTTTTGTTCATGCTAATTTCTCAAAACTCCTTGATCTTCAGCATCATGATCTTGTTCATGGCATGGATCTTAAAGCTCATCCCCATATGGAAATTTGTGAGTTTTGTGTTCTTGGGAAACATAATCGTAAACCCTTTCCTCTCTCAAATACAACTCATTCTCATGACATATTGGATCTTTTCCATGTTGATATATGTGGACCTCTATCTTCTTCGAGATCACGATATTGCTACTTCATTACATTCATTGATGATTTCTCACGGTATACGATTGTATTTTCACTTAGACAAAAATCTGAGGCCTTGTCCATTTTCAAACAATTCCACAAGGCTGTGGAACTTTAAACTGGTTGTCACCTCAAGAAGCTTCATAGTGAGAATGAAGGCAAATATATTTCTTGAGATTTTGTGAGTTATTGTGTTGACAATGGAATTCATCATGAACACGTTATGCCATATTCACCTCAGCAGAACGGCATTGCTGAACGAAATAATCACATTGTTCTCAATATTGTAAGATGTATGTTGATTCATTCTGGTTTATCGTGTGTTTTTTGGGCTTTGAAAACATTATTTATTCAGAATCATCTTCCTACTACTGCACCCTCTGGTAAGATACCCATCACAACATGGAAAGATGAAATTCCTTCTGTATCTTATTTTTGAACCTTTGGATGTATTGGTTATATTCATGTTCTCAAAGAAACACAAACAAAGATTGATGCTCCTGGTCTTAAAATTATTTTTATTGGATATTCTAACACTTCCAAAGGCTACAAATTCTATGACCCTTCCTCCAAGAAAGTAACTGTGAATCGTGATGCTACTTCTAACGAACAGCTTATGGGAGGCTCATGGTCCATGGATGATTCTGATGATAATAAATCTTTGCTTGAGGCTTTTCCATTTCTTTCAGATGATGAAACTCTTCCTATAGAGAAGCTTTCCTCTTCACAACCATCCATTCCAAATTGTTGGAATTAGTGTTGCAAGAAAACACACACAGCTTGGAGAAGATGAAGGAAGCTCAAGGAACACAACATAGAGTGTATTACTTAGTGTGCAATGGAAAGATATATAGCCCTAGAATGAATGGGAGTATGTACAATGCACGGGGGGAAAAAACTCCTAAACAGGGAAAAAAAGCCCCGACAGTCCTAAGTGTGTTCACACACATCACTATCACATGTATATGGTAACAAATCCCCCCTGGAGTGATATTGCGGTGAACAAGAGCTGGCATATGAGTACAGGGAAGTGCCATGCCTTGAGTACATGATCACTTCACAAAGGGGGTAAACCCAAAGCTTGTTAAGTATGGAGCCTGATTTACCCTTGTAATTTTCTGTGGTAAAACCGCACATTTGTAAAGCCCCCATTATGAGGACAAGCCATCGTGCGTGAAGGAAAATCACTCACCGGAAACCAAAATTTTCACGGACAAGAATCAGGGGCAACTTTAAAGGACTTGGGGGCGGAGGCCCCCGAGACCTTTTTTTCGTCGGAATATTATGGCCGGCCGGCGGCCGGAAAACAACCGGTCGGTTGGTCGGTGGCCGGTGGCCAATGGTCGATGGCGGTGGTCGGAAGTCAATGGCCGGTGGCCGGTGGCCGAATTCAAAAGCGAACTTGTCTTCTCAAGGGCGGCCACACATGGGCGGATTGAAGGGTCCGATTTGGACTTATTCGCACAAGGGCGGCTACACATGGTTGTCTCTCATAAGAGAGGGCAGCCCTTTTGGCCTATAAAAGGAGGCCATTTCTACACACATTTCATGGTGTGAAGTTGATGCAACAAGGTGAGTGTGAGGTGGTGAGAGTGAAGCAAGGCGGGAGCTCCATTAAGGGTATAATCCCTTTGTAAACTACTTCTTGTTTTGAAGTAATAAAGCCATTGAGTGGCTGCTTTCCCGTGGACGTAGCCCACATTGGGTGAACCACGTATATCGTGTGTACTCTCTCTCTCTCTCTCTACGCTATAATCTCGTGTATATAAATCTGTCTCTCTCCATTAAGTAATCTACTCAATTATCTATTTAGCTACGTCTTATTTCCTAACAACTGGTATCAGAGCAAGATTTGCTCGTAGCTAAATTATCTCAAGGAAAGGATTCCTTGAATTGAGTGGGAGTTATGGCGGAGGAAGGGAAGCTCAAGATTGAGAAGTTCAACGGCAAAACCTACCAACATTGGAAGATGCAGATTGAAGACTATCTCTACCAGAAGGACCTCTATTTGCCACTAGGCGGTCTTGCGAAGAAGCCCGCAACAATGGCAGATGAAGCATGGATTGTCCTTGATCGAAAGGCACTGGGAACAATCCGGTTAAGCTTGGCGTCAACGGTGGCCTTCAATGTTTCGGAGATGAAGACCACGGAGGACTTGATGAAGTCACTCGACGACTTCTACGAGAAACCATCGGCATCCAATAAGGTATTTCTTATGAAGCGCTTGTTCAATCTAAAGATGGTAGAGAATGGTTCAGTTGCAGAACACCTAAATGACTTTAACACAAACATAAGTCAACTTCGATCAGTGAAAATCAATTTCGATGACGAAGTGCGAGCTCTCCTTATACTATCATCTCTACCGGATAGCTGGGATAGCCTTGTGATGGCTGTAAGTAATTCTATCTCTGGCACAAATACTCTTAAGTTTGATGATGTTGTGGGTGTTCTCCTAAGCGAGGAAATGCAAAGGAGAAGCACAGGAGAATCATCAAGTGCTGCACTATCAGTGGAAACAAGAGGAAGGCTTAAGGAGAGGTTCAAAAACCAAAAGGGTCGTGATCGCTCAAGGCGGAGCAAGTCATGCACAAAGTCAGTTCTTGAATGTTGGAACTGCGGCAAGAAGGGCCATGTCAAGAAGGATTGCTGGTCCACGAAGAAGAAGGAGACAGAGTCTCAAGACAACAAGCCAACATCGGAGGCCAATGTGGCAGGTAAAGTAGAGCAAGATGCTCTAATTCTCTCATTAGACAATGTGTCTAATTCCTGGATAGTAGATTCCGGGGCTTCATTCCATGCGACACCACACAAGCAACATTTCCAAGACTACACCAAAGGTAATTTTGGGTATGTATACTTGGGAGATGATGAAGCTTGTGAGATTGTCGGCAAGGTACAGTTTCTGTCAAAACTGCTAACGGAAATGAATGGAAGCTTAAAGATGTTAGGCATGTTCCTTCTCTTCGCAAAAATTTGATCTCTACAGGACAATTGGACGATGAAGGTCACAACATTGCATTCGGAAACAAACGGTGGAAGATCTCAAAGGGATCTTTGGTGGTTGCCAAGGGTGAAAAAGTCGGTACACTTTACTTGTGTACTGTTAGCATGCAACCTTCAGCTTGTGCAGCAACTACAGAAGTTGACAGTGCGGTGTGGCACTACCGACTTGGGCATATGAGTGCCAAAGGAATGCAAATCCTTCAAACAAAGAAGCTTCTACCAGGTTTGAAAGAAGTGGACTTAGAGTTCTGTGAAGATTGTGTTTATGGTAAACAAAAGAGGGTAAAATTTCAAAAATTAGGAAATGAAATAAAAAATAAAAAACTTGAGTTGGTTCATTCTGATGTTTGGGGTCCTACAAGTACACCATCACTTGGTGGCTCATTGTACTATGTAACATTCATAGACGATGCGACTAGAAAAACATGGGTTTATGTCATGAAGAATAAATCCGATGTATTTTCCATATTTCAAAGGTGGAAAGCCTTTGTGGAGAATGAAACAGGTACCAAGGTTAAATGCCTCAGATCCGACAATGGAGGCGAATATTTCAGCCAAGCTTTTGAAAGCTTTTGTGCTAGCAATGGCATTCGGAGGCAAAGGACAACCCCAAGGACACCTCAACAAAATGGGATTTCGGAAAGGATGAAAAGGACAATCATGGAACGAGCACGAAGCATGCGGCTACATGCAGGCCTACCGCTTGAGCTTTGGGCGGAAGCTGTAAGTACGTCTGTGTACTTAATCAATCGGTCACCCTCAACGGCATTGGATGGGGGAGTTCCAGAAGAGGCATGGACAGGTAAACCGGTGAATTATGCATTTCTCAAAGTGTTTGGGTGTGAGGCTTTCATGCACATAGATAGAAGCCTAAGATCAAAGTTAGATGCAAAGTCCAAAAAGTGTTTCTTCATTGGCTATGGAGAAGGAGACTTTGGGTATCGCCTATGGAATCCTGAAGATGGTAAAATCTTAAGGAGTAGGGATGTAATTTTTAACGAACAAAATATGTACAAAGATTACTTGGAAAGAAAACAAACAAAAGAAACAGGTGATGAGTACATGGAGCTTGAGGACGGTGAAGACTCAAGGACTGCAAACGGTGACAATGTGCAACAACGTCAACCAAATGAGGAGCCTCAACCTATTCCCCGAAGATCTACAAGAGCAAGTAGACCTCCAGAAAGGTTTGTTCCTTCCTTCACCCATCTCTTGATCTCAGATTCTGGAGAGCCGGAATCATATGAAGAAGCTATGCAGCATGAATCCAAAGAAGAATGGACGAAGAGCATGCAAGTGGAGATGGACTCACTACATTGCAACCAAACATGGGAGTTGGTTGAGTTGCCTAAAGGTAAGCGGGCACTTCAAAACAAATGGGTGTACAAGCTAAAGGAAGAAGAAGGTGGGAAGAAAAGGTACAAGTATAGGCTTGTGGTAAAAGGTTTTTCTCAAAAGAAAGGTATTGACTTCAATGAAATATTTTCTCCTGTTGTAAAAATGAACTCAATTAGGCTTGTCTTAAGCCTTGTGGCTGCTCATGATCTAAATCTCGAGCAAATGGATGTAAATACGGCATTCCCTCATGGTGACTTAGAGGAGGAAATCTACATGCTTCAACCAAAGGGGTATGAAGTAAAAGGTAAGGAGAAAATGGTTTGCAGATTAAAAAAGAGCTTGTATGGTTTAAAGCAAGCATCAAGACAATGGTACTTGAAGTTTGATCGATGGATGTTGGATCATGGATTCACAAGATGCAACTCGGATCACTGCGTCTACACGGAGAATTTGGGAGATGGGAAATTCATCATCCTAATGTTGTATGTTGATGACATGTTGATTGCAAGTGCTAACATGCAGGACATCAAAGACCTAAAAGAGGAGCTGTCCAAATCTTTTTCAATGAAAGATTTAGGTGCTGCAAAGAGGATACTTGGTATGAAAATATCAAGGGACAAGACGAAGAAGACAATAAAGCTATCTCAAGAAGATTACATCAAGAAGGTACTAGAAAGGTTTGCAATGCAAAATGCAAAACCAGTTTCTACACCTTTGGCTTGTCATTTTAAACTAACGAAGGATATGTGTCCAAAGACACAAGAGGACATAGCCTATATGTCTAAAGTTCCATATGCTACAGCGGTAGGTTCTCTAATGTATGCTATGGTCTGGACAAGGCCAGACATTGCACATGCAGTGGGAGTTGTGAGTAGGTTCATGGACAACCCAGGTAAAGAGCATTGGCAAGCTGTGAAGTGGATACTTAGGTATCTAAAAGGGACAACAACAAATGCTTTGTATTTTGGAGGAACTGATATTTTTCTAGAAGGGTATGCTGATGCAGATATGGCAGGTGACAAAGATACTCGAAGGAGCACTACTGGCTATGTGTTCACGGTTGGAGGCACAGCAGTAAGCTGGGCTTCAAAGCTGCAGAAAGTGGTTTCACTTTCTACCACGGAAGCAGAGTATGTAGCAATGACGGAGGCAAGCAAAGAAATTCTATGGCTTCACAGATTCTTAGAAGAGCTTGGATTCAAACAAGACAATTGTGTCTTGTACAGTGATAGCCAAAGCGCTATCCATCTTGCGAAGAACTCAGCCTTTCATTCAAGGACAAAGCACATTGAGGTGAGATATCACTTCATACGCACTCTTTTGGAAGAGGGACAACTAAAGCTAGGAAAGGTGCATACAAGTGAAAATCCTGCAGACATGTTTACAAAGGTGGTCAACAAGGAGAAGTTGAGCTTTTGCTCATCTTCAATCGGCATTCAAGGATAAGACAGGTTTGGTTTGGAGATCAGTCTCCAAGTGGGAGATTGTTAAGTATGGATCCTGATTTACCCTTGTAATTTTCTATGGTAAAAGCGCACATTTGTAAGGCCCCCATTATGAGGAGAAGCCATCGTGCGTGAAGGAAAATCACTCACCGGAAACCAAAATTTTCACGGACAAGAATCAGGGGCAACTTTAAAGGCCTCGGGGGCGGAGGCTTTTTTTTGCCGGAATATTCTTTTTCGCCGGAATATTATGGCCGGACGGCGGCCGGAAAGCGGTCGGAAAACAACCGATCGGTTGGCCGGTGGCCAGTGGTCGGAAGTCAATGGCCGGTGGCCGAATTCAAAAGCGAACTTGTCTTCTCAAGGACGGCCACACATGGGCGGATTGGAGGGTCCGATTTGGACTTATTCGCACAAGGGCGGCTACAAATAGTTGTCTCTCATAAGAGAGGGCAACCCTTTTGGCCTATAAAAGGAGGCCATTTCTACACACATTTCATAGTGTGAAGTTGATGCAACAAGGTGAGTGTGAGGTGGTGAGAGTGAAGCAAGGCGGGAGCTCCATTAAGGGTATAATCCCTTTGTAAACTACTTCTTGTTTTGAAGTACTAAAGCCATTGAGTGGCTGCTTTCCCGTGGACGTAGCCCACATTGGGTGAACCACGTATATCGTGTGTACTCTCTCTCTCTCTCTCTCTCTACTCTATAATCTCGTGTATATAAATCTGTCTCTCTCCATTATGTAATCTACTCAATTATCTATTTAGCTACGTCTTATTTCCTAACAAAGCTTTGCAAAAAGCTTCAAACTTCTCATGAGACAATGCCTTTGTGAAAAGGTCTGCAAGGTTTTCCTGTGTTGGCACATAAGCCAAGCTGATCTCTCCTGCTTAGAGCCTCTCCCTGACATAGTGGTAATTCACCTCAATGTGTTTTCTGCGAGCATGAAAATATGGGTTCCTTGCAATTTCCAATTCGCTTTGACTGTCAGTGTAGATAGTGTTGGTAGTGTCCTTTCCAACACCCAGATCATCCATAACGCGTCTGAGCCATACACACTCAACTGTAGATGTGAAGACTTCCCCGTATTCAACCTCACAACCAAAAGCTGCCACAGTAGTTTGATTCTTTCTCAACCATGATATACATGAATTGCCAATCATGAAACAAAAACCACTTATGGGCGTTCATGTGTCAAAACAACCAACCCAATTTGAGTCTAAAAAAGCATGTAAGTCTGGCGGCAATGACCCCCCTTTGGATAAAACAGCAAGATGTAAAGTGCCACTCAAGTAGCGGAAACATCTTGTCTTGGCCTTGTGTTGCGTACAAAAATGAGACATCCAATAGTAGTTTGGTAAAGATTGTCATTTGTAGGATCATTAGCATCATGAAGACTTGATTTCAAACCTGTTTCCATGGGAGTGGCAATAGGTTTGCAATCATCAAGTCCAAACTTGGGTGTATGCATGATAAGGTGTACCCATTTTCAGCAGTTGCCTCCACCAAGACAGCCAAGAAACAACCTCTTTTTTGCCATTCCTACGTACATTTGACTTGCTTGCACTTATTTTGAAGAGGCAAGATTTGGTAGCCACACAAAGCACATAGTTGCAAACACAACGGAAAGCTCTAATCTTCATTTTTTCACATCTAAATGGTAATTTTATTATGCAAGGACTAATCTGGTTTAGCCTGTCACACCTTGTCACAGCATTGTGACCCTGATGAAGAAATACTTATAACATTTTATGGACTTTTCTTCTTTAATCACCCTCTTGCACATGAAATGTTCAATTGGCAAGCAATTTAACTTGATTTAATGATAATTTATTGGATCTTTGCATAATTAATATTCATTTTTATTTATTAGAATTTCCATTTACAAAAACCTTTTTTTTAACACCAGATATCTAATGATGTAGAACTCATTTTGCAAGATCCATGGTCGTTTGATAGATTATGACCCAAGGAATGTGACCATGCAAAAAAATTTAAACTTCAACCGTTTTTTAAAGATCTACCTTAGAAAATAACAAAGAATGCTTAGAGTATCTTGATATAATGTTTTTAAAAAATCTAATAAATAATGTACATTGCCACTCGTTTTTATTTTCATATATTTCATAACTCTTAGTGTAAGGTACTCATAGGAAAAAATTTGAGTAAAATAAAGACACGTTTTCATTGCTTTAATTTTTTTCACTTGCACCATTCACTTGAGGTGTGCCTCCTTAGGTTTGGTAAATACCAAACCTAGAAATTTTGACACTTGTCAACCAACCATGGCTTGGCTCTACCTCCCAATCCTAGCTGGTTATTCCACCTCATACAAGGAGGCTGCCACATCACCAAAGGTCCATGTCATCACCCCATCTCACCTTCCACATCACCACTGTCAAAACTTTGATCTTAACACTTGGCTAGAGTGATGGGCGTATATACAATGCACGGGGGAAAAAACCTCCTAAAGAGGGAAAAAATGCCCCGGCGGTCCTAGTGTGTTCACACACATCACTACCACATGTATATGGTAACAAATCCCCCCTAGAGTGATCCGGTGAACGAGAGCTGGCACGTGAGTAAAGGGAAGTGCCATGCCATGAGGATAGGATCAGTCCACAAAGGGGAGTAAGCCCAAAGCTTTGCTGAAAGCTTCAAGCTTCTCATGAGACAATGCCTTTGTGAAAATATGTGCAAGGTTGTCCTGTGTTGGCACATAAGCCAAGCTGATCTCTCCTGCTGAGAGCCTCTCCCTGACATAGTGGTAATGCACCTCAATGTGCTTTGTGCGAGCATGAAAAACTGGGTTCCTCGCAACTGCCAATGCGCTCTGACTGTCAGTCTAGATAGTGTTGGTAGTGTCCTGTCCAACACCCAAATCAGCCATAAGGCGTCTGAGCCATACACACTCAACCGTAGCTGTGAAGACTGCCCTGTACTTAGCCTCACAACTCGAAGTGGCCATAGTAGGTTGCTTCTTGCTCAACCATGATATACATGAACTGCCAAGCATGAAACAAAAAGCACTTGTGGACACTCGCGTGTCAAAACAACCGGCCCAATCTGAGTCTAAAAAAGCATGTAAGTCTGTCAACAATGATCCCCCCTTGGGATAAAACAAGCCAAGATGTAAAGTGCCACTAAGGTAGCGGAAAATCCTCTTGACAGCCTGCCAATGCTTAGACCGTGGGCTATGCATAAATCTGCTGACTTATGAAACTGCAAACTGAATATCCGGCCTCGTGTTGCATACATAAATGAGGCAGCCAACAGCAGTTTGGTAAAGAGTGACATCAGCAGGATCACCAGCATCATGTACACTCAACTTCAAACCTGTTTCCATGGGAGTGGCAATAGGTTTGCAAACCTCAAGTCCAAACTTACATAGCAATGTCTCTATGTAACTTTTGTGACACAAGGCAATACCACCATCACACTGCTTAAACTGTATACCCAAATAATGATGCAACAGCCCCAAATCTTTCATCTTGAAAGTAGCATTCAAATCAGCCTTAAATTCAGCAATATGTCTCTCATTTGGTCCAGTGATCAGCAAATCATCAACATAAAGAACCACAATGAGAAGTACAACACCCTCACGCTTTACATACAATGTGCTTTCTGTTGGACTGTTATGAAAGCCTTGTTTGACCAAATGAGTGTCAGCTTTCTCATACCAAGCAGGATGAGATTGCTTCAACCCATACAAAGCCTTGTTACATTTGCACACTTTGTCCTCTTGTCCTTTTATGACAAAACCACGAGGCTGCAAACTTCCTCAAATATGTCACCATTCAAGAAAGCAATAACAATGTCTGATTGATGTACATCCCAACCAAATTGAGCTGCCAATGCACATAGAAAACGTACAGTAGTCATACGACAAGTGGGAGAAAAAGTCTCTTCATAATTTATGCCTTTTTGCTGTGCATAACCCTTTGCAACAAGTCAAGCCTTATGGCGATCGATCTCACCATCCGGCTTGCGTTTCAACTTGTAAACCCACTTCGTACCAATGGCCTTTTTGCCAGGAGGCAAATCACATAAAGTCCATGTGTCATTTTCTATAAGTGCATCATATTCTGATTGCATGGTAGCCATCCAATTTTCTGAATTTTGTGCTTCATCAAAAGTCAGAGGCTCCTCAACATCATGTAAGCTAGACAACAGCCAAAGCATAACAATCTGATGCATAAGATGCATGGCGAGAGCCTAAACGAGTACGACTAGACAAAGGTGCATCCACTTTACTATCACGCAAAGTGTGCACCAGCCATTTTGGCATACCTCTAGCGTGCTCATTTTCAGCCCTTTCCTCATCAAGTACATCATGTACATCTACATCAACAATAGGCTTATCTAGAACATTTTCAGAAACCCCCATAGGCTGTACATTTGCCTCATTGGAACTTACATTCGTATTTCCACCACTAAAAAGAGGCAACAAAGTGTCATAAATGTCCTGCGAGCTTACATTACTGTCTCTAGTACATGACAGCAAGGGCTGAACAGAATCTTCCACAAACACTACATCCCGAGAAACCAGAATACGTTTTGTTTGCGGATGATACAACATGTAACCTTTGCTTTCAGCACTATAACCAACAAAAATACATTTGACAGCCTTATCATCCAATTTTCTACGCTGCACTTGTGGCACCAAAGCATATGCCAAACAGCCAAAAACACGCATGTGCTCAATAGAAGGCTTTCTATCATGCCATGCTTCATATGGAGTAATATACTGCAAAGCTTTTGTAGGACACCTGTTAAGTACATAAGTGGCACACATAATGGCCTCAAGCCAAAAATAATGCAGCAAAGCTTGACTTTTGACCATACATCGTGCCATTTCCGTCAGTGACCTGTTTTTCCTCTGAGTAACACCATTTTTCTGAGGTGTATAAGGCACTGTACATTGCTGTTTTATCCCACGACTAGCCAGAAATGCATTAAATTCATGAGACATATACTCCCCCCCTCGATCGGAACGGAGGGTGCCCATAGTATATTTCGAGACATTTTCAGCCATAGCTAGAAATTGTTTGAAGCACATAAAAACTTCGGACTTCGCTTTAAGCGGAAATACCCATGCATGCCTGGAGTAATCATCAATGAAAGTCACGAAGTACAGGTAATTTCCCAAGGACGGAGTTTGCATGGGCCCACAAACATCACTATGCACAAGCTGCAACCTTCATGTGGCCCGAACTGAACCATCCTTTGGAAACTTAGAACGCTGCATCTTACCCAAAATACAACCTTCACAAACATGTTTGACAGGTGCTTCAAGAGACGGCAAAGAAGCAACCATATCAGATGCAAACGCAGCAAACTAGCAAAATTCCGATGACCAAAATGTGCATGCCAAAGTTTTGCATCTGAAATAGCCCTTGAATCTGCAACAGCATTTGAAAAATTTTGTCCACACTTGTCATACAAAGTGAGCTTATACAGCCCACGGCACAAAAGGCCATATGCAATAATTTCATCACCAAAACTGAGATCATGAACTGTACATCTGTCATCCACAAATTTGACTACAAGTCCAAGTCTAGCAAGTACGGATACAGACAAGAGATTCTTCTTGATCCCAGGTACATAAAGTGCATCAACAAGTGTGAAGGAACTGGCATTAGCAGCAGTGAGCACAATCTTTCCAACTCCCTGAACTGGAGAAGAGGCGTTGTTGGCACAAGTGACTGAATTCCCATGAGGGATAGACTCGAGAGAGGTAAACAATTCACGATGTGAGGTAATGTGCTTTGTAGCACCACTGTCGAAATACCACACATGTGAATCTGCAGCAACTGACAAGCATGCATCATGGACAGCGGGATTGTAAGTGCACTCTGCGCTAAAAGCCCATTCTGCATCAACATCAGCATTAAAGTCTCCTTTCACAGAAGACTCAACAATGGCTGCATTTGTAGTGGAACCAGCATTTGCACTGGAACCACCCTCTTTCTTCTTAGCCTCTTTGGCCTTCAACTTAGGACACGACTTGATCAAGTGATCATTGGATTTACAATAATGGCAACGCATCTTCTTTTTGCCCTTATCACCAGAATTTCTAGACGAAGTACTGCCAACAGAAGCATTAGGAACAGAATTTTTTCCACTCGCAGCAGACCATAAGAAGTGGCTGCATTATTGTTACCACCCTTTCTTTGAGAAGCAATAAAAGCCTATTCAACTGCACGCTGCCTAGTCCTGTTTTTTCTAGAAAGTGACTCTTGCAACAGCAATGTGCATAATGCATCAAACTTGACAACTTCAGGATTTCCTTGGGTCATCAATCTCCAAGTACTAGCAAAAGTCTGGTAGGAATCTTGTAAGGCATCAAGAACAGTCTGCACAAGGGAACTGTCTGAAATGACTTCACCTACAGAAATAAGCTGCTCATTGATATCCTTGACACTAGCAAGGAAAGTGTCCATATCATCTTCCTCATGCATAATCTTCGACTCCAGCTCTTTACGCAACAAAGCAATTTTAGCCTCATTGCGGCTTGCATAAAGACCTGCTAAAATATCCCCAGCCTGTTTTGCAGATTTTGCTGAACGGATGTGAGGAACAATGGTGCGCTTCACAGACAACGCAATCAATGCATGAGCCTGCGCATCCTTAACATCCTAACGAGCTTGTTCAGTCGTAGGCAAAACAACTCTAACAGCTGTAATCCTTGCAGCAAGACCTGCAACATCCTCAACATCGCCTACGTCCTCAGAACCAAGACGTACATCAATGCCCTGCACAATGTTCCAGACACCCTTTGACACAAGAACATGTTGCATCAGATAAGCCCACATAGGGTAGTTGTCCCCATCCAACCTGTCCTCAGCAGCAAACATCTTGAACACATTTGTGTTGTTGTTGTCAGCCATGGTAAATGTTGCACCTGATGTGAAAACTGCCCGAAAATAGGAGAAACAGAGCGGGAACAACCTGTGCTATATAGCACAAACCGTAGAAGACTATAAGGCACCTGTTATGCAAAAAATGGCACTGACAGAAATTCTGCACAAAATGACGAAATAGCCTGTGCAGTATTGCCTGTTGTGGAAACGGAGGCCGAAATGAGCCCAAATCAAAATTCTGAGAAGACCGAGCTCTTCGAGCTCACCCGAAATTTTTGTCGTCTTGTGAACACTCGCCAAAGCTCACTGAAATCGGAGAAAGTGAGCAGGCGTGTGCTGGAGCAGCTGGCGACTAAGCCCGGGAGGACGTGACCTGCTCTGATACCAATTGTTGGAATTAGGGTTGCAGAGAAACACACACAGCTTGGAGAAGATGAAGGAAGCTCAAGGCACACAATAGAGAGTGTGTTACTTAGTGTGTAATGGAAAGATAGATAGCCCTAGAGTGATGGGCGTATATACAATACACGGGGGGAAAAACCTCCTAAAGAGGGAAAAAATGCCCCGGCGGTCCTAGTGTGTTCACACACATCACTACCACATGTATATGGTAACACAATCATCCACATTAGCTGGCCATATGGATAACCATGTCATTCATATATAGCCACTGCAATAGCCATGTCATTATTTATTTTTTAAAAATAAATAATATAAATAAATTAAAAATCAAGATATCTCAATCTAATTATTTACCTGGTAATTTAAGAAAAAATAAAAATATTTTTATGTAATTTTTTAGTTTTTAAAAGTGTAAATTAATAATAAAATTCTATTTTTTTGAAATATCATTGGAACACAAAAAGAAAGATTTTAAAAAAATAGATTTTGGTTTACTTATGCACACGTGTTTGGGACCTTCCACATTGATACAAGCTGCATGTATCTCACGGTGGAAAAAACATCCGCCACGCTCCTTGATCACATCGCGGCCCGAGCGGGAGCTTACTGTAGTCGGTGCCTCAGCCCTGAACACGGTCCACCATCACTCATCACCTATCGACCCCCATCCGGCCACCCCAAGCACGTTCAGCCCCGCGCGACCTGAAAACGACCCAAACGTAGCCAAGCCCATCGGTGGAAGGTAGCCTTGCACTCACCCAAGGAGGGGGTTTGCATCCCAAACGTCACAAGAGGGGTGGGGGGAACTCGTCGCCTCACCTCACCCGTCCTTCACTCCGCGGTCCATTCCCGTCTTAACCAAGCACCACTATCTTATATTTGTACACAATCCGGTGCGGGCCGACAAACCCCCCAAGAACCATGACCCACGGGCCGGCAAATAGGGGAAACCCTCTTGTTGGGGGAAGGACACAAGAGAAGGTTTCCATGAGAGGATGCAATGGCCGAGGGCGCAAATGACGCGTTCATCGACGACATCCGATGCGCTAAGACGGGATGTCTTGTGGTGCCACGAGGAGCGAAGCACATGGATGAGGGCCGACAAGTGCTTGACACCACCGTCGACTCCATCATGATGTGGCCGACTACGTGGACGGAGGATAATGGAGGGCATGGACACGTTGATGGAACAGTGTGGACCGACAGTTGGGCTGATGCTCTGAGTATGTGGGCAAGGGCTGATAGGTACGTGAATCACAAAGCGGACGACGTCACTGCCAATGACAACGTGACACGGCAGATCGAGGTCGGGTGCACCGATGGGGCCGACTACGTCAAGGGAGGACAATCGAGGGATCATCTGTGTAAGTCTTCGATGACGGAATGGATCGGGCCGATAGGGGTGGACAGGTGAATCGGTGCTTAAAGCACGGAGCAGACGACACCACCATCGACTGCACTGCGATGGAGCCGATCAAGTTCAGTTGCACTGACATAACCGACTAGCCATGCACGTCAAAGTTGATGGGGCCACGTGGGTCGACATGTGAGCCACGCGAGGATCAAAGAGTGCGTGAAGGACGGAGCAAACGATGCCACCATCGACTTCATCGTGATGGGGCCGATAGCATCGGCGAGGCCAACGAACCATGCACGGGTTCAATGATGGTATGGCATGGGCGGATGGGTGAGCCAACACGACGGGTGTGTCCAAGAGGGTTGAGGGTACATGAAGAACAAAGTGGACAACACCATGGCCGATGACACCATGACGGGGCCGGTAGCATCAACGGGGCCACCTAGGTTATAACTAGAAGTATGGCCACGAGACTTTTTAGGGGTGGAGAAATGGAGTTGAAACCCACCCGTGCAAAGTCACATGGCCATCCGATATGATTTGGGTGGTTCTGAACCATACTATACGCAAAAATGGATTGTACAAGCCATACGATCCATTTTACTACACATAGTATGGGCCTTGACCACCCATAGTAGTTTGGATGGCTATGCAAATTTGCTCCAGTTGGGAAATAGCACTCACCTCCACCCGTGAAATTTTTTTGGCCATCCGATATCGGTTGGGAGGTCTCGATACATTATATGCTAAAATTGGCCATATGAGCCATACGAACCATTTTAGCACATAGTATGGGCCTTGATCACCCAAACCATATTTGATCCATGTGAAACTTTGCAGGGATGCGGAAATGGTTATCACTCCTACACGTGCAAAGGCTCACGGCCATCCGATATGGTTTGGGTGGTCCCGACTCATAACCACCCAAACTCATACTATGCCCTAAAATGGGTCGTATGAGCCATGCAACCCATTTTAACGCATAATTTGGGCCTTGACGGTCTATACCATATTGGATGGATGTGAAATTTTTCACGCATGGGTAATCTTTGCTCAATCCCACCCATGAAAAGTTTCAAAGCCATCCAATATGGTTTGGGCAACCTCGACCCATACTATGCACTAAAATGGGCCTTATGTCTCATACATCCCATTTTAGCTCATAGTAAGGACCTTGACCGCCTATACCATATCAGATGTCTGTAAAATGTATGAAGGAATGGCTCTCATCCCCACCCGTACAAAGTTTTTTATTCATTTGATATAGTTTGTATGGTCCCGAACCATATTATGTGCTAAAATGAGCCACATGGCTCATTCGACCCTTTTTAGTACATAGTATGAGCCTTTACCACTTATACCATATCGGATGGTTGTGCAACCTTGTAGGGGTTAGATAATGGTGCTCACCTCCACCCGTGCAAAGTCTTGTGGCCATCCAATATGGTTTGGGCAGTCTCAAACCATACTATATGCTAAAACAAATCGTATGGTTCATATGACCCAATTTAGCACATAGTATGGGTCCATACCAATTTGGATGGTTGTGAAAATTTTTAGGGGTGGGGTAATGGTGCTCACCCCCACCCATGAAAACTCTCATGGCCATCCAATATAGCTTGGGTGATCAAGGCCCATACTATGCGCTAAAATAGGTCGTATGAGCCATACGGTCCATTTTAGTGCATAGTATGGACCTTGATCACCCAAACCATATCAAATGATTGTGAAACTTTTCATGGGTGGCGAAATGGTTCTCACCCTCACCGATGCAAAGTCTCATCGCCATCCAATATGGTTTGAGAGGTCTCTATCCATACTATATGTTGAACCCGGAATTGTAATCCCTAAACCATAAACCCAATACCTTTAACCTTGAACTCTCAATCTAAATCCTTATCCCTAAACTCAAACCATATACCCTAAACCATAAACCTTAAACGTTGTACCACAAACCCTAAACCCTAAACCTTAACCCATAAACCCAAAACCAAAAACCTTAAACCTTGACCATAAATCTTAAATCTTAAACCCTATACCCCAAAACCTAACCTAAACCCTAACCCATAAATCCCAAACCCGGAGTTGTGAAACTTTTTACCGGTAGGGGAATGGTGCTTCACATCTATTTAATATGGTTTGAGTGGTCACCATCCATACTATGCACTAAATGGGCCGTATGGCTACCCTAAATCCTAAACAATGAACCCTAACCCATGAACCCTAAACTTGGATTATTGTGCACCTTTGCACCGGTGGACAAATGGTGCTCACCACCACCGACACCAAATTGGATGGCCACAATACTTTGTAAGGATGGGGATGATCACTGTTTTTACATCCTTGCAAAGCTTCATAGCCATTCGATATGGTATGGGTGATCAGGACCAATAATATGTGCTAAAATGGGCCGTGAGAGACATACGATCCATTTTAGCACATAGTATGGTTAGGGATCTCCCAAAACATATTGGATGGCCACAATAATTTTTAGGGATGGGGGTGATCACCATTGCTTCACTCCTACAATGTTACACAACCATCTGATATGGTATGGACAATCAAGGTCCATATTATGCGCTAAAATGGGACGTATGAGCCTTACGACTCATTTTAGCGCATAGTATGGGTCAGGAATACCCAAACCATATTGGATGGCCACAAGACATTGCACGAGTGGGAGAGAGTATAATCTCTCCACCCTTGCAAATTTTCCCAACCATCCGATATGGTATGGGCGGTCAAGGCCCATACTATGTGCTAAAATGAGATATATGGCTCATACAACAAATTGTAGCACATAATATGGGTCGAGACCTCTCAAACCATATTGGATGGCCATAAGAATTTTCATAGGCAGCGTTAAGTACTACTTACTCACTAATGAAAAGTATCACAGCTATTTGATATGGTTTGGGTGTGGTCAAAGCCCATACTGTGTGCAAAAATGGAGCGTATGAGCCATACGACCCATTCTTACACGTAGTATGGTTTGAGATTGCCAAAACCAAATTGGATGGCCACAAGAATTTTAATGGGTGGGTAGGAGCACTATTATTCCATCCTTGAAAATTTTCATAGCCATTCGATATGGTATGGACAATTAGGACCCGTAATATGTGCTCAAATGGGCCGTATGAGACAGATGGTCCATTTCAGCACATAATATGGTTAGGGACCGCCCAAAACATATTGAGTGGCCACAAGACTTTGCACGGATGTGGTTGATCACCATTAATTCACCCTTGCAATGATACACAACTATCCGATATGGTATGAGCGGTCAAAGGTCCATATTATGCGCTAAAATGGGACGTATGAGCGATACGGTCCATTTTAGCACATAGTATGGGTCAGGATTGCCCAAACTATATTGGATTGCCACAAGACCTTTTTATGAGTGGAGAAGAGTATAATTTCTCCACCCTTGTAAATTTTCCAGCCATCCGATATGGTATTGGCAGTCAAAGGCCCATACTATGTGCTAAAAGGAGATATATGGCTCATACAACAAATTTTAGCACATAGTATGGGTCGAGATCTCTCAATGGATGTCCATAATACTTTGCATGGATGGAGTTAAGTACTATCTACTCACTCATGTAAAGTCTCACAACTGTTCGATATGGTTTGCATGGTTAAAGCCCATACTATGCACTAAAATGGACCGTATGAGCCATACGACCCATTCTAGTGCATAGTATGGTTTGAGACCATTGAAACCATATTGGATGGCCACAAGGATTTGTATAGATGGGGATGAGAAATGCTTGTACATGCCTACAAATCTTCATAGCTATTCGATATGGTATGGGCGATTAGGACCCATAATATATGCTAAAATGGATCGTGTGAGACATACGATCCATTTTAGCACATAGAATGGTTAGGGACCTCTTAAAACATATTGGATGGCCATAAGACTTTTTAGAGATGAGGGTGGTCATCATTGCTTCACTTTTGCAATGTTACACAACCATCCGATATGATATGGATGGTCAAGGTCCATATTATGCGCTAAAATGGGACCTCTCAAGCCATATTGTATGGCCATAAGACTTGGCATATTGTATGGCCATAAGACTTGGCATATTGTATGGCCATAAGACTTGGCATGGGTATGGTTGAGTACTAGTTACTTACTTGTGTAGAGTCTCACAGCTATTCGATAAGGTTTGGGTGGTCAAAGCCCATACTATGCGCTAGAATGGACCATATGAGCCATACCACCGATTCTTGCGCATATGGTTCAAGACCACCCAAACCATTTTGGATTGCCACAAGAATTTTCACAGGTGGGGGTGAGTACTATTCTTCCATTCCTACAATGTTTCACAGCCATCCGATATGGTATGGGCAATCAAAGCCCATAATATGTGCTAAAATGGGTCGTATGAGATATACAGTCCATTTTAGCACATAGTATGGTTCGGGACTACCCAAACCAACCATAAGACTTTTCACGGGTGGGGGTGAAAATCATTAGCTCACCTCGGTTATGTTACACAACCATCCAATATGATATGGGCAGTTAAGGTCCATACTATGTGCTAAAATGGAATATATAGCTCATACAACCCATTTTAGCGCATAGTATGGGACTTAACCGCCCGTACGATATTGGATGAATCTACACCTTTGCACGGGTGGAAGAATAGTGATCACTTCCATCCATACAATTTTTCACAGCCATCCAATATGGTTTGGACAGTCTTGACCCATACTATGCGTAAAATGGGCCATATGAGTCATACGACCCATTTTAGCACATAGTATGGGCCTTGACCGCCCAATCCAATTTGGATGGATGTGAAACTTTGTACAAGTGGGGAAATGGGACACATATACATTGGTATCATTTTATAATGGATTAGGACATGCTTGTCTTTATAGTTTCTATATGGGTGTTTACATGCTCCTCTACAAGTGTATCTAGAATGTTGTCGCTATGGTCATCTTTACATACGGTCCATTTTAGCACATAGTATGGTTTGAGACTGCCCAACCAACCACAAGACTTTTCACGGGTGTGGGTGAAAACCATTAGCTCACCCCTGTAATGTTACACAACCATCCAGTATGATATGGGCAGTTAAGGTCCATACTATGTGCTAAAATGGGATATATTGTTCATACAACCCATTTTTGCGCATAGTATGGGACTTACCACCATACCATATCAAATGAATGTACAACTTTTCATGGGGAAAATAATAGTGATCACTTCCATTCATACAACTTTTTATAGCCATCCAATATGGTTTGGGTGGTCTTGACCCATACTATGCACTAAAATGGGCCATATGAGTCATACAACCCATTTTAGCACATAGTATGGGCCTTGACAACCCAGTCCAGTTTGGATGGATTTGAAACTTTGTACAAGTGGGGAAATGGGACTCATCTACATTAGTATCCTTTTATAATGGATTAGGACATGCTTGTCTTTATAGTTTCTATATGGGTGTTTACATGCTCCTTATAAGTGTATCTAGAATGTTGTCTCTATGGTCATCTATACAATTGTCTACATTGACATATACATGGTTAACTTTTTAAAGATTGATTGTCTATGTGGATCATCAATATGATCGGCTAATGTCATCAATAGGGTCATCTTCATTGCTATCTTTTTATATGATGGATTAGGATATGATCGTCTTTATATGGCTCTATGGAAACCTATATTGGACTCTATATGGTTGTCCTTATGACTATCTACATGGGAATTTATATAGTCCTCTACATTGGCATCCATATGGTCATATAAATATAGTGCTATCCTTTTTTCATATACCAAATTATATGGTCAGTTCTATGCTAGTCTATATGGCCAGTTCTACGATCTTTTATATAGGGATACATATGATCATCTATATGGTTGATGGTATGATCCTCTATATGGTCATCTATATGGTTGCTTATCACTAGAATGGTAACAAGACATTTTTATGTCCTTGGACACTTTTGTGTCCTGTTAAGTGACTATTTTGCTTGAATTATTTGAAGAGTATGAAAATGAATTTCTAGGTGCTATATATCCACAAAGTTGCCTTATGAGCTGAAACAAACTTACCATTTTCTTTTGAGTATCGATCTCACCATTAACCTTACTCTTGCACAACATTTTTGAACCTAAACTGTGTGAAAAAACGGGTCCTGTTTTTGGCTTTTTTCAATTTTTGGCAACTATACCACTCTAAACTTCATGTTTGTGAGGTTTAGATGGCCAGAGGTTAGGCCTTCATAGTTCTCAACCTGTTTTGATGCTTGTAGGGAGAGCTAAGTGTTAAAAATGAAAGTTATGACCAATTTACAAGAATTGCATAATCCTGTTTTTTGGCCAAAATTAGCACTTTTATGAATTTTTTGTTGGCTTTCTTGATATCCAAATTCAATTTTGATTGTGTAAGTGTAATGTATAACATAAAGCTAATCTTCCTTGAGTTTTGGGGGACCTAATATGCTATATAGCATAGTATATGATGATGGTTGAGTTTTCTGATTGCTGAAGAATACGATACATTTTAGAGTAGCAAGTATAACTTTCTCAATATTGCTAGTTTCTTACGCCAATTGTATGTATTTTGTAGGTAGTAACCATATCTAATCATAGACTACAAACTTGGCTAGATATTGAGTAGTTTCTATGGGTTTCTAGAGGTCATAATGCTAAACCCAGTTTTTTCACGTTTGTTGTATTTAGCATTTTATCATTGCCCCCAAGGTTCCAATTGTAAGAGATCCATAATCCGTTTGACATGCTCCATGGCTCCTTTTGAATCCAAATGCCCAAAGGGAACTAAGAAAACATGTATATAGTATCTGTATTGAGCGTGACTATAGAAACTTTGATGATAGATCTGCAGAATGGCAAAAATGCAACTTTTTTGTACCTATTTTTTTTGCCCAAAAAAAAATTAGTGAGGTAAAAGCAACCATATGTTTTGGTCACCAACCCATTGAAGTTAACGGGGCATTTTATATCATGTCCTACAAAACTCCCCACTCTTATTTATATGCAATCAACCGTAAGAAATTGCTGTTTTGGGCAAAATGCACTGGTCCATCAACTTTGGAGGTTTGTAGTGACCAAGGGATGAGAAAAATTACAAGTTTCTCATTTTTGCCATATGTAGTAGTTATTGAACTAGAAGCTCATGAAAGGATTTTTCAAAATGAGTGGATCTACTATGGTTTTGGAATTTTTTCCCAAAACCCTGAAAGGACACTTTTATGTCCTGTTAAGTTACCATTCTAGTGTTATAGGATTGCTCCAAGCCCTTTTAAATGGTTCTTTGTATGGCTAACTAGATTATATTATTTTCTATGTCATCGTCTTTATTATCGCATATATGGTCAACCAGATTGGTGTATACTTAGACAACTAGATCATCGTCTATATGGTCAACCAGATTGGTGTATACTTAGAAAACTAGCTCATCATCTATATGGACAACAAGATTTTCATCAACTAAAATTTAAAAAGAAAAGTCTCTTTCTTCATCTTTGCGTGTGTGTGTGTGTGTGTGTGTGTGTGTGTGTGTGTGTGTGTGTGTGTGTGTGTGTGTGTGTGTGTGTGTGTGTGTGTGTGTGTGTGTGTGTGTGTATTTTTATTTCCGCCGTCGCGGGGATCCAAGGGGGGGGCGGCGACAGCTATTTAGCTCCCCCTTGGTGGTGGAGCTCGGGGGTAGTGCCCCTGAAGGTTGGAAATAGATGTATTTTCGGATATGATTTTACAAAAAATGATATGATATTTATCATGTGGTAGAGGGACTCTTATACACATTATATGAGGAGAGAGAGAGAGAGAGAGAGAGAGAGAGAGAGAGAGAGAGGAAAAAAGAGTCTCACTAGAGACAAGGAGTGACGTAGATTTGATCCAGATATTCTTTGACTCTAGATACTCAGTTTGATTTTTGTCAAAAAAGTCCATGCAGGCATGTGAGTCCATGTTCAATAATATTTGCAAGTCTCATTGAGTGCCATGTTTGACAATCTAGTAGTCATTGCCATGTAACTCACTGAGTTACGTGGCTTGCCTATGTTGGCATAGCCACATTACTCGGCGATTTACATGGCAATGCCGTGTGTGCATGTATGTGGAAATAATTTTTCGCCTTTGTGGTATGACCATGTCACTCGGCCAGTTACATGGAGCTTCTTACCAGTAACTCTCCGAGTTCTAGAAGAATGCCACGTGTTGGAAGTTCCTGCTTTGAGCATGAGGGAAACTCGGCAAGTTAGCCGCATTGCGGAGGTCACGCTTGGGTGCCGACTACGGGAAGTGGGTACACTCTATCTTGCATACACCCACTTATATAGCAATGTTACTATGTAACTTTCTGACACAAGGCAATACCACCATCACACTGCTTAAATTGTATACCCAAGTAATGATGCAACAGCCCCAAATCTTTCATCTTGAAAGTAGCATTCAATTAGCCTTAAATTCAACAATATGTATCTCATTTGTTCCAGTGATCATCAAATCGTCTACATAAAGAACCACAACAAGAAGTACATCACCCTCACACTTTACATACAATGTCCTTTCTGTTGGACTATTACAAAAGCCTCGTTTGACCAAATGAGTGTCAGCCTTCTCATAACAAGCACAAGGAGAGTGCTTCAACCCATATAAAGCTTTGTTACATTTGCACACCCTATCCTCTTGTCCTTCCTTGACAAAACCGTAAGGCTGTGTTACATAAACTTCCTCAAATATGTCACCATTCAAGAAAGCAGTAACAATGTCTGATTGATGTACATCCCAACCAAAATGAGTTGCAATGCACATAGAAAACACATAGTAGTCATACGACAAGTGGGAGAAAACTTCTCTTCATAATCCATGCCTTTTTGCTATGCATAACCCTTTGCAACAAGTCAAGCCTTATAGCGATCAATCTCACCATGTGACTTGCGTTTCAACTTGTAAACCGAATTTGTACCAATGGCCTTTTTGTCAGGAGGCAAATCACATAAATTCCATCTGTCATTTTCTATAATTGCATCATAATCTGATTGCATGGCATCCATTCAATTTTTTGAGTTTTGTGCTTCATCAAAAGATAGAGGTTCCTCAACATCATGTAAGCTAGACACACCAAAGCATAAGAATCTGATGCATAAGATGCATGGCGAGAGCTTGAACAAGTACGACTAGACAAAGGTGCATCCAATTTACAATCACGCAATGAATGCACAAGCCATTTTGGCATACCTCTAGCCTACTCATTTTCAGTCCTTTCCTTATCAAGTACATTATGTACATCTACATCAGTAATAGGACGATCTGTAACATTTTCAAAAACCCCCATAGGCTATACATTCGCCTCATTGGAGTTTACATTCGAACTTCCACCACTAAAAAGACGAAACAAAGTTTCATAAACGTCCTTTGAATTGACATTACTGTCTCTAGTACATGACAGCAAGGGCTGAACAGAATCTTCCACAAACACAACATCCCGTAAGACTAAGATACGCTTTTTTGCGGATGATACAACCAGTAACCTTTTATTTCAACACTATAACCAAAAAAAATTACATTTGATAGCCTTATCATCCAATTTTCTGCGCTGTGTTTGTGGCACCAAAGCATATACCAAACAACCAAAAACACGCATGTGCTGAATAGAAGGCTTTCTATCATTCCATTCTTCATATGGAGTAATAGACTGCTAAGCTTTTGTAGGACACCTGTTTAGTACATAAATGGTACACATGATGGCCTCAAGCCAAAAAGAATGCGACAATGCTTGACTTTTGACCATACATCGTGCCATTTTTGTAAGTGACCTGTTTTTCCTCTCAGCAACACCATTTTGATGAGGCGTATAAGGCACTGTACATTGGTGTTTTATCCCAAGTCTAGCCAAAAATGCATTAAATTCATGAGACATATACTCCCCCCCTCGATCTGAATGAAAGGTGCCCATAATACATTTTGAGACATTTTCAGCCATAGCCAAAAATTGTTTGAAGCACATAAACACTTTGGACTTCGCCTTAAGCGGAAATACCCATGCATGCCTGGAGCAACCATCAATGAAATTCACGAAGTAAAGGTAATTGCCCAAAGATAGAGTTTGCATGGGCCCATAAACATCACTATGCACAGGCTGCAACCTGCATGTGGCCCTAATTGAACCATCATTTGGAAACTTTGAACAATGCATCTTACCCAAAATACAGCCTTCCAAACATGTTTGACAGGTGCTTCAAGAGGCAGCAAAGAAGCAACCATATCAGATTTCTGCAAACACAGCAAACTGGCAAAATTTAGATGCCCAAAACGTGCATGCCAAAGTTTTGCATCTGAAATAGCCTTAGAATCCACAACTTCATTTGAAACATTCTACCTACACTTGTCATACAAAGTAAGCTTATACATCCCATGACATAATATGCCAGATGCAACAATTTCATCACCAAAGCTGAGATCATGTACTGTACATCTCTCATCCACAAACTTACTACAAGTCCAAGTCTAGCAACTGCAAATATAGACAAAAGATTCTTCTTGATCCCAAGTACATAAAGTGCATTAGCAAGTCTGAAAGAACTGCCATTTGCAGTAGTAAGCACAATCTTTCCAACTCCCTGAGCTGCATAAGAGGCATTGTTGCCACAAGTGATTGAATTCCCACAAGGGACAAACTCGAGGGAGGTGAACAAATCACGATGTGAGGTAATGTGCTTTGTGGAACCACTATCAAAATACCACACATGTGAATCTGCAACAATTGACATCCATGCATCATCGACAGCATAATCTTCGATTCCAACTCTTTACGTTGCAAAGCAATTTTAGCCTCATTGCGGCTTGCATAAAGACTTGCTAGAATATCCCAAGCCTGTTCAGCAAATTTCACTGAACAAATGTGAGGAGTAATGGTGTACTTCATAGACAATTCAATCAATTCATGAGCCTGCACATCCTTTATATCCCAACGAGCTTGTTCTACTGAGGCGGTCCAGGGCGGGCAACAAGAAGAGCGGCCTCTAAACACCCTTCGAGGCTCCCGTGCTGCTCAATTGGGGCTGGGGCAAGCACAATCAGAGACAACAACAACCCACAACCAGAAATCGAACAAGAAAATGGGCACCACCTAGTTGTAGATGCGAACTAGGACGCACGTGATATCTCCTTGTACTCAAACGCACAAAGAGAGGGGAATGCAAGATAGCCACACACACCAACACAAGCATTCACCACGCCAGAGAGAGGTAAAGCGCACAAATCCACTTGAGCAACTCAGTCTTAGTCTTAAAGCCTAGATGCACACAAAGCTTGATGAGAAATAGAGAGACAACACAAAACTTGCCCTTGTTGCCAATACACAAATTGTCTTAGGGTCACGGGAGCCCTCTCACCGAGCACCCTCTTACAATTGAAAGTTTTGGCAAACAATTCAACAAGTCCTCAAACCACCAAGCATGAAATGGCACAACAAACTTCAAGGACAATATACCTTCAACCACCTGATGAGCCAACTTATCAAGTCAATTTGGAGAGAAGAGTCGTAGTTGCAGCATACAATTGCACCCAAAACTATGAATCTTATTTATGGACAAGAGTAGGCTACAAGTGTGATTGCAGAGTATAGTATCACTCCACTCCTCTAGATGACATAACTAACTTCAAGCTTCTCCATGCACCTATGTGTAGTGATGGAATAGAGCACTCACAATGCACACACTCTACACAACTAGGCTTGAAGAGTGGTGTGTTATGTGTTGAGAATGGTGTGGTGTAGTGTGATCATGTGATGATTTACAAGGGAGAGAAGGGCTCTATTTATAGGTTTTAGAAGCCCCGATTTGGATTAGGCCTAATCAAGTTTAGTTGAAGGAATAAAAGATTATGCATATATATATATATATATATATATATATATATATATATATATATATATATATATATATATATATATATTTTAATGAGGGTGGGTCTCTCTTGTCCTTTGAGTCACATGGATGTGGGCTCAAGGGAAGAGAATTATTGAGGATGAAAGGAGAGAGGATTGAGTGAATAATTTGGGAGTACCTACTCTAGTAGAGGGTGCATTTTACAATAAGGTTAGTGGTTAGTAGTTAGTAATTATCACTACAAAATATTTACAAAATCATTCACCAAATAGTGAGATATATGATGGGAAAAGTTAGAGAAGGGATGAGCTTGTAAAGAGAGGTTGAAGCTTTGGAGAAGTTGACATTCACCTCTTTACAGCACCGGTAGAAAAAGCGGTCAGTATGGCAAAGTAGCGCGTGTCGATGAAGCTATGTTATCTTTAAACCTTGGAAATTTCATGATAAAGCCTTCATTTGCAGAGGTTATCCTTGGATTTTTGCTGATTTTTTGAAGTTCTTTACAAAGCTGAAGACAGTATGGTAATATGGACATATATGTAGAGAGAAAGGGGGACACATAGGGTGTAGAAATGGAGGATGACGACTATGGAGGTGTGAGATATGTGGCAATGGTGAACAGAGTGAATTAGGACATGGGAGTTGCAGGTTTGGGAGTAGGAAGGAGAGGGAGGAGTGTGTGTGAAAGAGGAAAATGATAAAGTGGAAGAGGGAGTGTGACTGCATAGCATGGGCAAACTGGGGTCCACCAATAAAATCATAGCTCACAGGTCGTAGCTCAAAAAAATTTGAAAACATTTGAGGTGAAATTTCAGCTCACGAGCTACAACGTTTGTTTGTATCACCTTTCCAAATTCGGGGAGCATGTGATCTTTAAAAATTCAGGAAAACCGACAGGTTTTTCCACTGCACAAGGTCCTTGTGAGGTCCTTCTTTGGATGATTCTTTTGAATACCTCCAAGAGTGAGCTCCCCATGGTGCATGCATGCATGCCACATACCCTTGACCTTATTTGGTAGGTCTATAATTGAAGATATTGTTGAGATCATGATATAAGTGAATAGTACAACTAAGAAAATCAAATATTTAGGGGTCTTAAAAAATATGTACATGTCAAATATAAACAATATAGGTGGAAAATATATAAAGGGGTCAAAATAAATCTCTCTCATTATAAGTCTACCATAAAAATATGAATAATTTTGGTGTTCTAATTTATGAGAGTAAAAGAGAATAGATGTAGGAAGGAAAAATCACAATAGTGAAAAAATATACACATAAATAAAACTAGTTTTTTTGGATTTTTGTTGGGATGGAGTTACACCAAAAATAAGAGAAGCTTGCATGAAATTATTTGTATATGGAATAAAGATTATGCAAAATGGTAAGAAAAAATATGTTAATGGTGAGTCAATGTACATAGCATAAATAACACACCATAGGTAGAAATATTTAAATAAATACCAACATAATTATAAAAAATCCTTTTAGTTAGGCCCTATATACAATCAAATATTTACACACAAATGGGCCATAATATACTTATATTTTTTATATATTTTTTATTTTTTTGGCTCAACTAGCCGAGTGACTAGCTAATTAAGGGTTTTTAAGAAGATATGGGAAAAGTCCCCTAACTCTCACACACCTATATACAGTGAAATGGTAGGGATAGCCACAATGTTTGGATGATTTTGGTAGGGTGGGTTAACTCACTATGGCAATTACGAAGAGCCGAAAAACGGCTATCATTAGCCCTCCCCCAGGATGATGGTATATTGATGTACCATCATAGAGCCTCTTTTCCAAAGGGAGTGCTTCAGAGTCCTTGACGAGGTCTTCATTGTTTGGCCCCTCAGAATTTTGGTTTGAGTTACACTCATGCTTCACGGAACAATACCTACATGAGATAGCTGCCTTTTGACAGATCTTTGGTAGATCCTTTGGTAGAAGGCGACTCAAATAAGGCTTCAAGCGATACCCGTTTACCTTCTTGGAGTGCTCTTTCCCATTCAAGTCCGTAAGCTCATAATAACTTGAGTTGAAAGCCTTTTTGACTATGTATGGCCCCTGCCATCTAGTTTCAAATTTGGCATCAAAACGATTATCAAGGGGATTGTCATACCTTAGCACAAGATCTCCTTCATTGATGCCTTTGTCCTTCAGTTTCTTGTCAAGCTTTTCCTTTGTCTGTGTGGCTTTCCTCTTGTAGCACTTGTATGCTACTTCTCTTTTCCACTCAAGCTCAGCTAGGGTAAGAAGTCGATCCATCCATGCTTCTTGATCATCTTGTGTTGCTTTGCCATGAAGTCGCATTGTTGGAATGTTGAGCTCAATTCGTTGTAAAGCCTCTTGACCAGAGACCAAGTGAAATGGTGTGAACTCTGTGGCTTCCCTATATGTGGTTCGATACGCCCACAAGGCACCATCCAAGAAGTCATCGCACAACTTTGTCTTGTTTTTCACCATCTTTCTAATGATGCCTGCAATGACACCATTATCTTTTTCTACCAAACCATTTGATTGGGGATAGTAGGGTGTACTATGACGATGTAGAATGTGAAGTTCTTCACAGACTTCTGTGAGCAAGCCCTTTCTAAACCCTGGACCATTATCAGAAACAATTTCCAAAGGTGTGCCAAATCTGCAACAAATGTGAGTGTACACAAACTTGCTAACTGTCTTCTCATTCACTCTTGCCACACTTTGAGCTTCTACCCACCTAGTCATGTAGTCTATGGCCACCAAGATATACAATTTTCCATTTTTAGTCCTGGGCAATGGACCCATAGCATCAATGCCCCATTTTTCAAACGGACCATTTGCAAGGACTAGCTGACGTGGACCATGTAACAAACGCTTGTTTCCATTAATCTAACAATTGTGGCAGCTTTTACACCAATGTTGAACATCAATGTGCAAGCTTGGCCAAACATATCCGGCAAGCAAAATATTTTTTGCAGTGAGTTCCTGTGCAAAATGACCACCACATGCTTCCTCACGCAAACCTTTTAGAATGGTTGGGATTTCCTCAATAGTTGGTACTCTTCTGCACACTTGATCCTTCCCTCTTTGAATGAGAGATCCTTCTAAGAAGAGATACGCGCTTGCCTTTTTCATGAGTCTCCTCTTCTGAGCCTTCGTGAAGTCTTGTGAAAACTCACCCTCCAAAATGTAGCTAATAATGGGAGTCAATGACTCCAATCCCTGGTATCTCGGTTGCTTGACAGTTGCTGCCACCATGATGACCTGCACTTCTTTCTCAACACAGGTAACTGCTTGTTGTGCAAGTAACTCGGCATCTTCATTTTGTTTCCTAGGAATATGATATAGTTGCACTTCTTCAAACTGATTAAACATCCTACGAATGGCATGAAATTTTGTCCTTAGGCTTTCATTCTTGCATGCCCAAATGCCTAAAATTTGCTTCACGATGAGAAGTGCATCCCCTTTTACCATGAGACGTTGTATACCTTGGCCAATGCATATCTTTAAACCATGAAGTAGTGTGTCATATGCTGCTCCATTATTGCTAGTTGAACCTGGTAGATTGACCTTCTCTTGCATGACCACCTCCCCACTTGGGTTGAGCAATACTAGCCCTCCCCCTGCTTTTCTTGTGGCTCGTCGAAAAGCTCCATCAAAGAACAAGGTAAAAGCATTAGGAATACTTTTAGGTGGTGGCAATGGTAGGGTCTTTACTTCAGGCACCTTAATCTCCTTCTCATGTACCCTATAAGTAAGGATCCCTGCCAATTGTGCACGCACACTATCTTCTACCTTGAAAGAGTATTGGAACTCTTGCAATTCCATAATCCACTTTGAGATCCTAGTGCTAAGATTCATTTGAGATGACACCCAAGGAAACAAATTTTCTGCAGTGAGAATTACAAAAGGTTTTGGTAGCAAGTAGGATCTAAACTTTCTCACCGCAAACATGAGAGAAAGCATCATGAGTTCTGCCTCCGTGTAGCCTCTCTCCAAAGCATTCATGACCCTACTAGCAAAGTAGATGGGTCGCATCCAAGTACTATGGGGATCTTGTTGTAGCAAAACCGCTCCAATTGTTTCTTTCCCAACACTAGAGGTAACAAAGAATGTGTACTCCCAACAAGGAGGCATGAGTGTTGGTAGCTCTGACAGGATGACTTTAATGTTACAAAAGTACTCTTCAAGCTCATAAGACCATGCAAATTCTACTTGTTGTGTCAACTTTTGCAAAGGATGAAGCAACTCCGAAGCTAAGTGAATAAAGCGTGACATTTACTTCACCTTTTGAATGAATGAGATGACCTCTTTGAGATTCTTGGGTGATGGGAGCTCAATAAGAGCCTTTGCCTTTGAAGGATCCACCTCAATGCCTTTATAGGAACCCTTGTGACCAAGCAAGATCACTTCATCCTCACCTATGTGACATTTGTCGGGGTTGAGTTGACCTCCCATGTTGTAGAGCTTCTTTAAACCTTCTTCTACCCTTTGTAGATGCAATGATTTTGAGCTATAAATGCAGAAATCATCAATGAACACCCTAATTGACTTTCCAAAGAATGCTTGAAACACCATGTTCATGAAACGTTGGAATGTTGCAGGAGCATTTGTCAGACCAAATGGCATGACTCTAAAAGCATAACAACCCCAAGGAGTGATGAAGGTTGTTTTTAATTGATCTTCCAATGCGATACCTATTTGAAAGTAACCCAAGTAGCCATCACACACAGTGTACTTTTCATGACCAGCTATCTCATTTAGTATCTCATCTTGAAATGGGAGGGAAAAGTGATCTCTTTTTGTTGCCTCATTGAGTGGACGGTAATCCACACACACCCTCCACTTGCCATTTTTCTTAGGAGTGACAACAACGGGAGACACCCACTCCGAATTCTCCACTGGATAAATGAAACCTGCTGCTAGAATCTTTCTTACCTCCTTGAGTAAAGCCTGCTCCTTGATGACTCCTAGCCTTCGTAGCTTTTGAGCCTTAGGTGTGGCCTCTGGCTTCAACTCAATTTTGTGTTGAATAGCCTCTACTCCACGCACATCAGTGTAGTCTTTAGCAAAAAGCCTAGGAAATTTCCTTAACACACCTTTGAGCTCCTCTTTCATCCTTTGTAAGTGTTGTAGATAACATACCTTCTAGCATTCTTTCATCTTCCACTTTTTGGTTTTCTTGGGAACCTACCTCTTCCAAACCTGGGCAAGAGGTCTCTTGGTTGTTTGGCTTAAACCTTACCCCCATGATTCCTCTTTAGTAATGGTGCCGCTACTTTCTCCTTCTGAAGTGCTATCGGTCCAACCTTCCTCCGTCTCACTTTGAGATGATTCTTCATGGAGCTCCTCTTGGTGTTGCTCCTTCATGTCAAAGACAACCTTCTTATGATTGTCATTCCTGCAAATTAGCTTTCCACTCTCCCAATCCTGCAAAGCTCGCATTTTCATTAGCCATGGTCTCCCTAGGATAAATGGGTAACCATTTCCTTTGGTAGACATGACATAGAAATCCACTGCCTTCTTAATGCCAAAGGCCTCCAGAGAGACATTTTTACAAATGCCTACACACCTAGCTTTGCTATTGTTTGCCATCTTGACTTTAATTTCAGGTGTCTCATGGATGTGCATGCCTAGTCTTCCAATAGGTTGTATGGAGCCATACCATGTCCAAGAGGGAAGTCTTGGAGATTGATACGACGTTGAGTTCTCTTAGCTTCCTTGGTCTCCTTTGCCTTCTTTTCTCGTCCATGGTCACTTTGTGATGTGACACCTTCTTTCTCTTTACCTTTTCCTCGGCCACGCTTAATGCCATTTGCTTCCATGTCAACCTCATTTGAGTTTGTCACCTCTACTACATGCACATTTGGGTCTGGCAAAGGTGGAACTCCTTCCACTCCTTGTGGAGGTGGTCTTGCTCCATTTGGCCTTTGTAGAAGCCGTGGTTGCTGACTAGTTTCTTCTCCTGCATTCATCACTGGGTAATTCAAGTTAGGTCTCCCTGGCTCCCCACGGGGCCAAGGACAATTATACATCCCATGTCCAGAATCACCGCAATTCCAACATTGCAAGACTCTCCTAGGTCGTGAATCTCCCTCTTCAGACTTCTTTGCTTGTCCCTTTGGACCTACAGCTTGTGCAAGGTGAATTGACAAGCTGCTTAAAGATTCATTTAACTTCTCAATCACTTCTGTCGTTACCTCAGGAAGCTCCCTAGATGTTGATGCTTGTGACTTACCTTTGGGTCTAAGACCTTCTATTGGAACCTCCCCCCTTAAGCACTTGAGTTTCCTATATTTATCAGCAGCCCTAGTTTTAGCTGCTTCAAAGGTAGCAGGTGCACCGGCCTCAACTTTTATCTTAAGGTCAGGAAAGAGTCCGGCTATGAACCTCTCCTTCTTTAGGAACTCTGCACCATCACCAGGGTTAGCGACATTTCTCACCCATACATCCCAAAGACGTAGAAACTCTTGCTTGTACAAGTAGTAGTCATCTAAGTCTTTTTGCTTATGAGAAACAATGTCTTGCCATAGCTTTTGAGTGTTTTGGCGATCAAAGAAGTATCTCTTGAAATGATTCACAACTTCCGTGTAATTCCCTTTAACTTCCTCAGGCAAAGAGTCAAACCAAGTGCTAGCATCTTTCCTAAGGACCACCTCAAACATCTCTACACGTTCTTGATCAGTTACTATCCTCTTGATATGACAAGACATCTTGAAATTTGCTAAAAATAATTTTGCATCCTCTCCAAGCTCTCCAAAGAAAAGAGGATATCCGGACATTTGGCGTTGGGCCTCCATTGAATCGGTTTCAAAGTGACAACACGTTTTTGTTTTTCTTTCTTAAAACATTTACACAATAATGTTTTCTAAATTGCAATCTATTCTACAACAAAATAAAAATATTCACATCAAATGACCTATGATAATCAATAAGAGGCAGGATGACAGGGTTTGGTGATGCGAGAATTTCTCCTACTCTTTGGGCACCAAACATGAACACCATACATTGTTGAAAATGGATTTTTCTACTAATTGCAATGTTTATTCTAATGTGTAGAGTGAAATGAAAGGGGAAAACCTCTATTCTTGGGCCATTCTCCATGGTCTATGCATGACCTAATTCTTTAAAAAAAACAAAAATATAGACGTCCAAACCAAGGTCATACCTAATGAGAGGCAAAATAAAAGGATTTACTGATGCGTTTATCTCTGCCAACCTAAGAGGACCTAAAATTCTACGAATTACACGTTGAAATTGCAACTTAGTACTAACAATTATGTGTACCTTCTGCCTTACAATGGGAATGAAGGGATCATACCAATTCTTGTGATTCATGCAAGCTACTTGATTATGCTAAAGGTTGAGCCTTCACAAAAATACACAAGCCGTTCCTCCGTGGGGGCACCAATTTGAGGCGGTCCGGGGCGGGCAACAAGAAGAGCGGCCTCTAAACACCCTTCGAGGCTCCTGTGCTGCTCAATTGGGGCTGGGGCAAGCACAATCAGAGACAACAACAACCCACAACCAGAAACCGAACAAGAAAAGGGGCACCACCTAGTTGTAGATGCAAACTAGGACACACGTGATATCTCCTTGTACTCAAACACACAAAGAGAGGGGAATGCAAGATAGCCACACACACACCAACACAAAAATTCACCACGCCAGAGAGAGGTAAAGCGCACAAATCAACTTGAGCAACTCAGTCTTAGCCTTAAAGACTAGATGCACACAAAGCTTGATGAGAAATAGAGAGACAACACAAAACTTGACCTTGTTGCCAATACACAAATTGTCTTAGGGTCACGCGAGCCCTCTCACCAAGCACCCTCTTACAATTGAAAGTTTTGGCAAATAATTCAACAAGCCCTCAAACCACCAAGCATGAAATGGCACAACAAACTTCAAGGACAATATACCTTCAACCACCTGATGAGCCAACTTATCAAGTCAATTTGGAGAGAAGAGTCGTAGTTGCAGCATACAATTGCACCCAAAACTATGAATCTTATTTATGGACAAGAGTAGGCTACAAGTGTGATTGCAGAGTATAGTATCACTCCACTCCTCTAGATGACATAACTAACTTCAAGCTTCTCCATGCACCTATGTGTAGTGATGGAATAGAGCACTCACAATGCACACACTCTACACAACTAGGCTTGAAGAGTGGTGTGTTATGTGTTGAGAATGGTGTGGTGTAGTGTGATCATGTGATGATTTACAAGGGAGAGAAGGGCTCTATTTATAGGTTTTAGAAGCCCCGATTTGGATTAGGCCTAATCAAGTTTAGTTGAAGGAATAAAAGATTATGCATATATATATATATATATATATATATATATATATATATATATATATATATATATATATATATATATATATTTTAATGAGGGTGGGTCTCTCTTGTCCTTTGAGTCACATGGATGTGGGCTCAAGGGAAGAGAATTATTGAGGATGAAAGGAGAGAGGATTGAGTGAATAATTTGGGAGTACCTACTCTAGTAGAGGGTGCATTTTACAATAAGGTTAGTGGTTAGTAGTTAGTAATTATCACTACAAAATATTTACAAAATCATTCACCAAATAGTGAGATATATGATGGGAAAAGTTAGAGAAGGGATGAGCTTGTAAAGAGAGGTTGAAGCCTTGGAGAAGTTGACATTCACCTCTTTGCAGCACCAGTAGAAGAAGCGGTCAGCATGGCGAAGTAGCGCGTGTCGATGAAGCCTTCATTTGCAGAGGTTATCCTTGGATTTTTGCTGATTTTTTGAATTTCTTTACAAAGCTGAAGAGAGTATGGTAATATGGACATATATGTAGAGAGAAAGGGGGACACATAGGGTGTAGAAATGGAGGATGAAGACTATGGAGGTGTGAGATATGTGACAATGGTGAAGAAGGTGAATTAGGACATGGGAGTTGCAGGTTTGGGAGTAGGAAGGAGAGGGAGGAGTGTGTATGAAAGAGGAAAATGATAAAGTGGAAGAGGGAGTGTGGCTACATAGCATGGGCAAACTGGGGTCCACCAATAAAATCATAGCTCACAGCTCGTAGCTCAAAAAAATATGAAAACAGTTGAGGTGAAATTTTAGCTCACGAGCTACAACTTTTGTTTGTATCACCTTTCCAAATTCGGGGAGCATGTGATCTTTAAAAATTCAGCAAAACCGACTGTTTTTTCCACTGCACAAGGTCCTTGTGAGGTCCTTCTTTGGATGATTCTTTTGAATACCTCCAAGAGTGAGCTCCCCATGGTGCATGCATGCATGCCACATACCCTTGACCTTATTTGGTAGGTCTATAATTGAAGATATTATTGAGATCATGATATAAGTGAATAGTACAACTAAGAAAATCAAATATTTAGGGGTCTAAAAAAATATGTACATGTCAAATATAAATAATATAGGTGGAAAATATATAAATGGGTCAAAATAAATCTCTCATTATAAGTCTACCATAAAAAGATGAATATTTTTGGTGTTCTAATTTATGAGAGTAAAAGAGAATAGATGTAGGAAGGAAAAATCACAATAGTGAAAAAATATACACATAAATAAAACTTTTTTTTTTTTTTTTGGTTGGGATGGAGTTACACCAAAAATAAGAGAAGCTTGCATGAAATTATTTTTATATGGAATAAAGAGTATGCAAAATGGTAAGAAAAAATATGTTAATGGTGAGTCAATGTACATAGCATAAATAACACACCATGGGTAGAAATATTTAAATAAATACCAACATAATTATGAAAAATCCTTTTATTTAGGCCCTATATACAATCAAATATTTACACACAAATGGGCCATAATATACTTATATTTTTTTTATTTTTTTGGCTCAACTAGCGCAGTGACTAGCTAATTAAGGGTTTTTAAGAAGATATGGGAAAAGTCCCCTAACTCACACACACCTATATACAGTGAAATGGTAAGGATAGCCACAGTGTTTGGATGATTTTGGTAGGGTGGGTTAACTCACTATGGCAATTATGGAGAGCCAAAAAACGGCTATCACTACCATAGGAAAAACAACTCTAACAGCAGCAATCCTTGCAGCAAGACCTACAACATCCTAACATTGCCTACATCCTCTGAACCAGGATGTACATCAATGCCCTACACAATATTCCAGCTGCCCTTTGACACAAGAACATGTTGCATCATGTAAGCCCACATAGGGTAATTGTCCCCATCCAATATGTCCTCACCAGCAAACATCTTGAACACATTTGTGTTGTTGTCAGCTATGGTAAATGATGCACCTGATAAGAAAACTGCCCGAAAAGAGGAGAAACAAAGCAAGAACAACATGTGCTATATAGCACAAACCATAGAAGACTGTAAGGGACCTGTTATGCAAAAAAACTGCACTGACAAAAATTCCACACAAAATGACAAAATAGCCTATGCAATACTGTTGCTTGTATTGAAAACAAAGGTCAAAATGAGCCCGATTCTCACCCAAAGTTTTTGTCAACCTGGGAACGCTCGCAAAAGCTCACTGAAATCGAAGAAAGTGAGCAGGCATGTGCTGGAGCTGCTGGCGACTAAGCCCGAGAGGATGCTGCTCTGATATCAATTGTTGGAATTAGGGTTGCAAGAAACACACACAGCTTGGAGAAGATGAAGGAAGCTCAAGGCACACAACAGAGAGTGTATTACTTAATGTGCAATGGAAAGATAGATAGCCCTAGAATGAATGGGTGTATATGCACGGGGTAAAAAACCTCTTAAAGAGGGAAAAAATTCCCCAACGGTCCTAAGTGTGTTCACACACATCACTACCACATGTATATGGTAATACGAATATTGCCAATGATGATATTGATATTTTTGTTGATCTACCTACTGATTTTGAACATGGTTCATGT
The DNA here is from genome assembly GCF_014529385.1 of Adiantum capillus-veneris. NCBI lineage: Eukaryota > Viridiplantae > Streptophyta > Polypodiopsida > Polypodiales > Pteridaceae > Adiantum > Adiantum capillus-veneris. Next base: position 67,268,693 of record NC_140948.1, read on the forward strand.
CATGTTTATGATGACGATATTATTGATAATGATTTCTCTACTTATGAAGGTCCGGTTACTTATAATGAATCTATGTCCTCATTAGTGAATTTTTTGTCTCAGTTGATCCATAGATGCCCCGAATATGGACTATTGAGGTCAATGTCAAGGTGACAGGGGACGATCCGTAGGGACAAGGCATCGTTAGGAAGATGGACATCACAATGCGAGAAAAGGTTATGAGATTTTGCCTTCTCAACTCAGACATCATGCAAAAGTGGCTAGAGAGGTACGAAGGGGAAAAGCAACAATGCTTGACAGATCGCCTTCAATTCAAGCGCAACCGTGCCACTAGAAACCTTCCTTTTCCAGATCATCTTAAAAAATTGCTTGACTTTCCAACTGGGCAGTGGTTAGATGCAACAATCTCAGAGGCAAAGAGGAATGGAGTGTTCATTATTGAAGAGGAAGAGGAGATATCAAGGGGTTGCGATTGGCATGTATATTTCACAACTTCCTTTTCGATCTCCACATGATCACATTGCTGTAATAACTTTTAGTATATTTAAATTTTGTGGCTGCAGTATCACAAATATGGAGCTTTGTGGTCACATGGGAGACACTTCAGAGTGCAGCGGATTGATGAACAAAGGGTCACTTTCGACAGTGGTGTTAGGGCAAGCTTCGTCCAAGAAAGTAGGAGTAGTGCCAGGGATGAGAATATAGAGACTTGACTTTCCAACTGGGCAGTGGTTAGATGCAACAATCTCAGAGGCAAAGAGGAATGGAGTGTTCATTATTGAAGAGGAAGAGGAGATATCAAGGGGTTGCGATTGGCATGTATATTTCACAACTTCCTTTTCGAGCTCCACATGATCACATTGCTTTAATAACTTTTAGTATGTTTCAATTTTGTGGTTGCAGTATCACGAATATGGAGCTTTGTGGTCGCATGGGAAACACTTCAAAGTGCAGCGGATTGATGAACAAAGGGTCACTTTCGACAGTGGTGTTAGGGCAAGCTTCGTCCAAGAAAGTAGGAGTAGTGCCAGGGATGAGAATATAGAGACTAGCCAGCTTGAATACTTTGGCTACATCCAAGACATCTTGAAGATTAGATTTAGAAAGTTTGATATGTTTATCTTTGATGTCAAGTGGTTCAAAGTTATTACCAGCGGCCCTAATGCAACTGTGCATAAAGACGAGAGTGGATTGATTCAAGTGAGCTCTAGGTGGGTGTGGACAGATGCGCGGGATACATTTGTACTTCTGCAGCATTCTGAACAAGTTGTGTTCATACAATCCAGCATGGACAAAAAAAGATTAGAAAAATCTGATTAAACCCTATTTATGTCATTCAAGTTGCTTCAAATAGAAAGCAAGCGTGTGAAGGATTGGACGTTGAGGTCAAAGAGGTGATTCATGAACAAAGCACGGGACCGACAGAAACTTTAAGTTTAGATTTTGAGGTGGATGTTAGCAGTGAACAATTGTTTGAACCTAGAGATGAGGTATCAAATACTGAAGTTGATGCGGAGAGCGATGAAGAAGTAGAGTTCGATGATGAAGATGCAGAAGTACAAATTGAGATAGACATCTTTGGTGCATCAGATTTCATAGAGGATGAGAGATTAACTAATGATTTTTGCTAGGACCTCTTTTGTAAAACTCTCTTTATTAGTCTACAATACACTTTAGATTCATTGATTTATGTAGCAGCTTTGTTGATTTTTATTTGTATTGATTAAGCATTTCTTCTGTAAACTATCGTATTTTGTGGGTGTTGTTTGTGTATGATTAGCCATGGCCGATGGCGATGAGCCATAGTCTCCTAGTTTTAGTTTTCTTGTCACTCGAACCGGCATGTCACCCGAGCAGATGGGCTCGTTTTTGTCTCAGTTTACACCAGAGTAGATCGCAATCGCACAGCACCTTTGGGAAGCAGATCCCTCTAGATCTACTATGGCCGATCCTATTCCCGAGACTAGTGTGGTCCCTACACCGAGCGGACCCACACCTCAATCTATGTACCCCCTACGCCTAGGACTCATGTGTCCCCTACACCGATGGGAGGTTCATCCTCGAGACGAGGTAGGCGTCATTCTAGAGGCGGTGGTTGTTGTGGTAGTGGTTCTACTAATGCGTCCACACCATGGAGAGAGCGTCCACCACTCTCTTCAGTAGATAGTTCACCGATTGGCACACCACGTACACCTTGGGGATCACACGAGCATGATCCTAGCAAGGTGTACAAGAGCAGGGATGGGGCTGTTGTGGCGGATAGGGTCGGAAATCCATGCAACAGAGGACTTGACAGCTCTGTACAATTCAGTTTGGTCACTCTGTGATGGAGATTTGGGATAACCTTGATGATGAAAGATTTACATCGTCGAGGCCATTCACAGAAAGTATAGGCCGGCTGAGGGGTATGATCCAGTCTCGAACCCCTAGATTTTGAGTGTGGAAAAGTCCACAATGTCACATCGTTCGGTCAGAGGCGAGAGACAGGTACAATGACGGTAGTCAAGCCGGCATGGTTGGACACAGAGGGCGGACAGGGATTTCACGAGAGACACAAGACAATCCTCAGAGATTTCAGCAGCAGAGAGATGCAGCCAGAGCACGTTTGGAGTCTGTTGGAGCATCACATCCTGGGAGTGGAGGCTATGATATGCTTCGGCATGAGTTTGTAAGTATTATACGTATGCTTTAAAAAATTGAAAATATATATGTTATTTGAAGATTTATCTAATGATTAAACCATAATTTTGCAATAAGTTTCCGTGAAGCGTCCTTTGACACGCCGAGAGGCGAAGTATGGGTATAAGCATGGACTTGTGGCCCTTTTGACCCAGCTGCAAGAGGAGGGAGAGTACGTCGACTGGAGGCATTACCATGAGGGTCTCCTCACTCAATGATTGTTTGCATATGTACAGTTTTGTAGTTCTTATGTTTATGGTTTATGGTTATGTTTATGGTATGGCACAGATGTTATGGTATGACACACATCAAGTCCACCGAAGTCCAACTTGCCAATCTTATGGAGTCACAAGAACACAGTCAACACAAGCATCCATGATCAAAGCACACACTAGTTGCATTGAAGTTAGCTTTCCCAATCATCACATGCCAACCAAGGTACTCTAATCATATCACACACAAGTGGCATTGAGCTCAAGGCTCTTAAACCTTCACACACTTAAGCACACAATAAGGCACAAACTCTAATGACATGACCAAGAGTGCACACACACTACACTAATCAAGAGAATTAGAGAAGTAATCAATCAATTGAAATGCTTATGGAAGAAGAGAGTTAAGGTCAAAGCAAGAAGTACATACCTCTCTCAATTCTAGAATAATGAGAGTGTAATACTACTTCATGACATAATGAAATGTAGAGAAGATAAGACTAATGAGTAAAATAGGGATTAGATTGATCAAAATTTTATCTAATTACATTGGATTAACACTAGCCTCTTAAGCATGGGCATTAAGCTCAAGGCTAGGCCATCCATTGAGTGAACACTTAAGAGAGAGATAGCTCTCAAAAGTGGATCCTCAAAGTGGCTACTCAAGAATGAAGTCTCCTTGCATAAAGGCTTCCTTTAAAGTCTTTCACCACAATCCCTTCTACTATGCGTTTAAGTTTGAGCCCTCTAGCTAGCATATACAACTTTGGAACTCTCAATGAGCTCAAGACTTATACAAAGTGAGTTGGAAATATTATGCACAACCATAGCATATCTCCTGCTTGATGTATATTCGGTGTAGCCTTTGTTAGCCGTTGCTAACACATGGGCTATAAAGAGGCAGACTGTTTGGGTTCCAGGTGTGTTCCCCTTTCCCCCTATCGATCTTCTAGTGCTCCCACTGAGATGCACATTGATGCTCCAATTTGAAGTTAAAAGCAGAATTTTGAAGATAGCAGAGATGATGGAGCCAAGATTTGGTCCCATATTTACAAGTATTGAAGACCCAGTGTACTGGCTAGCAGATTTTGAATTATGGATGCTATCGATGCATATGTTGATTGTGTAGAAAAGTTGCAAACATTGCCATTGTTGATGCCCATACGTGCCAAGATTTAGTATGGTGGTTTGAAGAGCAGTGATCGAGGTTCATGGCAAGAGATTAAAAATCATTGCTACTGGGGTGAAAGGCAGTCAGTTTTTGAAGGTGTCAAAATTGCTTAAGTGTTTGCATCCAAAGATTTTAAAAAAGGTCAAATATGGTGCTGATACATATGATGATACGGTCTCTCTGGCTAAAGTGAAGGGTTGAAAAAGTGAAGCTAAAGTTGGAGTTGGGTTTGTTGAAGCTTGCTAATTATGTGCCCATTGCAAAGGTACCAGAGTACACTTTGGTTCAACCAAAGGCCATGCTGGTTGTTCAAAGTGTAAATCCTGTTGAGGTAAGGCCTTTGGTCAATTTTTCTCCTTGGAGGTTTCCGGTTTTTACAGTGCCCGTGCTGATGGTTTTGAAAGGTGGTTACTCCAAAGGAGGCTTGTGCTAAAAGCTTAAAGTGGTACGCCAAGTGGTGAACGAGCTTGTCAACGAAGATAAGCCCCTTGTCAAAGTGGACCAATGTGCGAAAGAGGTAGCACATGTCGGGTTTCCAAAGCATGTTAAAGAGGTAAGCCAATTCGTTTTGAAATCTTGTATGGAAAGGTAGTAGAGTGCAATTCAGTTGCAAAAACCAAGGGTTTAGAAGGAGATGAAGAAAGTGAGAAAGCCCTAGATAAAGGTCAAGCTTTTGTGGAGCAATGGGAGGATGAGGATGCTGATACAGAATCGGCATGTAGTGCTGATGAAGATGCAGATACAAGCTAGGAAACAGAGTCAATTCAATCCAGGTATGAAGAGTTTGATCTTTTGAATGTGCATGGAGATTGGGTGTATATGTGTGAACAGCAAGGAGTAGTGCATGCCGATATGCCTAGTGAGGATCAAGCGGAGGAGTCTGTGCCCACCGATGATGGTATGCCTCGAGAAATGATGCAAAGTCTTGCCAAAATGAATGAGGTGGTGTTGCCTACAGACGAGGACAAGGATGATGCGAGGAGGGTCTCTCTCTACGTAGAGCATGATGCAACAGTAGAAGAGGTGATCAAAGAACAAACAATTGAAGATGATAGCCAAGTGGAGAAAATCAACCTTGAGGAGCCAAAAGTTGAAGAAAAGAGCTTGATGATGCTAGTATGGAGGGCATTGCTGGCAAAGGGGAGAGCATGGATTCAGAGGAGATGGTGAATCCGCTGCAACAAGCATGTTATATAGCATATGAAAGAGATGCCCAAAGTGGGTCCAAGATGTCAAAAGACGTAGGCAATTCATGGTTTAAGTATATGCTTGTAAGTGTAGTAGTAAGGTATGTTATCTTCCAGACACAGGGTTCCATTGAGAGGAACCCTGCTTTAGGGTTAGAAGTATTGGTTCGCACAAATGATGGGGTTGCAGAGCCAGATGCATGGATTGGTTTGGGTAATATGCTTGCAGGGCTAGGTGTGTTTATGAGGCAGGTAAGTGTGCAAAGAGATTCTAAAGTGCTTTGGGCATATTGTGTGCATGGATGGCTACGGACATGGACGAAACACTAACGAAAGGTGCTACCAATGGATGGAGAAGGTCAGTGCCAAGGTAAGCAGGAACTATGTGATGAAGGAGGTGGAGCAGCCCACTTGAGGTTTGGCAGCATTGTACATAGGTAGTTTTTTGTGGTTTGCTTACATTTTTTAATAGTGTTTGCCAATTTTTGCAATTGGTAGAAAAATAAAGCTGCTTTTTGGTTGAACACGTATGTTCAACAAGGGGGTTGGGCAATGATGGTGCAGCCAAAGTGCATCTATCCTAGAAGAGGGTAGAGGTAGTGATATGTATGTTTTTAGGTGCATGGCAAAGTGCTAGAACAGGTGTGGAAGACCAAGGCAGGCAAGTGGTAGCAAAGATATATGCTTCATGTGGTACTCTAGACCACATGGGCTCTAGATAGGCCCTGACAGGATGGTAGGTGAAGGATGTCCAAAGTTTTGGTTTTGGGCCTAGAAATGTATATCTTCAAGTGTTGAGTTAGCTGGTCCAAATGGCTCATCAAACAGAGTTGTAGATTGCAAGATATGGCAGTTTGAAGCTTGAGGTGATTGCAAACTTGAGTTGGACAGGGCAAGTGTTGCTAGGTAGTCCAATCCAGTTTTAGCAAATAGATGGGTAGTGCTTGATTTATGGAGCCTGTCAGTCTTTTCAGATCGTCAATTAAAGCTCGGATGTGAAAGATATTGCCAGCAGGGTAGAATCCGTACGTACGTACGTACGGTACCTTTCCGTACGGTACGGTACAGTACGTACCGTACGGTACAGTACGGCATAAAAAAAAATTGGGCATTTTTTTCTCGGACAAATTCCGCTAGGGAGCGCTTCCAGCTAGGCTTATTAGTGTGAAGGGGGGAAGCCTTAGGCTTTTTTAATCGACCACTGTAGCAAAAGAGTCTCTGTTCTGCTACAGAGAAGTCTGCAGAGCAATGCACAGAGTCCTGCAGAGCCGAGCTACGAGCGTGAAAAGGTACTGCTTCTGCCACCATGCACTCCGTACTCTTCTCTCGCACTCCGTACTCCTCATGTGCGTGCACTCTTTTGCATTTGCAATGTGCAGGATTCATTATGCTGCGTAAAACCAAACCCAATTGGTCGCTCCACACCAATGTTTTGAGGATCATCACGACCACTTCTCAGCAAGGTTCTGGTACACGCTTATGGCAATGCAAGTATTGTGGGGACCAATACACCAGCACTATTACGCGAGTCAAAAAGCACTTGACAGGCATCGGGTGCACTGATCAGATTGGTGCATGTGAGAAAATACCACCACCTTTGAGGGAGCAGCTTATTCAAGAGTATTTTCCTGTTGGTGCTCCTTCTTTGAGAGGTGCTCCCAGCACACAGGATGCTTTACATGATGCTTTTGTTGGAGAGCTGGAGTCTTTAGGTGCAGAGACAGAGGTTGGAGGAGGTTCGGCCTCCATGCAACCCCCTACTTCCAGGAAGAGAGCACGTGTTGGTGGTGAAGGTGATGATTCCTTGCCATGTGAAAAAGGTACATCTAAAACACCAACGCAGACCACTTTGCCTAGTCGCATCTCTTATCAGGCTTGGGTGAAAGAGCGTCAGAGGGTGGCAGAGATGGAGATATGTCGCACTCTTATTGAGTGCAACATATCTTTCAATGTTTTGCGCACAGATCAGTGGAAAAGAATGGTAAAAGCCATTGCACAGGTGGGGCCTACTGAGACATGGACAGGTCTTGATTACACAAAGATGCGCACCACTATGTTAGATGAACAAAAGGCCTTAATTGACAAGGCGCTTATGCCTGTGAAAGCTGGATGGAAGGAGTTTGGATGCACCATTATCTCAGATGGTTGGGCAGACATACGCAGATGACACATAATCAATATTCTTGTGTCTTCTGCTTTGGGCACCTATTTCTTGCGTGCTATGGATGCAGGAAAAGCAGGGGAAAAGATCACGGCTGAGTTTATTTTTGGTCACATCAAAACAGCCATAGAGGAGGTTGGCAAGGAGAATGTTGTGCAGGTGGTGACAGATAATGCAGCTAATTGCAAGGCAATGGGATTTATGGTGGAGCAACATTTTCATGGCATAGTGTGGACTCCATGTGCTGCACATTGTTTGGATTTGCTCATGGAGGATATTGGCAAACTTTCATGGGTGCAGCCCATAGTTGCAGATGTAGTCAAGGTCACCACATTCTTTCGCAAGAAACATCAGGCTCTTGCTATCTTCCGCAGCCATAGCACTTTGGATATGGTTCGACCTTCAAAAACCAGGTTTGCCTACATTTACTTGGTTTTACAGAGGCTCTACAAACTTAGAGATCCACTACTACAGACAGTGGTGGATCCAAATGGCAAGGCATGTCAAGATCGCAGGATGAATCTACAAAATACTTGCAGAGGCGGATCCTTGATGAGAGCTTTTGGCAGGAAGTGCACGCTCTTTCAGTGGCACTCAAGCCAGTCTACGTCCTCCTTCGATTGATGGATATGGAGGGATCGACCTTGGGACTAGTCTATCATCTGTTTATGCAGATGAAAGACCACATTTCCAAATGCGATCTGTTGACTATTGATCGGTAAGGGTTCCTCATGTTCTAATGGTTGTAACTTGTCTATTTTAACCATCAAGTCTAAGTTATAACAGTTAACTTGTATTGACAAGTTGTTTTGATATTTCAGCCGATCAGATTTATTGGGATGTGTTGAGAGCCGTTGTACTTTCATGAGTCGTCCCATACATGCGATGGCTGCCATGCTTCATCCTCTCTACAGGTCGCCAGAGCTATGGAGTGATACCTTGCTTAGCACAAAACAATCAGAGTATGTTGGGCTCATGTTTTCAGAGGATGATCAGCTTGGGATAGACAAGGAATTCACCAACTACATGAATGGCATTGGCGCTTCTTTCACGAGAGCAATTTCTTTGAGGAAGGAAGCCACAAAGTATCCTTTGACATGGTGGCACTCGTATGGGAGAGTTGGTCTTCCCAACCTCTCACGCATTGCTCTTTGTATCCTTTCCCAGGTTAGGAAACTGCCATCCATGATTACATTGTATATATCATTTTAAACTTCTAACTTCATCTTTATATTACTTGACACTTGTCACTCTCTTGCTGATGATTGCGCTCTTGCTTGATCACTGAGCAGGATTGCTCGGCTGGAGCATGTGAGCGCAATTGGAGTGCTTAATCTCTCATACACACGAAGATTCGAAATCGCCTTAGCACTTCTTAGTTGGAGAAGTTGGTGTATTGCAGAGCCAACATGAGGCTCGTGCGGAGTTACCATTCTTTGGGGCAACCCAAATAGGTAATTACCTTGATGTTGGCCACTGTAAACTCAACCTGCAAGCATATGCCATAAATAAGTCAGTTTAACTTTATTTTACTCTTCAACAGGTTGATGCGACAGAGCTGAAAATGGTAGATGATCCTAGACCAGAGGAGGTGGACCGACAGATTAGAGACGAGCAGGAGCAGATTCTCAGAGAGCTGCATAGAGAGCTCGAGAGCGTGGATCATCGTGTGACTAGATCACGTGCACGAGCTCTTAGCCTTCCTCTACGCACGGTGGGAGGAGATCCAGACACTGTGAGACGAGAGAGTATTCGTAGGGGGAAGCTTCCTATTCGCTCCATTCGCAGGCGAGCGAATGAAGCTGTCCGGCTCATCCATGCAGAGATTGTTGATATGCCTGAGGAGGCTTGTGGTGCAGAGGTGCTTGTACCAGAGTTGACATATGCTGAGCCTGACCCTGAGTTTGATGAGGAGGGCAATGTCCTTGATGATGGGGGCTTGCTCTCTACCGACGATTCATCTTCTACATCTAACATAGACTTTTGAGGCCGCACGTCTTAGTGCACACTGGTGACTTCATGCTTTGGAGGACAGGTTGCAGCAGACTTTTATTGTTATTATGGCATTGTAGTATTTCACAGTACTTTATTTTGGATCTTGATTCAGTTTGTATGGTATATGCCCACTTCTGGCTAATGCCATGGACATGATGTTTGAACTTTGTAGTTGTTATTTGGTCTTATGATTTATGGTCATTGGTTTTCTCATTGAGTATTGAATCTTGAGTCATTAAGTTTTTTTATCAATATGTTCATTTTAAGCATTGCATTGTTAATGAGGCTGAATTTTGAAAGGTCTGTGAACTTAAATTTAGTGTAATTGTCTTTTTTTACAAATGGTACATACCTATCACGTACCTAAAGGTTGGTTCAGTACGGAAGTACGTTCCGTACGTACCTAAACCGTACCGTACACTACGTACCTTTCCACCTTGATTGCCATATGAAGTTTTTTCGGGGGTCGGATTTGTGCTAGATTGACTGCTTTGGAAAGTGAGCCATCGGATATTTTTTGAATCTTGATGGGGTTTACAGAGGAAGTGTGCATTGTGTGAAGTTATCAAGAAGTGACGGCACATCAAATGAAGTCCAGACGGTTAGGATAATCAAGGTCAAGGTTGGTGGTAGTTACCAACCGCGTGGCCTCATATGATTTTTTGCGATTTTGGTGGGCATTGTTTGAGTTTGTTGGACCGTCAAAATGAAGAGCACACGGGTGGAGTTGAAGTCCTAGACAATAGCTTTCGGTGGTTTCAAACGGCTCGATCATTGGAGCTTTGAGCAGTCAATAGCGGCGGGAGGAGAAATTGGAGCAAAAAAATATCCCACGAAGGAAGTGGAGGTTCCTTTCCATTTGAAGTGTCCAGACCAATACCAAGCAGTGGTACTTGTACACATGTGTGTGTGTGTGTGTGTGTGTGTGTGTGTGTGTGTGTGTGTGTGTGTGTGTGTGTGTGTGTGTGTGTGTGTGTGTGTGTGTGTGTGTGTGTGTGTGTGTTTAAGTATGAAAAATCCGCTCATAATTGAACCATACTTAGACAATTGAGTTAGATAATATATTAAATAACAATATTTTTAAAACAAGATGTCATAAATCATTTCATATACACCAATTCAACATTCTGTATCTAATGGATAATACAATCATTTAGATCAAAAATTTGATCTTGGATCACTACAATATAATATCTGTATCGTATGTGCCCATCCTTTGGGATGAGCTTCCACTACATCCACATGTAGAAGAATCTAGCTGGTACATTTGTTGGTACATTGGACGATCTTCCGTTACTGCTGCAGTTTTTGTTGTAATCCCAAGGAAAGAATCTCTTACCTGCCACCATCCAAGAAAGACAAGCCTGTCAGAACTAGAATTACTTGGGAAGACAGGTGTCAACGACTCCCTCCCCTTGTTATTGGTGTCAAAAATTACAACCCAAACTACCACCATAACAAAGATCTAATATCAAGTTTGAGCCATTTATTTATGCTAATGTTTACATCTTTTAATTCTAGAAAAAAATGGACAGCATCTCCTTTGTAAATTGGATCAATTTTCAACAGTCCAGTCTACTACCATCTCTTCCGAGACCCCCACTTGAGGGTTAAGGCTCTTTTAATAGAACGAATTTCAAAGTAACATTTGTGTTAAAAATTATGTACTTATCCAAGAGCATCAAAAAGTACTTTGTAATTGTGAAGTCACCACTATATACTTACCTTCATCAAAAGTGATTTCCTGCATACAAAGATAGAGGTACATGTCTATAAGGCCATTTTGCCAGGTGGATGTTTAAGTTGGACAACATATTATTTACATACAGATTGTATTTCAAAAAGTTCTAGTCATTACCACTTCCTCGAGGATCTTTACCAGATCTCATAAGCATATTTATATAATTTGATTGAGCTCAAAAGATCGATAATATCTTAAGCTATTGAGTAAAAATCCAAAAATAACCTAATCTGTGTAAACTAGATCTGAGTGTCGAGCTACAATCCATGGAGGTAGCCCAATGGAAGTTGTATGCACCATATAAGGCTGATGTCTAATTTCTTCTGTAAAGTCAGCCTATAAAGTCTACAATCATTATTAAAATAGAAGAGAGGTAGCATCGCTCCAGCTTCTAGTAGTAAAGAACTCTAACAGAAAAAATTCCACAGCATCTCCTTTGTAAAACGGACAATATTTCAAGTTTCCAATCAATGCCATCTCTGCTGAGACCCTCACATGAGGTTTAAGGCTCTAGCAACCAATACATATGTGTTATTTTCAAGTCAAAAAATCCATCATGCAAAACATGGTCATGCCAAATTCGGAAGTCTACAAACAATTCTCTTTATGATGCAGTAAACTAACTACGTATGTTCAATCATCAGTTAGAACAGTCCTGCACAGTCAAAAAAGTCCAATGGTCATACCTATTATGCTAATGATAGTCATTCCACATCCATAAATTTATGATTACTTCTGCCAAGTTCCGAGAGCAAGCAAATATCTTTGTGATAAAAAATAGCCAATGCTTAAAATTGATTAATTCTAAGTTCAAAGGGTAATTTAGACCAATCAGGTCACCCCATTTCTGGTTTGCAACTCTGAGTGCCAAACCCCAAACATAATCCGTTACATAAACTTTAGTGTCGACTTTCAGTAACCAAATGACTAACGTAGTTAACAATCCAGGTAGATATCAGTGCCAATGGGTCCCCAACTCAGGCAAACTCATATCAGTGAATAGAAAATCCAGAAACTTCAAATTATGCTAAGTACAAAACCTGGAAGTGGACACTACTACTTGCAGCTTTTCGAATGTTTTTCTTTCCGACAGACATTCTAAGAACTTGTTACTTATCAAAAACCCAAAATATATTGAGTAGGTGCAATTGCACCTACCTGAATGTCGATATCTTCCCTTTCCGAAGTGGGCAGGGTTTAGTTGAAAAACGTTGGATGTCAATTGCCCCTATAGACATGCATTCCGTCCATCATGTTGTGTCTTTGAGAGGCGATGGCATGTGAGGCAGATTTCATAAGTTCCAATGCTTCGCAACCAGAGCGCCACATTCTATCTATCATGAGCGGTAATCTGTAGCAGATCAATAGGAGAAGAAGAGATCCACCGAGGTATCGTCAACAGTGCCTATGCTTGAGAAACTTTGCAAGAGAGCTCCACGCAAGTGCTCTCTATCTGTGTGTGTGTGTGTGTGTGTGTGTGTGTGTGTGTGTGTGTGTGTGTGTGTGTGTGTGTGTGTGTGTGTGTGTGTGTGTGTGTGAGTGAGAGAGAGAGAGAGAGAGAGCTCCATGCAAGTGATCTATGTGTGTGTGTGTGTGTGTGTGTGTGTGTGTGTGTGTGTGTGTGTGTGTGTGTGTGTGTGTGTGTGTGTGTGTGTGTGTGTGTGTGTGTGTGTGTGTGTGTGTGTGAGAGAGAGAGAGAGAGACAGAGAGAGATTCTAGGTGTGTGGTCGCATTTGCTTGTGTTAGCTCACGGGGAAGTACCAAGCAAGAAGGGCGTGTGGTGATGCAGACTAATAAGCACCCCTCGATTCCATAAAAAGAGGGGTTATTTTTATGCACCCATACCAATAGTGGTTGACTTCATTATGAAATTTTACATTATGTGAGTTGTTTCATTCAAGTCCACCGCCAGTTCAGAGCTCCAGCTAATCCAAAAGAGACCAGCTGTGAGGTGTATTCCCTTTGGGTTCTAGTGTTTATCAAGCCAGGGAGAAGTATTGTGGCAAGAGCAATTCCAGTGTATGCAAGAGAAGATCCTAGGTTTGTGTGTACGAGCATGTGTGTTTATGTTTTGACACTCCTCGTAAGAAGGCCATACACGTCTACTGCTCGTGCTAGTAATAATGATGCTATAGAGGTTAGTCAGAATGCGAGCTAATAATAGACTAGGAGTGGGTTACCTAGATTTAAACAAGGTAGGTAGTTTTTAGGTGACAGAGTTACTCGACCAAAATGGTATTTAAATGATACCTATTTTTGGCAGATGAGTTGGAGTAACAGCTCTAGGTTAGCACACCAAAGAGGGAAGCTGTTAGCCAAGGGTTAGACAAGGACTTGTCAGCTAGATAAGTGTGTGTGTGTGTGTGTGTGTGTGTGTGTGTGTGTGTGTGTGTGTGTGTGTGTGTGTGTGTGTGTGTGGCCCTCTCCCATCCCAGAGGAGAGATCCACTTGGTGGAGGATGGTCCACCAAGTGGACCAATCCCTCACCAATTGTAGTAATTTCCATGCTTTATAGCTCAGTCACTTGTATGGTGTTAACAAGGTTTAGATGCAAGATTACTCATTTGTAATGTGTTTGAACAGAACTTAGATGTAAGTACACCCAATTGTTGTATGATAAAGGGGTCCTCCAAGGAGGAGAGTATGGTATTATGAAATCTACATACCTGATGTCTCATGATTTCAATGATGTCACTCCAAATTTGTGGAATATGTCGTGACGTTGGTTACTGTACAATACTCCGATCCTACAAGATAACTTGAAAATCCACACCTGCTCGAGGGTGGTCAATGCTTACAGTATATGGATTATATGTAAACATGTAGGCGCTTGACCAATTTAGGAGCTGAGAGCCCCGACCCATCCCTTTGGATTGGGTGGATCAAGCTAATAATAATGTAACTTGTATTAAAGAGTAGGCAATCCAATTCTTAGGGTATAAATACTCATATCCTGACAAAAACCGTTTGATTGAAGTCAGGATAAATTGGAGTAGCTATATTATTATCTGATATATTATCTAATCCCAATTGCTAAGTATGGCACTAGTCCGACCAAAGACTAGTAGGGAAACTCTGTGTGTGTGTGTGTTTAAGTATGAAAAATCCCCTCATAATTGAACCATACTTAGACAATTGAGTTAGATAATATATTAAATAACAATATTTTTAAAACAAGATGTCATAAATCATTTCATATACACCTATACAACATTCTGTATCTAATAGATAATACAATCATTTAGATAAAAAATTTGATAATATAATATATGTATCGTATGTGCGCATCCTTTGGGATGAGCTTCCACTACATCCACATGTAGAAGAATCCAGCTGGTACATTTGTTGGTACATTGGATGATCTTCCGTTACTGCTACAGTTTTTGTTGTAATCCCAAGGAAAGAATCTCTTACCTGCCACCATCCAAGAAACACAAGCCTGTCAGAACTAGCATTACTTGGGAAGACAGGTGTCAACGACTCCCTCCCCTTGGTGGGCATTGTTTGAGTTTGGTTGGACCGTCCAAATGAAGAGCACATGGGTGGAGTTGAAGTCCTAGACAATAGCTTTGTGGTTTCAAACGGCTCGATCATTGGAGCTTTGAGCAGTCAATAGCGGCGGGAGGAGAAATTGGAGCAAAAAAATATGCCACGAAGGAAGTGGAGGTTCCTTTCCATTTGAAGTGTCCGGACCAATACCAAGCAGTGGTACTTGTACACACATGTGTGTGTGTGTGTGTGTGTGTGTGTGTGTGTGTGTGTGTGTGTGTGTGTGTGTGTGTAGAAAACTATTGGTACATAGATGATAGTCCTTCTAGGGATTTAAGCTAGTCAATCAGGGCTATCAATCATTTATAAATGGACAATGGGTGATCATTTTTTATTGTTACAATTGTCATCGTAATCCCAAGGAGGAAACCTCTTACCTGCCACCATCCAAAAAATGGAAGTCCATCAGTACTGGCAATAATTGGGAAGACAGATGTCAACAACTCCCTCCCTTGTTGTTGGTGTCAAGAATTATAACAAAAACTAACGACTTAACACAGATCAAGTATCAAGTCATATATTTGCTTAATCTTCTTCCAAGAAAAATTGGACATCATCTCCTTTGTAGTTTGGATCAATTTTCAAAAGTCCAGTCCAATGCCATCTTATCCGAGACCCTCACGTGAGGATTAAGGCCCTTTTTGAAGCATTTGAGTGTTTTCAAAGTAAAACACTAACACTAATTTCAAAATTTAAGCTTCTATTCAACAAAAAGTATTTTATGTTTCTTTTACCACCAACAATGGTGTCATTCCCATGGAGATGTAGTTAAGAGTCATAGAAAAAAAGGCCAGCATTACATCAACTAAGTACTATCAACCACCAAAAGTATAAGTTCACACCATGCTTTTAAACCTCATTCACTAAAATGAATT
Organism: Adiantum capillus-veneris; assembly: GCF_014529385.1. Classification (NCBI taxonomy): domain Eukaryota; kingdom Viridiplantae; phylum Streptophyta; class Polypodiopsida; order Polypodiales; family Pteridaceae; genus Adiantum; species Adiantum capillus-veneris. The sequence continues at coordinate 67,284,263 of NC_140948.1, forward strand.
TCAGAGTTTTCTTTAAGGTTCAAGGTGTTGATCTGTGTATACAAAAGTAACTTTATGACGCTGGTCAGGTTCTTAGTCAGCTTGAAGTCAGCAAGCCGAACCTCATAAAATCCAATTACAATAACCATAACCAGATATGAGTGTTACCACTCCTTTTAATCTCATGTATGATTGTTACCGCATGTATTTAAAAACAGAAGGCAAATTTGTGAGAGATTTTGATTTTCACCCTGCCTTTCACCCAATAGTAGCCCATAACTAGCAAGGCATCATCGTGTCTTGCATAAAATAACAATCTCACCCTGCCTCTTCAGTAAGGCCACACATTGTTAAGAGTAGGGTGGAAACACTTCCCGTCACCTACTTATCACATGTTTTCTAGAAGCAAGCTTAGAGAAAGAGAGAGAGAGAGAGAGAGAGAGAGAGAGAGAGAGAGAGAGAGAGAGAGAGAGAGCTGCCCCCCAAAAAAAATGTTATAGCCCCTGTCCCCCAACAATCTTTGCACCTCAAGAGTTATTCAATGTGAGGCTTGCTAGTATCTACCTCTTGCCCAGCATATCCATTCTTAAATTTAACCGCCATCTTTAGGAGGTTTAGGGGTCAATTTATTTAGTCTCTCAAGTGAATAAATGAGTGATTTAAAGAAACCAGTGACTTGCAAAGATCTAAAAAATGCCAGTATATACAAGTTTATATACCTATACAGATCAACAAAATATCGAGTTGTGACTACTGTTTAGAATTCACCGAGCACCATAACCACCTGAGAGGGTGAACCATGCTAGTAAGTATCAATAGATTATACCAAGGCCAGAGAACATTAATCTTCTTGAGACCATCCAAATATAGTAAGCCAGTATAAGGCCACCACATATTTAGGTCATGGAAAGCCCCTCCATACAAGTGATAGTATAAAAAAATTCCCCCGTAGATTTTGAAGTACAAACACTACATCCCAAGTAATGCATACATTTTTAGCACTTACCAATGCCAGTAGTAAGAAAAGTTAGTAAAACACCATTCAGCATGCAGTCTAGCATCTAAAAGGGTAAAAAAACCTCAGTTTAGTGTTGGTGTTCCTATCATATTCCAAGTCTCCACATAATGACCCATAAGAGTTTTTCCAAGACTTTCATTGTACACTATCCATCTTTTAATAATTTCCATTCTAATATATGAATATAAGACCTGTATATCCCCCAGGCCAACAAACAAGAGAGCACATACGAGGAGAAGCAGTGTGATTAGACAATATGGCAGAGCCCTTCTCAATTCAAGCAAGATAATCAATTTAGAAGTAAACATCTATCCCACATAATGATGTTCAAGCCATCCTTATCTCATTTCATCATTATCAGGAGTATCAAGAAAAGACATTCAATTAAATCAGCCAGTGAGTACCCTTTGTATGAGTCGCATCCGATAACCGCATAAAAAGGCACCTCCTCTCAGCCTATCAAATGTTTCTCCATTTTTAGTAAGGTTACCAATCAAGCATGAATATACAAAAAAGAGACTAGCATCATAATGCGACTAGAAATGTGATGTTATGTGGCACTTTCATCCCTCAAGGTACGTCAGAAAAGAAAATTTAAGTAGCCATCACATGTATCATAGCCCAAAACTTCTCAACATGTAAGGTAAAATAAACCACGTGAAGTGATAAAAGACCTATTAAGTAAAGGTAGCAGGCCAAAAATGTATCCATAATGATGTTTTATTATCTATTGTACTGTGTCCTTTGTATGTGCTTTATGCACCATTGACAAGACCATCTGTGATATCAAGATTACCAGCACATAGTTCGGCTATTAGTCCGAGTTTTAGTTCAAGAATTTTTTGTAGACCACTACATAGTCTAGGATTTGGGTTGCTTTGTTTTGGTGGGGGGTTTTTGGGTTTTGTGTGGTGGGGGGGGGGGGGAAACCCACAATATGTGGGTGATTATATAATTTTGATTTTCTTGCTGCATGTTCTTGATTTCTTTTATCAATTGCTATAAATTTTTTGCATGTTGTTTTGTTTCTTCGAACATGATTTTATTATGCTTATCCTTGCTTATGTTATCATAGTAAAGGTATGATATTTGAGTATCTAGAGACACAGGATTGTAGTGGGTATTTAGGTATTCAATGTCTCCTACTACTCGCTGCGCTTTCAATAAGTAGAATCTACATAGATTCTTTTCTCACTTTTCACAAGAGGAGTGAAAAAGAGATGACCCATCGTGGGTTGTACGCTCCTGTGTGATGATGCCCATCCCTTCTCGCTCTGTCAGGCCCTGCGATCCCGTGCCTTGCAAGTTTGCGACGAGCCCCTGGCTTCGTGCATTGCTACTGCCTGCAAACCTTGCCTCTCCATGCACTGCATCTCTACCCTCTACTTGTTCTTTTGCTTCGCACTTCCTAAGCTCTCCGATAGAGAGATTGCAGCCTGCTGGCCCTTATTGATGCACTCCAAACCTTGAGCACCTGCAGGCTCCTTCCCTTTCCTTCTGACCCCCAAGCAAAGGGAAGCCAAGAGATCTTTGTTGATGAGACACTTTGGCAAACCTACTGATTTTGATTGAATCCCAATTCTTATTTTGTTTATAATGTTGATATAACTTCTATTACTTTGTCTCATAGGTTCAATGAGTTCGTAGCATTTAACATATTGTTCCCAATATGATGGATTAATAGGACTTATTGAAAGGTCCTCTATTTAGGTCCATTCTCATTCCATTAATTAATTAAGCCTCTACGAAGCTTGCAGATCTAAAAGAAAAAGGCACGATGTCCTTGTTCATGCGCCACTCTCGGACAATACCTCATTACCATCACGTGCATGCAGACACACCACTAAGCAAGAGATACTTTGTGCCCCCACCCAAGGCTCGCTCTCTCTCTCTCTCTCTCTCTCTCTCTCTCTCTCTCTCTCTCTCTCTCTCTCTCTCTCTCTCTCTCTTTCTTTGCAGCCATGCAAGAGTTGAGACCCTGCCGCTCGCTCTCTCCCCTTGCTTGCCAACTCACTATGCCCCATCTCCTCGCATCACCACACAATAAAAGCCCTCCTCAAGTTTTGTGCGACCTCTGTCCTCCTGCCTCATAATCGTGATGCCTGGCATGAAAGCCAACCTGCTAATGGGCGCCATCATCCTCTGACCATATTTGGACAACATCCTATCAGTGTTAGATCCGCCTTCCAAACGCAAGATCCCTAACTTTAAAGAATTTTCCACAGCCGCACAATCAAGAAATTGGCACACACACTTGTGCAATCTCCCTCTCTCCCCAAATTCTACAAGTAGAACCACAAGCAACCTCTAATTGTCTCCTCCCTTCACCCCTTGGTCCGTTGCAATGGTTTCCAACCAACTCTCTCTAGAGCCACACACATCAGCAAACACCTCCCTACACTTCTTGGAGCTTGACAGAAACCGGTTGTCCGGGGCAATTCCAAAGTCATTGGCAAAGAGAAGACAATAACTGCATCCGCCAGCTCAGTCCTTGTCCTGCTGGACACAATTGCACTTAGCCTACGACCCTGCACAATCCCTTCGTTTGCCCCCTACTCAGTCCATTTCAAAAAGGCAGTTAACTTTCTTTTGAGATTCCTTGGGAATCTTTGAATGTGAAGGCAAAAGACAGTAGCCTATCGGTATCATCCCCCTAAAAAATTGCATTCACACACAGCCCGCCATCTTTATCTATGTGTTGTTGCACCTTAGCTTGGGCATGGGATCCCTAGGCAGGGAGAAGTGACTCACACACCCTCTCTCTCTCTCTCTCTCTCTCTCTCTCTCTCTCTCTCTCTCTCTCTTCACCATCAAACTTCAATCCTGCCTTTCTTTGTGCGCCTTCACATGCACATAGCATCCCTAGGCGGCAACAAAACTCCCTACAATGCCATTGTGCACATAGGACTATCTCAGACAAAACACACGCAAGAAAATATATCTCTCCCTCACTCCCCTAGCAATGCACGCCCTGCTATGTCACAGTTGTCCTTGTTGTATGGCTCCCTGTTACCCTGCCCTACCCTGCAAGCCATGGTGCAGGTAGGAGCAAAGGGAAGGCATTGCGGTGCACTTGATGCAGGAAAATAAATCTCCCTCTCTCTCTCTCTCTGTCTTTTTCCTTGCACATGGCATGCGCACTTCTCTCCCCCTCCCTCTCTCTCCTCCATGTGTCAACACCCCCCTTTTCAACCCTTTGTGTCTCTGTCATCAGCTCTACAAAGCCTCTCCCATCACCATGGCCATCTCATAGTGCTCCTCCCCCACTTTCCCCTTCGCCTCTGCACTCAAACAACAAATGATCTCTCTCTCTCTCTCTCTCTCTCTCTCTCTCTCTCTCTCTCTCTCTCTCTCTCTCTCTCTCTCTCTCTCTCCTCTCTCTCTGTGTGTGTGTGTGTGTGTGTGTGTGTGTGTGTGTGTGTGTGTGTGTGTGTGTGTGTGTGTGTGTGTGTGTGTGTGTGTGTGTGTGTGTGTGTGTTGTGTGTCCATCGCGGCACTCGAAGCTTTGCATCTCTGTGGCTCGTACTCTACCTTCTCATCTCCCTTACCTACTACACAATATAACGTAGCCCCTGAATACAAAAACTCCATGCGGCCACCTCCCCTACCGCTAGACTCGCCATTGCCCTTGGTTCCATCTTGAGCTCTCTCTTCCTCTGTGTTTCCCTCCTCTCGCATGCACCTGGCATGCCTCTCTCTTGCAAACAAGCCAAGAACCACACTCAACACAAAAACCGAGTTCCATCTCTACCATTAGCCTTGGACCATCGCTCTCTCATTGCGCCTTTTGAAACATGCTCCCACCTGCACTACGACAATCAATACACAAATGGATCCGGCATTTGTAATATGATTTTCATGATTCTATTGGACGTACACACACAGTACGCTTTTTCCTCTACTACGATACACGAAAAAAATCTTTCCCTACCTTTCTCTCTTTCCTCCACATGTCGTCCGCCTTCCTTTTTCCCCTTCAAACCATACAAAGAATCAAGCGAGATTCCATATAACGAGCCTCATTTTGGAAAGTGAGCGGACCTATTTTAGCCCTCTTTTTCTTTTAAAGATCCAAGTGTCTTTTACAAGACTTGCCTGACATAAGTCTCCACATCGTAAAATGTCAAGTCCTCCCAAAGGTTTATCATGTTCTTTTTTGATTGCTTGTAAATGAGCATCTCTTAACGTAAAAATATTTGAACCGACGAGTGAAATTTCATCAATAACGATTAGTTGCACGTCTTTGTATGTCAATGCAAGTTTGTCTAAGTTTTCTACATGGAGTGATGTCTAATTAATTCTAGTAAGTCCAGCCAATTTTGGTTTTGGGACTTATTCAAGGGAATCTTGCTTGGATCCCTCTGGGTTTAAAGAGTAAAAAGTCTTCAAAAAGAGTTAAGTTTTGCTTTTGAGTTAAGCAGGTGTAAGAAAACTTTCTTTTTTTGGAATTGTAGTCTGACCAAGTGCTTGTTTTTTTTGGATTTAGTATCGAGAATTTTGAGTGTCGAGATTTTTTTCAAAGCCGATATATTTGTCGATTTATTTAAAGGACGATAATACGGTATTGTGTGTCTAGAAGTGCAGAAGGCCCTCGATCGGCAAGCGATGTCTGATAGCACAAATGGAGAGAGAGCGTCGAGAGAGAGAGATTTGTTTTTTTTCTTTGGGGGGGGGGGCGGGGGGGGGGGGGGGGGGGGGGTCGCTGGTTAGGCGGGGCAAGACAAGAGGTTGGCGCAAAGTAAGAATGTTAGTGCGAATAGGCAACTAGGGATCAACGTGTCAATATTCGGGAAAAACTTGTCCCAACCTAATATCGTGCCATTTTCAATTTCAAAAATGCCGGTTGAGAGCAAAGGGAAAAGGAGAAATTCCACCCCAAAATAAAGGAAAATAGTGCGAAAACCCAAAAAAATTTATGACTTTCTAAATTTCCGCTTGGCAAATTCAAGGAAAGGAATTTTGTATGTTTGGAAAAATGATATTTTCCTGCAGTGCGTGCATGCCTTTATTTTTTTTGTTTTGGAGGGGAAGGGGGTTACAGGTGGCCGGAGAGGAGGCTGGCGCATGACATATGGCATATATTTTTCCTGTCCATAAGCAATACACAAGGTGTATTGGAGCGGCTCGTCATGCGTAGTAGCAGGACATCACACACACATCTCTCTCTCTCTCTCTCTCTCTCTCTCTCCTCCCCGCATGTAACATCCTGTTGTCTCCCTGGTTGTGCGCAGGCAAGTCTCTCTCTCTCTCGGAGCTGCTGGTGCGCTACCGCCTCACGCAATAGAATTGCTTGCACGGGGAGGATACCTGGGGAGACGACGGAGCATCTCGTCCCAAGGGAATGAAGCACAGGGACTGGACATGCATGCTTGTTTGTCTTTTTCACTGCGTTGAGTCCAGACCTGCATGTGTGGGAGGATTGACACACGCAAGGCTGGGGATGCAAGACGAGGCGGACGATAGCCCGGCAGGGGGGGGGCGATGCCCCAGACAGTGAAGTTGCGGCAATCTCTATCTCTATTGCAACTAAACTGTTGATCCAATGCGTCAAAATAAGGGCTCAACACAGAGACAGGCCTGTTGTTGGCCCGCCTGCCAAATACCCTGGTAGGAATCGGCCCCAATGAGTTTTTGTTTGACTTGAAAGATTCTGTTGAGAATCTAATCAGGCAAATTAGTGGGTTTTAGTGAGTTTCGACCGAGTAGTCTAAACTATAGTATATAGTGGTTCATCCAATGTTAAATACAGCTTAATTTATTGTAGGTATAGGCCATTAGCAATACTTGGATGTTATCTATATATTTGATTTACTTGATGATTATAGTAGCGTAATAAACCGTCAAAGTCCAGGGGAGGGGGGCTACGCATCCTGGCCCTCCATTCAGTGACAATTAAATCACGTAATATTTGCATACAGCTGTTCGATGATTGACACATCAACAGAGGGAATAAACTTTATTCTAAGCCAATGATTGGCTACGACACGTCACTTTCATTGTGCAGAATTTGCTTACACGTCGCTTTCGCCGCGCGAAATTTTCCCCCATCGCTTTCGCTGTGCAAAATTTGCTCCGAGTCGCTTTCATGCTCGCTACTTGGCCCCCCTCGCCCTAGACATTTGACGACCGAGAAAAGACTGTTAGTGTCCTTTCCCATGAATAATGGCTCCCAGCACTGGCTCCCGACTCCCCACCAGTCGCCAACTGGTCACCATAGTGTCCTTTCCCTACACCTTCTACGAATATCCAAACAAGAAAAGACTTATTCTGTTTGTAGGGTGTAACTGTTTTGGTAACATTATATCATCAAATAGTAGGCGTTGTTTGGGATTTAATTTTCAAAGTATTCATTCGACATGGCAATTATTTTTGTGTTATAAGTATATGTTTTTTTTACATAGTTTGTTTGATGGATTGGATTATGATTAGTTCTTTTGTCAAATAGTTTTTCGTGCAGCTTGTTGAAATGAATGAAGTTGTGTGAGTTGTAGAGCTTTTTATATTATATTCCTTTTCTTTTCAAGGATATTAAGATCTTTGTTAAATTTATTGATCGTTTGACCACGTTTCATATTTTTCAAGGTTTTGGTTCCCTTTTTTTTTTTGCCATGGCAAAATTAAGAAACATTGTTCTCGATAGTACTCTTCAAGATTTTTGCGGATATTGTAGCAGACATAACAAATCATTTTTTGATTTCTCAATTCTGGACCGTGTTTTGTATGCTAAACAAAGGTTTTGTAATTTTTATGGTCGATAATATTTTAGGCAAGATATTGAAGCTTTCAGGCTCTAGTTTTTATAACTCTTTTTTTTCTTTAAGATTAATAATCGCTTTTCTTGTGGTCCTGAATTTATGAAAACAAATTGTCTTGTGGAGCCTTAAAGAGGTAGCCTAGTGATAGTATAATGTAAATTGCTTGCTGTGTGCACTAATCTGTTGGAGTTCAATACTGTGCCCCCCCCCCCCCCCCCCCCCCCCCCCCCCAAAAAAAAAAAAAAAAAAAAAATCTTTTTTCCATTTCTTTTTGTAAGAATTCAGAGAGATACCTTTGTTTAAAGGATGTAAAAGTAAAGGCACGTGTTTTAGTTTGAATAGAAAAGGAAGCAGACGTCCACGTGACCTATCAATTAAGATTTTTGACAATTGAGATCCGTTCTTTAGTGGTTAGCATGCAATTTATAGAAGAATATTTTTTTTAAAAAAGAGAGAAGGCAATTATGTTTAAAATATTAACTAGCTCCAATACAAGTTAAAATACAATCACCTGTTATGGAAAGCTATAAAAAACTTTATTTTTGGAGAGATTTGCTCTGACAACCTGGCGTATTTTAGGATTTTTGGAAAATTTGAAGGGCATTTTGGAAATTTACGAGAAATTATTAGGGGAGCACGGAAGTTTAGATTTTTTATCGCGCACAAGATATGGATGGACAAAGGGCGGTGCGCATGGCAATTTGTTGCACACAAAAGTCTGCATGGACGTCGGGCGGTGCAGGATAGCAGTGCCCGCAAGTGGCACGGGGACATGCTCTCTCTCTCTCTCTCTCTCTCTCTCTCTCTCTCTCTCTCTCTCTCTCTCTCTCTCTCTCTCGTGTCTGTACGGTGATGTCGATGCATTGCGTGGATGCAGGCAGAGCAGGGAGCAACATCGACGAGACGGGGAACGAGGCTAGGAAGGGGAGGCAAGGCGTGTGCCCCGTAGGTCGTAGGGCAGTTGGGAAACTAAAGAAGGTTCGCCTCTGCAGGGTCCAAGCCTATGCGATATGCGAGCTCAATTTGCTAAGTAACTACGAGACAGTGGAATGATGAAGGCGGTGAAAATGCGTTCCTGACTGCTGGGAATGATGAAAGCGGAGACAGAAGGTGGTTGCAACTAGACTAAGGCAACCATGGAGGACGAGGCGATGGGGAGGATGAGGGGACAACAGGGTTCGGCGAGTTGGTGGAGCAAGGAGCATGTGCATCGGCTCCAATCGATAAAAGTGAAGGAGTTCAGCGAATCTTTGTAGGGAATTAATTAATGGATGTGAGAATAGATATGTCTGATTCTTTCTATACTTTAAAGATTATATTCTATACATTAATTAATTTCGATGATTCGATTCCAAATCGAATCTTGAACTTGAAGGAAAACTCATTGCAGCACATTCTCGCGCGACATCTACAGACCTCTACGCAGCGGCCCTGCTCCTCCATCTCCACCTAGCTCATTCCGACTTGTACGCAGCGGCCCTGTTGTTCGATCTCCGCCTCACCCTATCATGCCAAGCAGGGTAATACATTGCCCCTCACCTCCTCTCGTAGGGCTTGCCATTGCTATGGGCTGCGCAGCTCTCTTACATGGCCATAGGGCTCGCGAACGCAGGGCCACCCCGCCTGCACCACCCTGACCTCACCCTCCAAATGAGAGAGAGAGAGAGAGAGAGAGAGAGAGAGAGAGAGAGAGAGAGAGAAATTGTCCCACCTGCGCAGTTCGCTCGTCCACGTCGCCAGCTGAAGTGCAGGCCAGACACAATAAAAAAAATCACCCTGTGCCGCCCTCCCTCTGCTCTCCACCTCCTGCTACTCACATCTGCCATGCAAACGTCACTGCATTCCCGTCTCTCCTCCACGTGCCGCATTATGCTTTTTTTCCTTGCCAGACATGAGAGCATCCGTTGAGATTCCAACTAACTTGACCTGCTGCCAAAATCGCGGCAACATACTTCTATACATATATTTATTTCATTGTGTATTGCTGACATTCCAAATATCTTGGGTTCTTGTTGTCTCCATAGTTATGGACGTTTGATGAGCAAGGTGAGTGCGACAGGAGGAGGTGGATACGCGCACGCACACACACACACATTGTGTGTGTGTGTGTGTGTGAGAGAGAGAGAGAGAGAAGGGTGAAAGAATTGAGATAGAGAGGGGGGGGGGGGGGGGGGGGGGGGGGGGGGGGGGCACACAGGACACACAGAGCAAGAGAGATATATGATAGTTTCCTTGAGAGAGAGAGAGAGAGAGAGAGAGAGGGAGATTATCAAATGAACTATTTGTTTATTTGTAGTGTCTTTATAAGCATTTGCATGTATGTGTGTATGTGTTAGGTGAAGCGGGCGAGAGAAATACAATAGTTTCCTCATAGGAATCAAGAAATAGATAGAAAGGGATAGTAAGGAAGATAGAGGGAGAGCAAGAAAGAATAGTGGGAGAATTGAGAAAAATAAAGCAAGAGGAAGGAGGGAGAGAGAGAGAGAGAGAGAGAGAGAGAGAGAGAGAGGCGTTAAATACAATAGTTTCCGCACAAACAATTGAAGGGATGAGATAGAGGAGAAGAAAATGAGAGAGAGGGGGAGGGTGGGGGGGGTAGAGTGCTTTATTACAAGGAAATGAGAGAGAGAGAGAGAGAGAGAGAGAGAGGGTTCTCACAAAAGAGATAAGTTGTGTATATTTTGGTTTCTTTATGTATATTTGTGTATAAGTGCAATAAAGGAAGAGGGAATCATAAAGAGGAATGTGATAATTTCCTCACAAAGAGACCAAGAGATAGATAGTGTTACCATATATTTACGTATATTTGTGCAATAAAGGAAGAGGGAAAGAGGGAGTCAGAAAGAGGAATGTGATAATTTCCTCACAAAGAGACTAAGAGAGAGACAATGTTACCATATAAATGTGGTAGTGATGTGTGTGACCACACTTAGGACCGTCAAGACATTTTTTCCCTCACTAGGAGGTTTTTCCCCGTGTATTGTATATATGCCCATCACTCTAGGGCTATCTGATCTTTCTATTACACACCAAATGACACACTCTCTGTTGTGTTCCTTGATCTTCCGTCGTCTTCTCCAAGCTGTGTGTGTTTTCTCGCAACCCTAATTTCAACAATTGGTATCAGAGCAGGTTGCGTCCTCCCGGGCTTAGTCGTTGGCAGCTCTGGCACATGCCTGCTCACTTTCTCCAATTTCCTTGAGCTTTGGCGAGCGTCAACAAGTCAACAAATATTTTGGGTAAGCTCATAGAGCTCAGTCTACTAAGATTTTTCATTTGGGCTCATTTTGGCCTCCGTTTCCACTACATGCAGTACTACGCAAGCTATTTTTTCATTTTGTGCAACATTTTTGTCAGTGCCATTTTCTGCATAACAGGTCCCTTATAGTCTTCTACAGTTTGTGTTATATAGCATGTGTTGTTCGCACTTTGTTTCTCCTCTTTTCGGGCAGCTTTCACATCGGGTGCAGCATTTGCCATGGCTGACAACAACACAGATGTGTGCAAGATGTTTGCTACTGAAAATAGATTGGATGGGGACAATTACCCTATGTGGGCTTATCTGGAATATTGTGCAAGGAATTGATGTACATCCTAGTTCTGATGATGTAGGCGATGTTGAGGATGTTGCAAGTTTTGGTGGTAGGATTGCTACTACCAGAGCTATTTTGCCTATGGTTGAGCAAGCTCGTTGTTGGGATGTAAAAGATGTGCAGGCTCATGCATTGATTGTGTTGTCTATGAAGCGCACTATTACTCCTCACATTTGTTCAATGAAATTTGCAAAATAGTCTTGGGATATTCTGGCTGGTCTTTATGCAAATTACAATGAGGCAAAAATTGCATTGCTGCGTAAAGAGCTGGAGGCGAAGATTCTGCATGAGAAAGATGATATGGACACTTTCCTTGCTAGTGTCAAGGATATCAATGAGCAACTTATTCATGCAGGCGAAGTCATTTCTGACAGTTCCCTTGTGCAAACTATTCTTGATGCTTTGCTAGATTCTTACCATATTTTTGCTAGTACTTGGAGACTTATGACCCAAGGAAATCCAAAAGTTGTCTAGTTTGATGCATTATGCACATTGCTACTGCAAAGTCACTTTCTAGAAAAAATAGGGCTAAACAGCGTGCAATTGAACATGCCTTTATTGTTGCTCAAAGAAAAGGTGGTAATAGCAATGTAGCCACTTCTCATGGTTCTTTTATGAGTGGTAAATCACATGCTCCTAATGCTTTTGCTGGCAGCAATTTGTCTGGGAATTCTGGTGAGAAGGGAAAAAAGAAGATGCATTACCATTATTGCAAAGCTAATCATCACTCGATCAAGCAATGTCCTAAGTTAAAGGCAAAAGAGGCTAAGAAGAAAGAGGCTAGTTCCACTACAAATGCAACCATTGTTGAGTCTTCTGTGAAAGGAGCTTGATGCTGATGTTGATACAAATAGGGCTTTTAGTACAGAGTGCACTTATGATCCTTCTGTCTATGATGCATGTTTGTTAGTTGTTGCAGATTCACATGTGTGGTATTTTGACGGTGGTTCTACAAAGCACATTACCTCACATCATGATTTATTTACCTCTCTTCAGTCTGTCCCTCATGGGAATTCAGTCACTTGTGCCAACAATGCCTTTTATCTGGTTTAGGGAGTTGGAAAGATTGTGTTTACTACTATAAATGGTAGTTCTTTATATGAGATCAAGAAGAATCTTTTGTCTATATCTGCACTTGCTACAGTTGGTCGTGTAGTCAAATCTGTGGATGACAGATATACAGACATGATCTCAGTTTTGGTGATGAAATTGTTGCATCTAGCATTTTATGCCGTGGGCTGTATAAGCTCACTTTGTACGACAAGTGTGGGTAGAATTTTGAAAATGCAGTTTTCAGATGCATAACTTTGGCATGTACGTTTTGGGCACCTGAATTTTGCCAGTTTGTTGCGTTTGCAAAAATCTAATATGGTTGCTTCTTTGCCGCCTCTTGAAGCACCTGTCAAACATGTTTGTGAAGACTATATTTTGGGTAAGATGCAACGTTCAAAAATTCCAAAGGATGGTTCAGTTAGGGCCACATGCAGGTTACAGCTTGTGCATAGTGATGTTTGTGGGACCATGCAAACTCCGTCCTTGGGCAATTACCTTTACTTCATGACTTTCATTGACGATTACTGTAGGCATGCATGGGTGTATCCGCTTAAGGTGAAGTCCGAAGTGTTTATGTGCTTCAAACAATTTTTGGCTATGGCTGAAAATGTCTCGAAATGTATTATGGGCACCTTTCGTTCAGATCGAGGGGGGGAGTATATGTCTCATGAATTTAATGCATTTTTGGCTAGTCGCGGGATAAAACACCAATGTACAGTGTCGACAGTATACGCCTCAGCAAAATGGTGTTGCTGAGAGGAAAAACTGGTCACTGACGGAAATGGCATGATGTATGGTCAAAAGTCAAGCTTTGCCACATTCATTTTGGCTTAAGGCTATCATCTGTGCCACTTATGTACTAAACAAGTGTCATACAAAAGCTTTGCAGTCTATGACTCCTTATGAAGCATGGCATGATAGAAAGCCTTCTATTGAGCACATGCATGTTTTTGGCTATTTGGTATATGCTTTGGTGCCACAAACGCAGCGCAACAAATTGGATGATAAGACTGTCAAATGTATTTTTGTTGGTTGTAATCAAAGGTTACAAGTTGTGTCATCCACAAGCAAAGCGTATCTTGGTTTCACGGAATGTTGTGTTTGTGGAAGATTTTGTTCAGATCTTGCTATCATGTACTAGAGATAGTAATGTAAGCTCACATGACATTTATCACACTTTGTTGCCTCTTTTCAGTGATGGAAGTTTGAATGTAAATTCCAATGAGGCAAATGTACAACCTATGGCGGTTTCTGAAAATGTTATAGATTAGCCTATTACTACTGTAGATGTACATGATGTACTTGACGAGGAAATGGTTGAGAATGAGCATGCTAGAGGTATGCCAAAACGGTTGGTGCATACTTTGCGTGATAGTAAATTGGATGCACCTTTGTCTACTCCATGCATCTTGTGCATCCAATTGTTATGCTTTGGTTGTGTCTAGCTTATGTGATGTTGAGGAACCTCTGTCTTTTGACAAAGCACAACATTTACAAAATTGCGTGGTTGCCATGTAATCAAAATATGCTACACTTATAGAAAATGACACATGGAATTTATGTGATTTGCCTCCTAGCAAAAAGGCCATTGGTACAAAGTGGGTTTACAAATGAAATGCAAGCCGGATGGTGAGATTGATTGCTATAAGGCTTGACTTGTTGCAAAGGGTTATGCATAGCAAAAAGGCATAGATTATGAAGAGACTGTTGCTCCCACTTATCGTATGACTACTATGCATTTTCTATGTGCATTGGCAACTCAATTTGGTTGGGATGTACATCAGTCAGACATTGTTACTGCTTTTTTGGTTGTGACATATTTGAGGAAGTTTATGTAATGCAGCCTCACGGTTTTATCATTAAAGGCCCGGAAGATAAAGTGTACAAATGTAAGAAATCTTTTTATGGGTTGAAGAAATCTCCTCGTGCTTGGTTATATGAGAAGGCTGACACTCATTTGGTCAAATGAGGCTTTCGTAATAGTCCAACAGAAAGCACATTGTATGTAAAGCCCGAGGGTGATGTACTTTCCATTGTCATTCTCTATGTGGATGATTTGTTGATCACTGGAATGAATGAGAAACATATTGCTGAATTTAAGGCTGATTTGAATGCTATATTCAAGATGAAATATTAAGGGTTGTTGCATCATTACTTGGGCATATAGTTTAAGAAGTGTGATGGTGGTATTGCCTTGTGTCAGACAAGTTACATAGAGACATTGCTATGTAAGTTTGGACTTCACTCCCATGGAAATAGGTTTGAAATTGAGTCTTCATGATGCTGGTGATCTTGTCGATGTCACTCTTTACCAAACTGTTGTTGGCTGCCTTATTTATGTATACAACACGAGGCTGGCTATTCATTTTGCAGTCTCACAGGTCAACAGATTCATGCATAGCCCAAGGTCTAAGCATTGGCAGGTCGTCAAGAGGATTTTTTGCTACTTGAGTGGCACTTTACATCTTGGATTGTTTTATCCCAAGTGGGGATCATTGCCGCCAGATTTACATGCTTTTTTGGACTCAAATTGGGTTGGTAGTTTTGAGACGCGAGTGTCCACGAGTGGTTTTTGTTTCATGCTCGACAATTCATGCATATCATGATTGAGCAAGAAGAAACCTACTGTGGCCCCTTCTAGTTGTGAGGCTGAGTTAAGGGAAATCTTCACAGCTACGATTGAGTGAGTATGGTTCAGACGCCTTATGGCTGATTTGGGTGTTGGATATGACACTGCCAACACTATCGACACTGACAGTCAGAAGGCATTGGCAGTTGCAAGGAACCTAGTTTTTCATGCTCGCATAAAGCACATAGAGGTGCATTACCACTATCTTAGGGAGAGGCTCTCAACATGAGAGATCAACTTGCTTATGTGCCAACATAGGACAACCTTGCATATCTTTTTACAAAGCATCGTGAGAAGTTTGAAGCTTTCCGCAAAGCTTTGGGCCTACTCCCCTTTGTGAGTTGATCATGTCCTCAGGGCATGGCACTACCTACACTCTATGTAACAACTCTCGTTCACCGCATCACTCCTAGGGGGGGTTTGTTACCATATACATGTGGTAGTGATGTGTGTGAACACATTTAATACCATCGGGGCATTTTTTCCCTCACTAACTAGGAGGTTTTTCCCCCGTGCATTGTATATACTCCCATCACTCTAGGGCTATCCGATCTTTCTATTGCACACTAAGTAACACACTCTCTGTTGTGTGCCTTGAGCTTCCTTCATCTTCTCCAAGCTGTGTGTGTTTTCTTGCAACCCTAATTCCAACAGAGAGAGTTGGGAAGAAGGAAAAAGAAGCTAAAAGGTAGAGACAATCAAAGAAAGACAAAAGATTTGTCACAAAAGAGATCAATTGTGTGTATATTATGGTGTCTTTATATGTGTTTTGTGTATAAACATGTGTGTTGTGTGTGTGTGTGTGTGTGTGTGTGAGAGAGAGAGAGAGAGAGAGAGAGAGAGAGAGGGAGGGATGCAACAATTTTAGTGTGTTTATATATGTCTATGTATAAATGTGAGAAAGAGAGACAGAGAAAGACCAAGTGAGAGAGGAACACAACAATTTTCTCATAGAGAGATTGAGAGATATATATATAGTGGGAAGAAGAAAGAAAGGGGATGGAAGAGCTAAAGACAAAGGCGAGAGAGAGAGAGAGAGAGAGAGAGAGAGAGAGAGAGAGAGAGTTTATAACTATGCAAAGGTAAGATAAGTTTTAAGAGGGACTAAGGAAGAGGAATGTGACAATTTCCTCACAAAGAGACCAAGATGTTGGGGTATAAAGCCCAATGTGGTCGCCCAGGTAAGTGGGCGGGCCGCCAGGTATGTACACATATTCTTTTGTAAAAACCTAATAAGAACTCACTATGCTCTACACAGTACAGTAGAGCGAGTTCACCCTATCGTCGTGCTCTTCTTCTCGCACTCTCTCTCGCGTCGCACTTCCGCTCGTACTCCTTCAACTGGTATCAGAGCTCAGATCGAGGCTCTGGGCAGCACTGCAGGAGGCTAGAGTCACCAGCTCAGATTGGAGTGAAATTCGACAGGCGAAGACACGGCCCCAAATCCTGTGGGAACACCCGAAGGGCTTGGCGTTCTCAGAATTTCATTCTGAGGTCATCTCGGCCACCGTTCGGCTTCGACAAAGGTCTGTGCAGGCCATTTCGACTACGTGGTCTCGACGGGTGCAGATCCGACTCTGCAAATTTGGGGTTTTCGGCCTACAACTGCAGGTGCTGAGGATATCGACACTCCCAGAGTGTTGATTTGTGGCTGTCTACACATCGAAGGACGGCTCACAGTTCTTGGAGGCGTGTCACATACGAATCGGGCGCATCTACGCACAGACTGTAGGCGACATCCACTAGTTCATCAGGTAGCTTGTGTTTGCTGCTTGATATTCCAGATTTCATCCTGACATTGCAGGTACTTCCACATGGGATGTATTGTCAAAGATGATGTATGTTTGTTGAGGGTTTGCTGGCTGTGAGTCACGCAGCAAACAACTGCCGCAGCGGTTACAGCATACAGTGGGAAATTTGTGGATGTATGACTTTGTGGGAAGTCTATGTACTGTCAGATTTACTGCAGCCTTTGTTGAGGGTCGAGTGAGGTTTTATTGAGCTGGGGGATTCTCGAATGTTGAGATCCTTTCGGTGATACAGGTCTTGGAGCGATCCCTCGAGCACCCTTAGATAGGCAGCTAGGATGTATTGACTGTGAGTTAGACAGTTGGGATTGCATCTTTGCTTTACTGCCGTTGAGGCATTGTCACAGTCTATTCTTACAGGACAGTGACAGGACAGTGAGAGACAGTACAGGTGCAGGACAGGTTTACCCGCAGCTTACAGTGTCAAAGAGACAGTGTTTTTTGAGCTGTTTTTTGGTCTGTTTTTTGAGTACACCAGAGCCATTTTACAAAGGAGACTCTGCTGAAATTTATGCAGAATCTGAAGCTTTCTTGGTTCATTTGACAGGTTGATATTGGCTCAGAGGTCAGTTTACAGGGGAAACTCTGCCGAATTTTTCCCAGGAAAGTAAACCACTGTGAAGCGTAGCTATGGCTGGATCACAGGACACTGCTCTTTACAATATCAAGAAGGTGGATGGAACCAATTTCCCATTGTGGAAGAAGCAGATTTGGCACGTGTTGGTACAAAAGAAGTAGATAAAACCTATAAAGCTCAAGGGGATAAAACCAGAAGATATGGATGAAGATGAATGGAGCGAAATGGATGAATTGGCACTTTCTACCATTATGCTGACTTTGGCAGAAAGCGTTTACTTCAATGTAGAAGACAAGATGTCGGCTTATCAAGCATGGTTAAAGCTGAGTGATCTTTATGAGAAGCAGAGTGCAGCTTCACAGGTATACTGGCTTAAGAAGCTTGTTGACTTGAAGATGAAAGAAGGGACACCTATGTCCAATCATCTAAATGAATTCAACACAATCTATAGTCAGTTGTCAGCTCAAGGTGTCAAGTTTGATGAACCTGTTAGAGCTATGTTCCTATTGATCACATTGCCGGAAAGTTGGGACACTTTTCGCACAGCTTTGAGTAATTCTGCACCTCCAGATGGTTTGAACATAGCAGGTGTAGAAGGAAGTCTGCTTACTGAAGAAACCAATAGAAAGACAATGGACAAAGGCAAAGGAACAGCCTTAGTTGTCAGGGGAAGGACCAAAGAAAAGTACAAAGGTGGAAAGAGGAATCAGTCTCGTAGCAAGTCCCGCAGTGCTAAAGGCAAGAGTGACATAGAATGCTACCATTGTGGCAAGAAGGGTCACATGAAAAGAGACTGCAGAGAATGGAAAGCAGAAAAAGGCAAAGAGAAAGCTGAAGACCATGGTGAGAAGAACAAGTCCTCAGTGAAGATTCAAGAAATAAATGTGACAAACACTGTTGCAGAGGATGACAGTCTAGTGTCAGGAGACATCTACTTCTTGAAGAATACAATGGACTCAGCTCTTCTTACAGCATCTGATGGAAATGCACTGAGTGACTGGATTATAGACTCAGGGGCATCACTTCATGTGTCTCCAAACAAGGAGTGGTTTACCTCTTATGTGACCACTAAAGATCATGTTCGGCTAGGCAATGGGCAAACATGTGAGATCTTAGGTGTTGGAGATGTTCAATTGAAGTTTCAGAATGGCTCTTCTTTCACGCTGAAGAATGTGAGACATGTTCCCGCAATTACAAAGAGCTTGATCAGCACAGGTTTACTTGATGATGCTGGCTACGTCACCACTTTTGGACAGAACATGTGGAAGATATCCAAAGGTTCTATGACAGTAGCACATGGAGTAAAGTCTGGAGGACTTTACATGATTTATGTATCAAATGTCTCTAAAAATGTAATCAATGTAACCGAGCAGCCGAACGTTTCTTTGTGGCATAGCCGGTTAGGACATATGTCCAAGAAGGGAATGGAAATCTTGTCTCGTTCTGGTTATTTGCCTGGCTTTTCATTTAATGATTTTGAATTCTGTGAACATTGTCTGTATGGTAAGCAAACACAGCAGCCACATAAGCATAGAAGCAGTAGAAGAGATACACAGTTGGCACTTGTTCATAGTGATTTGTGTGGACCTATGCCTAACCTATCTCTAGGGGGAGCTTCTTACTTTATGACATTTATAGATGATTACTCGAGGAAAGTATGGGTTTACTTTCTCAAGCACAAGGATGAAGCGTTTAGTGTTTTCAAAACGTTTGTGACACTTGTGGAGAATCAGAGTGGCAAGAAGCTTAAATGCTTACGCACTGACAATGGTGGAGAGTATGTTTCAAAGGCCTTTCAGGACTTTTTTGAGTCAAAAGGTATAAAACGTGAACTTACTGCTCCTTACAATCCTCCTCAAAATGGTGTTGCTGAGAGGATGAATAGGACCATACAAGAGAAGGTCAGAAGTATGTTGTCTAATGCACAGATGCCAAATGGGTTTTGGGCTGAAGCTGTATCAACAGCTGTTCATCTTGTAAATAGATCTCCTAGCAAGGTTTTGCAGAAGGATTCAGTGCCAGAGATGGTATGGTCATGCAAAATGCCCTCATACAAGCATCTCAGAGTCTTTGGCTGTGAGGCATATACTCACGTTCCAAAGGAATTTAGGAACAAACTTGAGCCAAAGAGTAGAAAGTGCATCTTTCTAGGCTATGGTAATTCTGGTGAGATGGGGTACAGACTTTGGGATCCCAAATCCAAAAAGGTTATCCGCAGCAATGATGTTCACTTTAATGAATCCAAATATCATTCTAAACCAGAGAGGGTTGAGGAGATTAGAAGAGTTGTCTTCCAAGAAGATGGACCTGCACGTGCAAGACAAAATGTCAGGGCTCAAGAGGAGCAAGGACAGGATAGAGTGGAACCACAGGTTGTGGCTGAGCCTGAGCCACCTATTGTGCGTAGATCTGGACGTATCACGCGACCTCCTGATAGGTTTGTTCCATCTATGAACTATGTCATGTTGACTAATTGTAACGAGCCTTCATGTTACAAGGAAGCAGTGCAAATGAAGGACTCCAGGAATTGGCAATTGGCCATGCAGTCAGAGATGACAGCTCTGCATAAAAACAAGACATGGAAGCTAGTTAAATTACCACAGGGCACAAAGGCTCTACCTTGTAAATGGGTTTACAGGTATAAGATCACCGCTCATGATAGTCAGCCAAAGTACAAAGCAAGGCTTGTTGCCAAGGGCTTTAAGCAAGAACAAGGCATTGACTTTGAAGAAGTCTTCTCTCCGGTGGTCAAGATGACTACATTGAGATGCTTTCTTGCATTGGTTGCCATATTAGATTTGGTGTTGCACCAAATGGATGTCAAGACAGTGTTCTTGCATGGTGATTTAGATGTGGAAATTTACATGCAGCAGCCAGAAGCCATTGCCACCATATGTGAAACTTAGCAAACAAGATTGTCCTGTGTCTGAGGAAGAACATGCTGAAATGGATAAGATTCCATGCGTCTGCAGTGGGTAGTTTGATGTATGCAATGATTGCTACTCGCACAGACATTGCATTTGCAGTGGGAGTAGTAAGTCGATACATGTCAAACCCAGGCAAGAAACATTGGGAGGCAGTGAAAGGAATATTGAGATACCTGAAAGCTACAAAGAGTATGCGTATATGCTATGGGAGTCAGGAGCTAAGTGTAAAGGGTTTTACAGACTCAGATTATGCAGGTGACTTAGACAACCGAAGGTCTACGTCATGGTATGTCTTTACATTGGCTGGTGGAGCAGTATCATGGCGTTCTAGATTACAAGATTGTGTTACTCAGTTTACTACAGAGGCTGAATATGTTGCAGCATCAGAGGCATGCAAAGAATCAATTTGGCTTAATCGACTAGTAACAGATTTGGGAATCAAAGAAGAGATGCCTGTGTTATATTGTGATAGTCAAAGTGCTATACAATTGGCTCGCAATCCAGTTTATCACTCAAAGACAAAGCATGTGGATGTGAAGTATCATTTCATCAGGGAAATGCTCGAGGATAAGCAACTTCAGCTTGTCAAAGTTCACACCACAGAAAATCCTGCTGATCTACTTACAAAAGGACTTCCCTCAGAGAGCTTTGCGCATTTTCGCAAGCAGTTAGGTGTAGGGTAGTACATCCCTTCTCTACATCTTTTGTATATTAGCTTGTATAGTAGCTTCTCTCACACTTAAAGTACCACATTGGACTTTAAGTGGGAAGTTGTTGGGGTATAAAGCCCAATGTGGTCGCCCAGGTAAGTGGACGGGCCGTCAAGTATGTACACATATTTTTTTGTAAAAACCTAATAAGAACTCACTATGCTCTACACATTACAGTAGAGCGAGTTCACCATATCGTCGTGCTCTTCTTCTCGCACTCTCTCTCGCGTCGCACTTCCGCTCGTACTCCTTCACAAGAGATAGTTAGAGTTAGGAGAAGAAAGAAGAAGTGAGGAGAGAAAGAGAATTAAAGAGACAGAGAAGATTTCTCACAAAAGAGATCAATTATGTGTATATTTTGGTGTCTTTATTTGTGTTTGTGTACAAATATATGAAGGAGATAGAGAGAGAGGAATGTGGCAATTTTGGTATTTCTATATACGTCTTTGTGGAAATGTAAGGGGGGGGGAGGGAGGGGGGAATGTAACAATTTTTTCATGGAGAGATTGATTACACAAAGGCACGATGAGTTTTCCAAAAAGTAAAAAACTATTTATATAAAATTGTATGTACAATGTCTATGCCAAGAGAAATATATACGAAGTAAAGCACTAAGCACTCTTTTTTTTTTCTTTTTTCTTTTAGCAAATCTTTGAGTGCTTATCTGCAGCATACACGGAAATCTTGACTGACATTTATGACTTTGTCTCAACAAAGTGACACGGATTACCTGCATGATTTAACTTAAAAACTCCATGTACGAATTGTGCAAGCATCTCTCAAAATATAACTGTCTAAATGACTTCTATAGATGATGAACCTTATCCACAACAGGTCCCACAAGCTGTGTAGTGATTGTGTTCTCTCTATCCACGTGTATTTTTGCATGTAAATGTGCAATCTCTAAACGTCTTGTGGGCTTTGAACAAGCAACACAATAGGTCCCATCTATTGTTTTGTGCACCTTACTAGATTTACACACATAGCATACAAGCTCCAAAAGATTATCGTTTATATTTACAAAGACGAGATCTCCATTCATTGATCAAATTAATTTTTTTGTTTTTTAGTGGTATACTTCTAAAAAATGTAAATCTTACAAAGTTAGAAAAAAAGGACTAAAGATCTATGAAGCTCACCTCTTTACCATATCCCAAATATTATGTTGCTTCTCGTAAACGTCGAGCAACTCTCGTTTAATACTTGCACTGTGCACTCTAAGCAAAATAGTAAGATCCAACATTGACAATGTGTTGTCGCGAGTTATAAAAACACGTACTAATGTTTCTCGCGACAAACATCACAGTAGAACCTCCTTCGACTTCCTTGAAAATGTTGGTTGGAATGAACTGGATGTGTTCAGACAGCTATTCCAGGTTGGTACTTAGAACTAAAGATGTTAGATTCAGAACATTCACAGATTGCTGAAAGACAGAACTGAAACTAGAAAGACAAGACGTTGGAACTGAAAGACAAGACAGTGGAACTAAGGCTGGAACTGGAATTGTATTTCAGATATTCAGATTACAACTGGTGAGCATCAAGTATACCAATAGCTGGCTTTGGACTTACAAAAGAAGAGAGAAGGCAACAAATGATTACAAGAGCACAAGTAGCTCAAGATGTAGACAACTAAGGATTTAGAGGGTTAGAAGTTGTACAAAATGAGTAATGGGACCTATTTATAGGCTGTCGGATTGGTGTCTAACTAACTGTACACTGTCAGTTACTATGGTAACTTGCTAGTTACCGCTTTTGGAAGCTTCCTCCGCCCTCCATCCTGCCAAGGGTAGTTCCCGCCTTCTACATTGGCATAGTCGTCTTTACAAACATTCATAAATGTGAGCTAAGAAAGATAACAATGTTTTCACTATTTTTGGTAATGATAAAATAAAGACAATAAACAATTTAATAAAATCATAAAGAGTCGTCGAATGTACTCACAGTGGCACAATCATTGAGTGTAGGTCCATCTCCAATGAGACGCTCTCCACATGTGCCACCAGGTTTCACTTCCAGATTGTCGGCTTGAATGACCACGAATGCGAGTGTGCCCAAGTGCTGCTTTGTACCTCTCGAGTACAAGTGGTGTGCCTCGTCAAGGAAATCTTGGATTCTATGTTCAGGGTAAAAGCTTAATGTGATTGGAAATGGTGCAATCTTTGTGATGATAGCTCGGAACCTACATAAATTGAATATGTAGATGCGCCTCCGTCCACTCTATTTCTTTCACTGATGCACCTTCTATCATCACATAGTTTCCCATAGACAATTTAGGCACAAAGTGCGTCAATAAGGACTCTTCAACCACAATTGTAATTGTATCAGAGTTGGGTTTATCGACAATATCTACTTTAAAGTATATAAGGAACTTTGCATCTTCTACTCTGAGCTTGAAAGTGCCATGATTATTAAGCTCCCTTCCCTCTATAGCAAATCTAGAAGTTATTTTAGAGTGGTCATACAAAGTGAAGGTACACTATTTTAAGTACCACAGCTTATGCTATTTCTAGCTACTAATCTATAGCCTTCAATTGCTGTAGCGAGGCACAACTCTTGCAATAGCAGGTGAGCTTTGAGGAATGGACTTCCCCAAGTTAATCTCAAGAGACTCTTCCAAGTTAATGTCAAGAGACGTGGTTTTTGTTTTTGGGACCTTTTCAGAAACATCAACAGGGCTTGTGAAGAGTTGCATGGTGCCTTTTTTTTAACAGCACACAGAAGAAAGAAAAAAAAGATTAACAAAAGAAGAGTGGAAACATTTTAAGAAATCAATCTTTTTAATACAAAAAAATTCAGGTTGAAATTATAAAATCTCGGTTAGATTTTGAGCTTGCCTTTAAGAAAATCGGCAAATTTACACAAGTTTTAGTGTAATTACCAGCAAAAGCTTCAAGTTTCCCGTTATTTTGATCGCTTAGGAAAAATGTATTTTTCTAGACCCGTTCAAAATATACAACTTTCCCGTTTTTCTCATGTGAGGATTCAAAATGGCGGCCATTTAAATTTGGCAACGATTAGAAGCCATGGCAGACAGCTGCGATGGCGTCGATTAGTAGCTAGAAATTTAAATCGATGGCAGACAGCGGCTCTAATCGTCTTTTCTTTTCTGTGTGACATTATTACAAGCCATGGCAGACAGCGATGGCGGAGGACTGCACAAGCGGCCCAGGCTTAAGAGGCACAAGTCCTTTGCACCTGGGAACGGCGGCTCCCAGGATCTGAACTACCATGTGGAACCCCACGTCGGTGAACTGGTGGAGAGTCTGGCTCAGGGGAATTACTGTGTCCTAACAGGAGTCAGGCAAAGCGGCAAGAGCACGTCTGCTTTGCATGTCAGGCGTCTGCTCAGGGCGGATGGATTTGAATGTATCTATACCCTCTCATCTTCCCGATGTGTCCCATTCTGATGCAGATCGCTGGAGGATCCTTCTCTCGGAGGTGTCTTGGAGTAGTTCTATCATGCCGCAGTGGTCAGGTGCGGGGCCGCCTTCCAGTGTTGCGTTTAAGCGTATGTTTGCCAGGAGCTGTGAGCATGACAAGAAAGTTATCTTGATTTTTGATGAAATGAACCCCTTTGGTCGGCTCCCCCAAACTTTCAAGGACAGCTTCTTAACTACCTTGCGTTCTATGAAGCTCGACAGGGAGAGCTTTTGCTTACATTCCATCCTCCTCATTGGCACGGATGCCATCCTTGCGGGGCTTAAAATCGCTCCACAGAAGAGGTGGCAGAGCTCTCCTAATGGGCTTGGCAGGACAGACCATGACTACTCGCCATTTTCTCATGATCTTTACATGAAGCCCAATATCTTTTCCGGGAGACATTGAAATGTTACTGGCGCAGTATGAGGAGGACAGGCACGTTCATGTCGATAAAGAGGACATTGCGGCATCCATCTTTCACCTCACTGGTGGACACAAGGGGTTGGTTGGGGTGTGCTGTGCAGAGTTGCATACAGCATTTCTGTCCCAGAGCAATCGCACCCTGGAGATGTGGGAAAGATTCTCAAAGCAGAACCTGGTCAGGCATGTTTTTGTGAAACCCACGTACTACTCCATCATCTCTGTGTGTGCAGGCCTTGATGAGAAGGGAACGGATTTAATTTTATGCTTGCTTAGATCTGAAAGATGTGTAACCATGCCATATGATGACAATGTGGAATGTTTGATTTCTGAAGGGGTGCTGGTGGATAACAGCCCAGACTCCCAACTGTGTGAATTGAACATCTCTTCACTGCTTCTGCACGCAGCATTGCTCGAAAGTCTTCAGCTACACTTGAGTACAAAGGTGGTACCTGGTCCGCATGTGTTTGACCATTTGTGGATCATTACAAAGACCATCGAGAGGCTGAACTGGAGTATCTTCCAGATACCTGAATCTCAGAACGCTGATCAGCTTGCATCCGAGTATAGCATTCAGTTCGAGTTCTATGTGAAGATGAAGGCCGTCTTAGTGGGCGCTTATAGTGCATCAAAATGGTTGGTCATCCCAGAAGCTAAGCCTGCTGCAGCTGACAAGAGAAAGCGACTTGATATCTTCGTGAGAGATGGAGAGAGGAATCGGTGGTTCGGGGTCGAGCTGTTGCGACAAGGCACACCAACGTCACTTCAGGACCATTATAAGAGATCATTCGAGTATGCAGCTACCCATAGGTGCATAGTTTACATGCTCAACTTTATTCTGAAGGAGAAGTCGTGTGTACCCTCATTCTCCTCGGCACCAGCAGGGGATGTCATCTGTTATGATGTGTTTTGTGGTCCTTCTCCAAGAATGGTGGGAGGTTATACTGGCGATGGGTGCTTTATCGAGCGTCCTTTAAACCTGGAGAATGGGGATGGAAAGTTATCTCTGTTTTCAAATGATTTCACAGGCTAGGACTGTGTCAATCCAATTCA
This sequence comes from Adiantum capillus-veneris, assembly GCF_014529385.1. Classification (NCBI taxonomy): domain Eukaryota; kingdom Viridiplantae; phylum Streptophyta; class Polypodiopsida; order Polypodiales; family Pteridaceae; genus Adiantum; species Adiantum capillus-veneris. The sequence goes on from NC_140948.1 coordinate 67,310,208, forward strand.
AATGATTTCACACCAAAAAGTATAAGTTCAACTATTTATAAACATAAAGCATAGGTTGGATTGACACACTCCTAGCCTGAAGGTTCAGAGTCATGACAGTAAACATAGTAACTTTTTTGCAGCATGGGTATGAGTTTGTTGTGCCCACATGTATGTATCTTCGTTTTTTGGGGTTTATGGATTTTAGGGTTTACATTGCCATAATGTTTTTAGGGATTTATGGAGTTTATGGTTTATCTTGCCACAATATTTTTAGTGTTTAGGGTCTACAGATTATAATTCCTGTTGGTTTATCTTGCCATAATGGTTTTAGGGATTTATGGAGTTTAGGGTTTATGTTTTCATAACTTTTTCAAGTGTTAGAGTCTGCAGATTGTATTTCCTCTTAGCTTATCTTGCCATAATGATTTTTGGGGTTTACGGAGTTTGAGTTTAGGGTTTATCTTGCCATAATGGTTTTAGGGTTTACAGATTATTACCATAATGTTTTGTGTGGTTTGTGGAGTTTAGGGTTTATCTTGCCATAATGTTTTTAGGGTTTTATAGTGTTTAGGGTTTATCTTACCATTATGTTGTTAGAGGTTGCATATTCTCTACACCACATCTTCTCTGCTCCGCACGGTTCACAAGGTAAGCTTATCTTCTCCAAATCGCATCTTCGCTCCCCCCCCTCTTCGTGCTGTTGTGACCCTACAGGCGGTGGTGTCGAGTTCTCCATTGAGCGTAGAAGCTGAAAGGAGACCCAGCTCAAGGTCATCTTCAGTGGGGTGACGAGATCCCTGTTGACTCCAGGTCTGATCTCTGGCAGAGAGATTAAGACCAGTACATATCACAAGGCAGAAAGGATTAAGATCAGTACCTATGTAGCATCTACAGTTGAAGGTTTACGAGCAATGCAGCTTTGACGCAGTAAGCAGTTTACAGTAATTTTGATTTACTACCAACATTAAGAAATGGGGGAAGAATGCTGACGATCGAATTAGACAGTCAGATTAGAGAAGGCAATCGGCTGCTATGAAGGACTATGAAGCAGGTCAGACTGTAGTTGTGACAGCTGGCAGATGACGATATGCTGATGTCAGCAGGATGGACATCTATATAAATGAGGGAGCTATTGCTCAGCCCTAATCCAAAATATTATCAAAGCTGGAGAGCAAGCCATGTGGAACACCTTTCTAGGATGGACTACTCCCAGCATATTAAAATCCTTCAGGTCCAAGTTCCTCAATGAAGCGGTCATAGAATTGGCGAAAAACAAAGTACAATCAAAATTCATGCCAGCTCCTCAGAAGTAAATGAGCCTTTGTGAGTTCACAGGGCAAGCTCGTCTCAAAGAGGTAAACTGGGTAAGTGTAAGAAAGGGCTTTGCATGTGTAGGATCCCACCCTGCCCCCCCCCCCCCCCCCCCCCCCCCAAAAAAAAAAAAAAAGAAGTTGCATGGTTAGCTCTTGGGAGCAAGTATGTGCACTCCTTGTTCAAGAGGTCATGGGAACATCATCTACATCCTTTTGGCATGTCACTGGGGTTTAGCCAAACACATAAGATTTTGAGCACAACAGCATTTGGGATAAGGGAAAAAGAGTTGCAATTACTGGAGGAGGATGAATTTGCACAATTCTGTAGCTACATCAAGAACCAAGTTTGGGCATCTTTGATTATGAAAGACCATTGCTAGCAGCATGGAAGAAAAGCAAACACCTCAAGCAATTATGGGGTAGGGAATGGTCATTTAATTGACCATTCCCCATAATATTGCCGACCCCATGATGATCGGCGGAGGTCGGTAGCCATGGTGGGAGTCAATATTATGGGAATGGTCATTTAATGACCATTCCCGGCCGTCAAGGTCTAGACTCTAGGGGAGCCGGGCCAAGTACTCGTCTTTGACTCAAGGCAGGTACAGTCGTGTCGTACTAGATACAGCCTGTGCGTTATTCTGCGCTGAGGTATCGTACACTCTTGTAACGCAGCTACACCCCGCTATTCTGCACGCTGACGAGTCTTGCAATGATTGGCAATCATCAACATGCAGATTACGAGTGCTGACGTGTCTGAAATCTGACGGGCATCAACAAAAATTAATGTTTGGAATTGCTACTAGATTGATAGCGGAAATGGCCTGACCAGCGATCGTGGACCTTGACGGAAGGACTTCTACCTTGAAGCTCAAGCAACACCGGTAAGTATCCCAAGGTTCTATCTATAGTATTATAAAAGGGGGAGCATTTCCAACATGTGGCGGGTTCAGGCCAATGTGCAGAGAGAGAGAGAGAGAGAGAGAGGAATGGAATTTGAATTTCTGAAGAGGCGATCTGGATCGCACCTTCCCTCGCTTCACCCTCCTCGCGACGAGAGAGAGAGAGAGAGAGAGAGAGAGAGAGAGAGTGTGGCCTGTGGAGAGATCTGTGAGCTCCATCGGTCGGTACCAATAGGGAACTCTCTAGTCTCTCTCTCTCTCTCTCTCTCTCTCTCCTGCAGAGGTTGCCAACAACAGGCTTAGCTTCTCATCTCTTGAAGGCTGTTTCTTATTAGAAGGGTTCCTCATTTAAGAACAATATTATGGCTGCGCGATCATCAAAATGCTGAGTAACGTCATGTGGGTACAGTTGATGAGCGGCATGTAGAGATGAGCGAGAGAATCAATGTGTGGTGGCCTGCATTGTGTTTCACAGCCTTAACTTAATCGCCATATCCAGTTATACAAATTCGAGAAAATGACACGCTGGGTTTGGTGTTAATTGGCTCTTAGATTACAAGCTCTCCATTTATGAGACACATGTAAAAAGTCGCCACCGCCAACACACAGAGAGGAGTGAGAGGACCAGTCCCACAGGGTCACACGCACTCAATCAGTCACCCTTGCTTAATCATAGTAATTACAGTAAACAAATCAGCATGGACGTCGATCGGCGACATGAACTGCCTTACAATTGAATTGTTTCCCAAAAAGTGACAAACAAACCCTAAATGTTACCCTTTCTTCGTCCATGAAGCTCATGTATGAGACAAAATAGGTTTTGCATATCTTGGGGAGTGATTCCTAGACACATGTCACAAGGAGATCATTTCACGGAGTGTCGCTTGCAGCCCGGCGACAGGCGGAGAGAGAGCAGCTTGACGACACAGGGGAGAGAGAGAGAGAGAGAGAGAGAGAGAGAGAGAGAGAGAAGCTTTAACAGCTTACGATCGTAGAGATGCTTGCGAGTTGTTGCAAGTCCGCTCCCACTATTATCACCACCTGTCTTGCAAGCTCCATAAGGCTTCTACCCGGCTCCTTTGTGAGCCTCTCGGTTGTTGAGGTTCCATGCCAGGCTGTCCACTCCAAGACACGCACTCCCCACTAGCTCTGTAACCCACTATCGCACATCACCTGAACTCTGGAGAAAGAAGCTCCCCGCCAACACCTTGGTTGTTGGAACTCCCCAATCACTATTCAATATATGTTCGGCCTTTGAGACACAAGTCCTTGCCCACACTCCATCTCCTTGGCCTCTGCAAGGAGCAGCTTGACCATATTACTGACCACCAGCTTGCCGGCAACATCTTGATCCTCTTGGTTGCTGAAACTCCATGATGCGCATGTAACTCGTGACTGCTGCACATTGCCTTGAAATCTACAGGAGGCACCCCCTGCCACCACCTTGCTCTACCTCTTTGTGGTGGCAACATCATGCCCTCTCGTTTGCCGTCTTCTGTAGCTACGCAGGGAGCAAAAGGGCAATTGTTTGTCTGCAATAATGCATTAAAATAGGGGTATCTTTGAGAATCATGCCACCTAGTGTCCCACTAGGATTTGATTCCCTTCTAGTAGCTATTTAAAAAGAAATATAAGAAAAATATAAAAAATACATAGAATATATATATATATATATTGAAATTTACCCTAGATATAGGATCTAGCTAGGGTGTAAGATGCTAATGACATAGTAGAAATAAAGAATCAATGCTTTTTATCCCAAGTTAAAGAGACGGAGCTATTGACGTTTTTTTTCATAGTACTTTTTGACGGTAAAGTAAGAATATGTTACCCTTGAGATAAATCATAGGATTATTATACTTAAAGAAATATAATTATGTATCTAAAAAATGGCAAGATAGATCTTGTAGCATGCGTTCCTACTATGTACGTGTCACATCACGACAACGGGTTTGGAGACCTCACATGGAGCTCGTGAAGTTGTCTCCAGATTTAATCTGGGGACTCTTGATGTTGATAGTTGCTGAGAAAAGTCATCTTGAATCTCTCCCAATCCTCTCTCACGTCTAGAGGGAGCATCTGGTACCTAGCCTTGGCCCCCTCCCGCAAAACCAGTGGGAAGGCCCTGACCATAGTATCTTCTTTATCTCGTATGGATACCAAGACGGCCATTTCTAAATTGTCTAGAAAATCAAGGGTGACTTCACCTGACTTCCCATAGAAGTTTGGGAAAGCCAACTGCTCAAGATTTTAGAATTGCAACACGCCTTTTTTGTTGAAATCTTTATATATATATAATGATTTGAAAATTACAATGGTTTGTATAAAGGGTTGAAACCGAGTTTAATGAACAAGGAAGGAGCTAGAACAAACTGAAAATAGATACAGCAAATGAGTGATGATAATCCAGTAGAGGCAGGATGATAAGATGTGGGGATTTAAGGATTTCATATAATACTTGGGGTCCAAATAAGAAGACTATTTTCTGCTGGTAGAAAATTTTTCTATTACATATATGTTCACATGCATATGATGTAGGATGCTAAAAGAAAAAAATTACGGCCCTTTATCCATGATTACAGGGTAAAAACTTACTTAATGCAGTCACACCTTCTTGGCCTTGACAAGGTTGTATATCCACAATAGATCACAACCCTTCATGAATTCCACCTTACCAAACTCCTCAGCTATCGTCACATAGGGAGTGTTGACAACGTGCTTGACAACTCCGAGGTTTTTTGCTAATAACAATTGCAGGTAGTTGTCGTAATCAAACCATTGCATGAAGAGCACTCCATTTAGGTCTAAATCTCTCCAAATCCACTTTGCTACATCTGTGGTGGACAACTTCTTTAAGATGAGTTGCAAGAGAAGAGCAGGGAGACTCTCAACCCGCTCTCCAAAGCACCAATGACAGTAGCCATCTGTGGCGGACAAATTCTTTAAGATGAGTTGCAAGGGAAGAGCAAGGAGGCTCTCAACCCGCTCTCCAAAGCACCAATGACAGTAGCCAAACCACTCTCCTTTGGACATGGATGTTCCCTTGATGTCCTTGCTTTGGGGTTGACAAAGTGTACTGGTTGCACTCGCATACAGGCCACAAAATGGTATGCGACCTTACGTTGTTTTGCCTTAGAGGACAGCCTCCATGGTAGCCTGGGTGGAATCTTCACTACTGCGTTTGAAACGGGCTTTGAACTTGAAACACCAGCCCTGCCAAGTGCCTCCTTCCCTCTGCGTACCACCATGTACTTTCAAGCTTGTCTAGAACCTCCTTTCCTTTCACTCGTGCAACGCCCTTTGGCCACTTAGGAGTGGTTATGGCTCTCTTCTTCTTTGAGGATTCTTCAGGAAAAAGAGGTTTGACTACTCTCTTTCCTCCCTTGATGTGGACGCACTTTTCACTATGGATGTCGACGTAGAAAACCTCTGCCTCGAGTGTGCTTGTCAAGGTTTCTTCACTCATTTGCAAGAAAAATAAAGGCTTAGCAAACCCTCCTCAGTGGGGGCACCATTTAATGAGGCGTGCAAAAAAAACTTGGTGGCCTCTACACCAAGACGATGCACACGGAGCTCATCAAAGGAGGGAAAAAAAAAAACCTTTGAGGCACCACCTACCTAAAAGTGTGCTAGGACGCAAAGTGAGAATCAATACATAGTACATATGCACAAAGGCATTGGGATACGCACTCATGTTGCAGCCTCATTAGGCTAACTTCTAACACCCAAGTGAGAATGCACACGCAAAAGAAATCCATATGGAAGGACGATGGTATGAGGAAACTATTCTTGTGTTGTGAGAGGCTTGAAGGGATGCCTATTCAAAACCTCTCTTGACCAACTCTGTCAAATGGTTGCAATGGCAAGGCAATTGTGTGCGTATGTGTGTGTGTGTGTGTGTGTGTGTGTGTGTGTGTGTGTGTGAGAGAGAGAGAGAGAGAGAGAGACAGAGAGAGAGAGAGAGAGAGGAGAATAAGAAGAGAAGGCAATAGAAATGTTTTGGAGAGTGGGGAGAATAAAGGGAAGAAGGATCAATGACAATAATGCAATGCCTAACTATAGTCTCAAACCTCCACAATATGCGACATACTCATCCATTACACACATACTCACAAGCAAAGAGTCTAAACATCATGAAATCTTCAATGTGGAGTGGAGTAAGGGTAAGCATCTCAACTCCATCAAAGGGAAGGTTGCAAGTAGCAAAGCCCACACACAAATATAACTTGATAATGACAAGATATACATAAAACATCACCTCCCAATACACTAGTGGTGTCCCTAGTGTTGCACTCAAGTAAGTTAGTGAAGGAAATATACAATGTGGAGATCCTTCTTTGGCTGAGATTGGGGTTATTTATATACTTTTTTGCATGATTATATTTAGGGATAATTACAATTTACAAGGCTAAACCGGGGGGCAAATTGAGATGCCTTGGGAGCCACCACCTTATCCTTGTACATGCTCCTCCTAGAAGCTTCACCTTGCCACTTGTAACGGTGCTTCTTCATCACCCACTTGCAGAAATTTTATTTACCCTTAAGCCTTTGAATATATCGAGCGCTCATTTCACCATTGTTGGTAGAGGGAAGTGATCAATGAGGCATAGTAAAGAGGTAGATGTATATATATGAGGATGAGTGAGAGTGGGAGGTGAAGAGATGGATTTTTCTGAGTTTTATGGCTGATTTGAGTGGGGTGAAGATGGGATTTGTGATGAAAGATAGGAATTCATAATGGATCCATACTTGTGTGTCGATTGTGTGTGCAGTTAACTAGTGCGCGCGCGTGTGTGTGTGTGTGTGTGTGTGTGTGTGTGTGTGTGTGTGTGTGTGTAGTTAACTAGTGCACATCCTTACAAGAAAAGGGAAGGTGATGAAGTGCAGCCATGGAAGCTTGGGAGATCTGATTGCGAATGAAGAGTGAAGGTATTTTTGTGCAAACCTAAGTGTATGTGAGAAAAAACATGAATAGAGCAAGACAAGAGAAGACTAGGTGATAGGAAAAAGGCCCAAAATAGGTGTTTTTTTCACCAAAATGGATCCAATATGGGTCCCAAAGGGTTCCATCCAAATTTTGAGGGTAGGTGGCAAGGGGAGGGCGTGGAGGGGTCCTAGGGGGGTTTACTTATGATATGATATCCATACTTTTAGAAAACTATTGAAAAAAATGATAAAAAAAGTCTTGTTTTTCTTGTTTTCCTTATGAGACAAAGGGGAAGGTGGCCCACATCACATGCACCTTGCTTTGGAGTCTTCCATTATGCACCACATGATATTTTCACCTCAAGATACCTCAAGGGCCCATGATGTCACCAAGCATCTTATCTGTACATAAGGAAATTTCTAAATAGAAAATCCTGGAATGGTGGATCTTTCCACTTGACCTTCCAAACTTCACTCTTTTCCTAAGTAAAATTAACTCCCATTCCCTTTACCATGGAGTTCACCAATGCATGGAACTCATTCTCATCTGAAGCTCGTGCATGCGGAAAAACCGAGTCATGATTAGCCAACATTCCCTAAGTGTATCCTCTCAACTAGCTATAACTTTTTACACGCATTAGCATCATGCAAATGGAGCCGGAAGCCTTCAAAATGCAAGATGAAAATTTTTAATTTTTTCTTTTTTTAATTTTTTGGTTTTTTTCCCTCTTGGCTATGTACAAGTGACGACTTCTGGGGGTCGTGAAAAGCATGCATCAAATTCAAAATGTTGATCATGAGAGCTCTGGAGAGAAAAATGCAGCTGCACACAGAGGTAATGGAGTCCTCCATTGCTCTCACCTGAAGCTGGAGTGGGAGATGCATGAGAGAGAGAGAGAGAGAGAGAGAGAGAGAGAGAGAGAGGGAGGGAGGGAGGGAGGGAGTGGGAGAGATTTGAGGACCGGATTTACATGGAGTCGGTCCCCCCTCCAAAAGGCTTTGTATTATAGGTTTCCCCATCAAGGGAGACATTTTACAATAAAATACTTTGTGTTTCTTCAATAACTTGCTGGTGCAGTAAAGATGGAAGCTTCAAGCACCAAGCTTACACTTGAAAAATGCAACATTAATTCCCTCACGGTCTTAGACCAAGACCTCACACACCTTTGAAGATGGTGAGAGCTAGCAGGGTATTGGAGTAGATCTAGAGGAAGAAGAAGTATTCTTACGAGAAAGAAGTATTTCTTCTCACATAATTTCCTCTCTCTTGATATCATAGTAGTCCTCGACTATGAGGTAGAGAAGATAAAGTTGAGTCATTAGTCCGTTTGCTAGTGGGTAGAGGATCCCTATTTTACCCTACGACACCGTTCCAGAATGGACGACTAATCCATTTGGCACTTGAGAGCCTTAGCTGCTGCAAGCAAATTAGCGCGTTAGTCTTATTATTCTTCCATAGTAGAGTGACAAGCTCTACTTGGTGTTTGGGAGACGTCGTCTCCGCAAACATGATCCTAAGCATGCATACTTCTTAACATTTGTGCACAATAAAGAAAAAGAGAGTCTTATGAGAAAAACTTTGTTCATTTAAACATATTTACATTTGCTTACTCTAGGGAAGCATTGTAAGCATTGACAAGGTTTAGGTTATCCTTTAATTGTATGCCTTGCATCCATCTAGAATCTTCAAAATGATAGTTTAAACTTAATAAGATACCATCGGATAATCTTATCGTCTCTCAATACCTTGTCTTCATGTCGGAGAATGCCCTCTGGATGTAGCACCTCTTCTTGGTCCTCGATCTTTGGTGGGTCTTCAATAGTTGGCTCTTGAGGTGGCTTGCCTTTGTAAGGCTTTAGTAGGCTCACATGGAAAGCATTGTATATGAGCCAATGATTGGGCAACTTGAGTTGATAGGCCATTGATTGGTTTAAGAATCTGGAAGAAGGGACCATAGTACCTTTTTTACTAACTTAGCATAGTACTTTTGGTGTCCCGTAGGATTCTTGCCCGTTGTGTGCCTTAATCGAGCCTTGGGAAATTTAAGCAAGACCCAATCATCTTGTTTAAAGGCTTGAGCTCTTTTGTGCTTATTAGCAGCATCCTTTTGCCTTTGCTGTGAGATAGAGATAGCATCCTTAATCTTTTGGAAAGATTCTTGTAGGTTTCGGCTATACTCATATGTAGCAAGAGGTGCTTTCTGGTGGCCGGAGGTATGTACAATGTTATTGTAGGCATACTCCACCAACGGTAAGTACTTCTCCCATTGGGACCTTTGATCTACTTCTACTACATAGGATTTTAGTAGATCAAGAATTGTTAGGTTAGCTATTTCACTTTGGCCATCCGTTTGCGTGTGATAGGCCAAAGAGAATTTTAGCCTTGTCCCTAAATTCTCAAAGAGACCCTTCCAAAAATTACTGGTCATTCTAGGATCTCTATCCAATACTATGGACATTGGCAAGCCATCATAATTGAAGATTTGTGATATAAAGAAGGTTGCCATTTGATGGGCTTTGATAGTCTTTTCGACAGGTATGAAATGTGCTTGTTTGCTAAACTGTCTACTATCGTCCATATTCCTGTATTCCCATGGATAGACTTGGGAAATCCAAAGATAAAATCCATGGATATGCTCTCCCATGGTGAATTAGGGATAGGCAAAGGTTGAAGCAATCCAGTTTTCTTCCCTCTATCAAATTTCGTCTTTTGGCATACCACACAGTTTGAAACATACTCTTGTATGTTTTCTTTCATGGCAGGCCAACATAAATATGTTTCTATCCCTTTTATGGTAGACTAAATCCCTCTATGCCCCACATAAGGAGGAGCATGAGATTCATACATTACTTTCTCACGTAGTGAGTTAGTAACACATAGTCTATTGCCATAGAGAAGATAACCATCTTGTAGGGTAAATGGTTCTTCTTTCTTCCCTAGTGCAAGGGCTAAAATCACATCGCTAAAATCACAAATGCTATTTTAAATAATTTATTGCTTAGCAGTTCTCTTACAATGTAAATCCCAAGAGTTGAATAATTGAATACGATGCACCACCCATTAACCAACCCCACATTTCCAAGCCAAAGTGGAAAAAAAATTCATGTCATGACAAAGTCAATGGGAATCTCAATTGATGCAATGTAGAGGCCATTTAACGTGGGGAAGGATGAGGAAAGTCCATGGTACACTAGTAAAAGCGGGGGAAAGACAAGGAAGGGCCACGAGCATGATGTGCCAAGTGACGTTAAGTACCGTGCTTACGGAGGCTACGGGCGAGCATGGATTTCAACTGCCTACTGCAAGGGTAGATCATATTTATACATTTTTTATATACATCCATCCTTTTAAATAGAGAGATACAAATCCAAAGGTGCATTGGAAAGTAAGGCAAGCATTAGAAGGAATCTCTAAAAGAATGAATAAAACACCGAAGGAGCCAGTACTCGTGCCCCACAACAAAAGAAAGAAAATGAAAGCCTTATTTTTTTGCAGATTCTCTCTCTCCCTCTCTCTCTCTCTCTCTAATAATTGTAGCCAAGGAGTGGGGAGGGAGAAACATATATGTCCTCCTCTAGAAGCCCTCTCTCTCTCTTGCTCTGTCCCTCTCTCTCTCTCTCTCTCTCTCTCTCTCTCTCTCTCTCTCTCTCTCCCTTGTGTTGACCTTCTCTCTATGTATGTATCTCTCATGTGGCTATGTTAGACTAGTAAAAGTCAATCTCACAAGCACACAAAATTCCCTATATGGTAGACTGAAAGAGAATTTTTTTCAAAATAATCAATAGTTTTGTAATTTATCTATTTTCTTAGATTTTCTAAGCGTCTTTTCTCCTTTTGTCCCTCCCTTCAACTAATTTTCAACCGGCTCAAGGCTAAGTTGAGGCACATTTTTCCCAGACTATCTCCGTAGGGTTCTCTTTCTATCTCTGAGCTAGTTCCCATGGAGATGGGGTTGGCAACTAGTTACTAGCCCGCAACCACTAGTGGTTGACTTCACATGGGCGCACACCTTATTTTTTTGCACCTAATGCTACCCCCAATTCAAGGCACTACTATTAATAAAAAAGTTAACTTCTGGCGCTAAACTAATAAAACAAATGCCTGCTCTCACAATAGAAAAAGATCATTGAGCATTCATCCTATAACCTATTCCATTACCATACAGATAATCCCTTCACCTACAGTTGTGCAAGCTGCCATGAATCCTCTCTCCTCTAACAAGGCAACCATTGCACTCAATTTGTAATACACAATCTGTCTGGACAAGTATTCTCTCCTATGCAATGTGGCTATGAGATTATTATTAATCTTCCCATTTATATCAGATGACTCTAGCCCACTAGCAATTGCTTGCACTTTGGTTGCTCTAAACGCCTCTGCCACAACACTAAAGCTTCTATCCATGGCCTTGCATGATAGTGTGAGAAAGTCAATCCATCAATTATTGGCCCTCTTGGCTGTGGAAATGACTGTTCATGTTCGGCAAATGCATGCAACCTAAACCGCCAACTTGGAGACGGAGTTCAAAGAGGTAGAGCCAGCTAATCGCTTCTACAATGGTAGGCAATGACAAAATTTGTCCGAGTGTCGACGCTGCAATCTTTTGATGTGGGCACGATCAACGACAATGAACACAAAGTTGCAAAAAGGCTCATTCAACAATGTTCTGTAGGTCGCTTGACTCACTTCTACGTGAAGCCTAGCACAATTGACTGTAGAATGTTTATGTGATGGCAAGGCAAGGTGATGATTAGCGTTCAAGGAGGTTTTCCGGCTCCTGATATCTCTTCTCCAATGGGTTAGCTCCTTTCTCTATGATCAACTTTACCAACGGGATATTCCAACACTACAAGAGGTTATGTGTTCTTGTGACGCTCTTAGCGACGGAAATACACTGGGTTTTTATAACCCCCGGCGTCGCTATAAGCGTCGCTAAAAGCGTCGCTACGAGAGCGTCGCTATATGCGTCGCTATAGGCGTCGCTATAGACGTCGCTATATAGCGACGCTCCCACAGAAGAGTATAGCGACGCATATAGCGACGCTACAGAGCCATAAATAGCGACGCATATAGCGACGCCTGAGAGAATATTTTTTTGGTGGCAGGGCATTGAATGCCTGCCACCCATCAACCATATTGTACTTGATTCACTTTTTAGAAAAAGTGCAAAGGTAAATAATAGACCCAAAATAGTCACCGACAAGACGCATTGTTTGCAAAATTGACAATTGTACACATCATAGACAAACTGAATTGATTGGCAAATGTAATAATGACAATTGTACAACATCATAGGCATAAAGAATTGATTGGCAAAAGGAATTGCGGTGACAAATGTAATAATATACATGGTTCAAAAAGACGTATAAAATCCGTCTCATGATACATAAGCTATGAGAAACCCTAAACTAATGCTATCTAGCTACGGCTAAACTGACGTCGTCTAATCAGACGTCTCATCGCGTCCAAGCGGCGTATCTGTCGGATTCTGCAAAAAAAGACAATAAGACAGTTTTCAGTAAGTATAAACATATAACGACATTTATAAAACAATACAAAAAATAAAAAAGAGTAAACCCTAATACTAACCATGCCGCTGCGAGAACTGAGAATGTCCATCAGGGCGTTTAAGCCCTTCCTGCCTGCGTACTCGCGCTCGTACGGTGTGGGATCACGTCCTGTCATCGACCACTGTTAAAACATACAAAGATTTCATTATGTTAGAACTAAAAAACTCATAAACCCTAAACTATCGAACATGCATAAAGAGCAATGTGAAAAGACTTACAAAATCGGCCTCAAATGATGCCCATCCACCGCTCCCCAAGTGGTGCGAGCTCCCTGCCTCTACTCGCGCTCTGGCTGCATCCTTTTGTTGCTTCCACTTGTCGGGATTCTCGCGCGCTGCTTTCTTCGCATTCTTCCAATCTTCTTTGGCCAGCCAATCTGGCCTATTCCACCCATTCTTGATTGCTTTTTGCACTTCGGAACGCTTGTGTTTGCAGTATTCGCGCATTCGAATCTTCATCAGGTCTTCATTGAAGCGCTGATCCCGTGTTGGAACGGGAAACTCATCATGAAGTATGCTGATGACTCTGTTTTTTAAATCACTTGGTACTTCACTCCATTTGTTTAGTATATAGTGTCTAAACAGCTGAGAGCAAAGACCACGCATGCGCGAGATCACCTTCTTGCCGTCATCATCCATGATGATGCCGCCGCTGATGTCGACGGAGTAAGGCAAGCCCTCTGGCCGGTGACGCGTGAACCTGGGTGTCCCGGCAGGGGTCTCTAGCGGCGTGTCGATGGGGGTACGGACGTCAGGTGTCTCCACCGGCGTCTGGGCCCCGAAGCGAGGAGTGTCGAGTGGGGTGGCTCCTGGCGGAGTAGGTAGAGGTGTGTAGCTTCTAGGAACAGTCAGCCGTGCAAAACCTGGCGTAGACGGCGATGCTGTGGCTGGTGTGGGGGCGGGCAAAGAAGGGGAGGGTAAAGAGCCTCGTCGAACACGAGGCGGTGTGGAGGCATCGGTGGCGGAATCCCCACAACAACCGCCACCGCCACCACTAGAGCGCCGGTGTCTAGAAGAGTGTGACGCTCGTCTCGTCGACGCCGAAGCTTCGGAGCGCGCCGAATGCTCCGAAAGAGAGGGAGATGCGGATGGTGTAGGAACGCGCGATGATGCGCCAGAGCGATGACGCTCCACGTACCACTGTCTCTGCTGCGGTGACAAAGAAGAAAGAAACTCCTCATCATCCATACCTGCATTAAACACACGAATATTTAAACTTAATATTGAATGAATAGAGTAGACAATGACGCAAAGACCATTAAATACAATGACGTAATGACGCATATAAATACAATGACGCAATGAATCGAGTGGTAGAAGAGGCAAGTCGAAAACTCAGAATTTTCAATCAAAAGATGTGAGCGCGAGTAGAAAAGAGCGTTACACACCATGGAAGCTACTTAGAGAGCTAGAGCTTTTACAGCACGGAGCAAAATTGTTCAAATACAATATTTGTGGCTTTAAGAGATCTCTCTCTCATCCTCGCATAACTCAGCATAACTTCCTATATCTATATAGAGCTCTCCGTTTAAACACATATCCTCTGTTTCATTTTGTAGCTCCTCTGCATGCACCCCATATAGAGCAGTAGCATCTTGATGCTCGTCTGGCACCACCGCAGCGGCTTCTGATTGAGCATCTTCTCTGATCTCCTCCATTGATGTCGTTGTGATTGGCACATGGTAGCCTTCATACGTCCTTGCACTACGAGGGGCTAACTCTATGACGTACCACCAGTTTGATGTAGACTTTGTAGGATGAAATACTACCTGCCAGAGCCACATAACTTACATGAGAGCTTTCAAGCACATAACTTGTAAAAGGGGGATGTTAACTATTTATATACTTACTTGTTCACAATGCTCGGGTAGTACGAAAGTGTCTCTTAGGTCAGTCCATTTCTTAGTAGAATCCACCTCAAGAAAACCAGACTCTCCTCTACGCACAGTAGCGTTTCGACCCTCCATGATTATCTTGAACCATTGCACGTCGAACAAGTCGACAAAAAATCCTCTGTAATCGATCCTCAAAATCTCTTGCAGCGTGCTGAAGTAAGTGAGTTCCGCCACCACGGGATCTGCATCAGAGGAACGTCGTCGACTAGACTGTTCAAATTTTGCCATGATTCCACAATCTTGAGTAAAACGCTTTTTGTCGATTCGTTCCACCCTTTTGACGCACATATCCCTTAAGCGTTTTCATGAAACGCTCTAAGAAGAACATCCATCTGGAATGAACTGTGCCAGCTATTTCCACCTCATCAACTATGTGAATAAGAAGATGCACCTGAATGGTTAGCATTGTAGTAGGAAAATGTTTCTCAAACATGCACACAAGCTCCGCAGCATTTAGTTTGGCGAATGGTATGGAGTCTACGTCGATCTCCTTTTGTGAGATCCATTGCACCAGCTTTGCAAGTTTGTAGATTGTGTTACGGATGTCGAGAGACAAACATCCCTCAATGGCAACCGGTAAGATAAACTGTAAAGTATGTGCAGCAATGATATTAAAGTCCACATTTTATGCAATGATATTAAAGTCCACTATGAACGTACCTGACACATTTTATGCCAATCGTGTGACTTCAAACTGGTAAGCTTTCCTTCTTTAGTAAAACACGTTCGGAGCGAGTGCATTACGCCAGTGGGGGTCCGCAAAGATCGAATGGCCTCTTTTACTTTGCGTTCTTGGGCTCCTGTGAAAATCCATGGTGCTTTAGGAAGTTTTATCGATCCATCAGACGCTGTTTGCGGCCAATATTGCTCCATACGATCCACATTTCTAAGGTCAACTCTGGCTCCCAAAGTATCTTTCTTGCCGGTCAAATGGTCCCATAGTAGATTACCCACATTCTTGAATATGTGCATTGGATCGAGCAAGTGATTGATCACGAGTCGAGGCCAGTATGGTAACTCGTACCATAGAGATAGTCTCTTCATCCCTGGAGGCAATCCGTCATCGCACATCTCCTTCTGCTCTAACCATGCTTGTGCAGACATCCTTGGTGGCTCTCTTCCCAAAAAGCCGTCGCGTAACACATGATTCTCCGGAAGATACGCTTGATGACCTTCGTAGATTTGCTTCTTCAGTGAGGGTGCCCTACGTGCATTCAGTCTAGGTCCACATGTGACACATGCTCTGTATCCGCTTGTTTGAAGCCCTGCATGTATACACATGATAATAGATCAACTATGGGGAAAAACCAGATTTACAGTGTCTGAGAGAGGAGTGTCAATAGATCACCTGAGCATTCTGTTAGCCCGGGATAGTCATGCATGGTCCACATTAGAATACCTCTGATCAAAGCATTCCGTCGTCCTGTGTGTCGGCTCATATCCACCACCTCTATGCCAATCCACAATTGTTGTAGCTCTTCCAATAGTGGACGAAGATACACATCCATATTCCCCACTTTATATCGCCCTGGCACAATCAAGCTTAGCCATAGGTGCCCCTTCTTCGTAGTCAACCACGGGGGAATGTTGTAGTTGACGATGACAACGGGCCATACACTGTAAGATGTTGATCTTTGACCAAATGGATTTACGCCATCCATAGCCAGGCCTAAGCGCAAATTTCGAGCTTCCCTGGCAAAATCCGACCATGTTCCATCTATATGTTTCCAGGCTGCGCAATCTGCAGGAATTCGTAGCACACCATCCGAAGATTTATTCTCCTCATGCCATGATGCTAGGGCGGCCATGGACTTACATTCGAAGAAATGCTTGATGCGAGGAAGCAAAGGAAAATGTCGCAAAACCTTTTGTGGAATTTTTGTCCCGTGGAGATCTACTCGATATCTTTCGGAATCACATTTCGGACACTTCTCCATGTCTGTGTATTCCCCTCTGAAAAGAATGCAGTCATTAGGACAAGCGTGGATAGAATTGTAATCCATCCCCAAGTTTCGCAAAATCTTTCTTGCTTCATCTCGGGAATCTGGCATCACATTGTCAGCTGGTAGAATGTGCTCTTTCAGCAATCTACACAACATAAAAATATGATACAGTCGTGTAAAAATCTATCAGATCATTATACACCATGAGTTCTATTAAAGTAAACTAATTGTAATAGATCACCTGAAAAGCGCTGTGACGCTAGTGTCACTCCATCCAAACTTTGCCTGCATGTTGAGAAGAACCAGGAGTGCTTTCAATCTAGACATACGTGCTCCATTATACAATGATGTATCGGCTTCACTTTTCATATCATCATAGATAAGCCTTTCTGAATCCATGATCGTCTCGATCATTTCATCAATCTCGGGCTCAAACATTGCCTCGTTGGGAATGTGCTCTGCATGACCATCCCCCGAGCTGTCAGAGGCTACATCTTGTGGCCTCACATATGCTGCTTGACCAAAGCGCCTGCGAACACGTCTATTGGGTTGCAAGATTGCTGCTTGTTGGCCAGCGTCAGAGTCCGACGAGTTATAATTGGCAACAACTCGATCTATAATAGATGGATCGAACTCGCCAAATTCACGAACGTGCTGCAAAGAAACACGTCTTGTCCGTCGCACAGCATGCTTGCATTGATTACAAGGACATAAGACCCTCGTTGAGAGATAGGTGTTTCGGTTGGACGGTCCCACATCCTCGTCGCTACTCATAATGAGGATAAAAAACTTATAACCTAGACAACAAATTTAATATTCTATTGGCATTCTTCGTCTTATCTCTCTCTCTCTCTCTCTCTCTCTCTCTCTCTCTCTCTTTACCTCACATTCTCTAGTCATGTCCAATCCCCGCACACCTCGGTCTAGAGGTGCACGGAGATCAGAACCACCGGGTTATAATCTCGTCTTTATTGGTCAATACCTATATTTGTGGGTACAAGAAATCTAGACACCCACGTCTACATGATACTGCATGTAGTGGACAAAATCCCTTTGCCTCTTCTCTAGCTGTAGCACTTCACTTCATCTTAACATCTTTTCACAGTAGATCTTTTCACTGTTCGTCTAACTCTAAACCCTAAACCGTAAGTAATTCTTGCGTGGACTCGATCTAACGTAAATAAGCGTAAATCTAAATAAACGTAAATCTAACTAAAAATAAAGCTAAATCTAATTTAACGTAAGTCTAATGACTAGAGGTTGTCTAGATGGTCATTGTGTCGGGGATGTAGTGACTCTTGCCGCCCTGAAGATCCACCTTCTTCCCTATCTTCTGAAGACATTTCACCAGTACTTTTGGATCGACGGAGCCCACTATGAGTGAAGGCAGCAATACCCTATATTCCATTGAGGGCTTTCTTCACCCGCTTCATGCAGGCATCGCAGTCTATGGAGACCCGCATCTAATCTAATATAACATAAATCTAAATCTAGCTTAAATAAATGTAAATCTAGTTAAAAATAAACCTAAATCTAATTTAATGTAAGTCTACATATAACCTAATCTTTAACGTCTTTTAAAATAGTTTCCTACGACGTTATAACTCTCTTCTTCCTGTGTGTGTGCGCGTGTGTGGATGTGTGTGCCAATAAAAAGAGATAAATGGTATAACCTTTCTATCACCCATGCCAAGTATGATAGATTGATTATGCCATTTCTCTCTTGAATAATAGGTCTTCAGTTCAACTCCTCGTCGGCTAGATCTTTAGGTCTTTTAATTTTAATTAGTTTCCTACGACGCTCCCTTAGTTTCTCTTTCTTTCTCTCTCAATGTGTGTGCGTTTTTTTGGATCGTATGCATGTTTTCTTTCTCTTTTCCTCTCTCAATGTGTGCGTTTTTTGTTTATGCATGTTCTCTCTCTCTTTTCCTCTCTCAATGCGTGCGTTTTTTGTTTATGCATGCTCTCTCTCTCTTTTTCTCTCTCAATGTGTGTGTGCATTCTTTGTTTATGTATGTGTGTGCGTTTTTGCACTCTCTCTCTCTCTCTCTCTCTCTCTCTCAAAAACACTATATGTGTGTGTGTATGTGTGTGTGTGTGAGAGAGAGAGCGAGGGAGAGAGAAAGAGAGGAAGGGAACATGAGAATGAGGAGAGGGAAGGAGCATACCTGTCTCTCCTTCCTCTCCTCGTGTGTGTGTGTGTGTGTGTGTGTGTGTGTGTGTAAAAGAAAAAGAGAGAGAGAGAGAGAGAGAGAGAGAGAGAGAGAGTGAGGGAGAGCGTTACCTGCTCTTTGCTTGAGGGCGTCGAAAAACTCAGATCTGAGATCTGAGTTTTTGGGCGCGCTCGGTTATTTTTTTTACCCCAGCTGGCGTCGCTATGAGCGTCACTATAAGCGTCGCTATGAGCGTCGCAAATTTACAAAGAAATTTGCGACGCTCATAGCGACGCTTATAGCGACGCTCATAGCGACGCCGGGATTTTTTTTTTTGAGCGTCGCTAATGTGAAGAGCCTCTTGTAGTGCAAGAGGTGCTTAGGACAATAAGTGGGAGGGTGCTATCAGTAGAGAAGATGGTGGAAATTGCCATACTGCACTTGGAAAGTGGAGCCAAATTGATTGATATTGGTGAGCATCTTGGGGTTGGTAAGTCAACTGTCTCCAAGATTGATTTTAAGTTTGTTGATGGCTTGCTCCAGTACAAAAACTGCTTCATTTATTGATAGAGAGATGCTATTGACACGGTGCATGTAAAGGAAGGTTTCCAAACGTAGAGAGGGTTGCCGAATTGTCGTGGAGAAGTAGATGTGACTCATGTCAACATGGAGAGACCCATCTACAGTGATTCTAATGATTGGTTTGATTGTAACAAGAATTACTCCATGTGTGTCCAATGCATACTTGACATGGACCTCTGCTTCATAGATGTTTTCACTGGGTGGCCTGAATCAACAAATAACAAGCAAGTAATGAGAAACTGTACCTTCTACGGCCATGTAGTGGATGGAAGGTATTTTTCAGGTTTGTAATTTGTGGATGGGAACTACTCTTTCCGTGAATATATTGTGGGTGATGGAGGCTATCAACTTTTTGACTGGTGTATGGTGCCATACCCAAATCCAGACATTAATCGTAGGAAGGACTTCAATTTCAAATTGTCCTCCACAAGAATAGTGGTGGAGCGTGCTTTTGATATGCTTAAGCAGCATTGGTGGTACTTGAATGGAAATATTTCTAGACCCAAGCCTAGATATGTGGAAAAATGTGTGATTGCGTGCTGTATTTTGCACAATATATCTTTGAATCCCGAGTCCTACGTGCAAGAGAACCAAGCTGACTCCTTGGTCACAGAGGAAGTCTACCCTCAAGGATCCAATGTATTGGCCATGAGAGACTCTCTTGCAAAGTACTTGGAAGAGGGTGCTGCTTGACATACATTTTACACCTTAGTTTTTGTATCTTTTGGAACATTTGAATAAAATTTACATCGTCAACAACAAATTGTTTTGGAGTGGTCTCATTACTTTGCCCTTTGATATTCGAGTATCTTCAGTGTTTACTTTGATCATTAATTGATTTATCTGATCATGTCTCAGCCATTTGTCTTAGTTATTCCCTTCCAAGAAACTGATCACAAATTTGATCGAATTTCTCTGCTTAGTTTTTAGGTAACTTGCTTGATCGTAATTATGATCATTACAACAATTCAAGAAAATGACAGTATGCTACAACAATATGATCACAATTCTGACCGTGGTCATATTTTATGAAAATAAAAGTGCTCTGTAAGAAGCTCAAAACATCTGCAACAATCAGATCTTTAACTGTAGAAAACACCTTTCACCTTACCTCATATCTAGGAGAGATATATAGAGCAAATCTCTTGCCTCGTTGACATTCAATAAACACAGCCTTCATGATTGTAGTCTAGACTACACACCATACACTAGCAACCAGACTACACACCATACACTAGCAACGTGACTATAATGTAGCACCACATCTTAAAAGTCATTTCATTCACATCCAGCAAACCAATGGAGATCTATAAAATCTTTGCAAAGCCGTAGGTATTAGAATCTCCCTCTTTCTCAAGGGACATTTGCATGAAGCTCAATCAGGTTTTGTAGGAGGCATGTCTATACTTGACAATATGATAACTAATATACTAGGAATAGAAGCTTTCCAAAAAAACAAGAAAAAAGTAGTTATGCTGCAGCTGAACTTTGCCAAAGCTTTTGACTTAGTGCTATAGGATTTTGTGGTTAGCATCCTTAGAAAATTGGTTTTTGGTAGTAAAATTGCATCATGCGTACAATTGTTAGGGAAGGGGGCTACATCACAAATCCTAATGAAGGGAAGAATGTCAGATGCTATGCAAACATGGAGGTCAGTTAGGCACGACGATCCTCTCAACACGTTTCTTTTTGATGTGGCCATGCATCCACTGTTCTACTTTCTAGCTGCTCAGGTTACTCGGGGGACTCTAAATGGCTTGGAAATAGGGGTAGAGTGGATGGTAGCATTGGGCTTTGCAGATGAAGCTCTAACATTTCTTCAAGTAACTAATGCTAATGTTGGGAAATGTATAAATTAATTGAGCGTCTATTTGGTGGTTGCTAGACTTGAGATAAATTGGGGCAAATCAAACCTTATTGATGTTTCTGCTGACAAATTTGAGGATCTCATTTGGTGGGTAAACAAATCCACAGGGGTATTGTTTTAGGTATCTCGGTTATCCCATAAGGGTGGATGCCACCTCTTGACAGTTGACTAAGTGGGTGGAAGAGAGGGTTTGCATGATTACATTGGCAATTCTCTTGGGGTGGAATCATTCTTTTGGATTTTGGTGTTTAAGAAACCTCATGCAATGCTAATAGGGAAAAAAGCTTTGTTAGTTTTTAAACAAGGGCTTATTGAGAAATTGGTGAACTCAAACAACCAGGTTGTGGCTATTGCAGCTTAAGATGCAATGTTACATATTTGAGCTATTATAGTCTTGTATAAAGCAATGTAATATAGAAACAATTTTCCGAGAGAGAGAGAGAGAGAGAGAGAGAGAGAGAGAGAGAGAGAGAGGAGAAGAAGAGATTGTATTTTCCTATGCCTTATGAAGCATCCCTACCTTTGCTCCACGAAGAGAGAGAGAGAGAGGGAGAGAGGGAGGTATCCCTAATTGGGAGACATGGCATCCACGTGGCTTGCCTCCCCTTTCTCACTCCTCTACCTCTAAATCTCCTCAGGCATCTTCTTGTCATCTCCCCTACACACAAATGGTTTATATATTACAATGGGTCCCATGTGGTTAAATAATAAGGTAAAAGCTTTACATTGCACATCAACATTTTGAAACAAATTAAAATTAAAAGAAAGTCATTAAAAATTAAAACAAATGAATATTTTAATGCTTTTGTATTATAAGAAAAGATAGATCTATTAGGCATATAAAATAATAAAATAATTTAGTGAAATGAAACTATTAGTACCTCACACAATGTTGAGAAATCCATTTTGCCTAAGCAACAAGTTTCCTCATACAAATGCAAACTGGAAAGTACTAGTAGAGATTTCCAAATTTGCAAGATGTTTGAACTATTTTCTAGTATATTTTATTGGAATTTGTTCCCTTTACCATCCTTTGCAATTGACTAATCTTGGTTTTCAATCGGCTCAAGGCTAAGATCAAACACACCTTTCTCGAACACTGAGATCCTCACATCATGGGATCAAACTCCTATGAATATTTTGTTCACTCTTTTGTTCTCTAAAGTCTTTTTCAAGGATGCCAAACGAGGGGGGGCGTTAAAAAAGGGAGGTTTTCACTTAGAGAATTTTTAAAACTTATAGAGCTTCTCAAATTTTTATAGAGCTTTTTTGGCAAAGTCACTTTCTTCTAGCCAATTGTTTGTAGTAGAACCCAACCACACATACAAGGCACATTAAAAGATCTCTACATCCTAGATAGAGAGAGAACAAGAAATCATGCGAGAGAAATGCACATTGTATTTTTGCAAAAAAATCCTCTAAAAAGCGGGTATGTAGCATAATAACAACCCAACTGTCATGTGAGAAACTTTTAAAAATCCAAAGTCTACTTTGGAAAGCAAAAAAAAGTTGAAAGGTTGTTTTGTATTGATGGAGTGCACATTCTATTGTGAGATATCCTATACACTGATTCCAAATGAAGGTTGCATTATGTGTGGATGATTTTTGTAAAAATGTAGATCATGAACTTGTAGTGTTGGGTGATGAATACTCACATGTTGATGCTTATGAAAACCAAGCACTCAATTGCATATGAAATATGTTACCATATACATGTGGTAGTGATGTGCGTGAACACACTAGGACCGCCCGGGAATTTCTTCCCTCTTTAGGAGTTTTTTCCCCTTGTGCATTGTATATACGCCCATCACTCTAGGGCTATATATCTTTCCATTGCACACTAAGTAATACACTCTCTATTGTGTTCCTTGAGCTTCCTTCGTCTTCTCCAAGCTGTGTGTGTTTTCCTGCAACTCTAATTCCAACAATTGGTATTAGACCAGGTTGCATCCTCCCGGGCTTAGTCACCAACAGCTCCAGCACATGTCTGCTTCTTTTCTCTGATTTCAATGAAATTTGAAAAGCATTCGCTTTGGCTCAGATTTTTGATTTGGGCTAATTTCGTCCTCCATTTTCATCACAGGCAAGACTACACAGGCTATTTCGTCATTTTGTACAAAATTTTGGTCATTCAATGCCCTTTTTTGCATAATAGGTCCCTTATCGTCTTCTACAATTTGTGCTACATATCACGTGTTGTTCTCGCTTCGTTTCTCCTCTATTTGGGTAGTTTTCATATTCGGTGCAACATTTACCATGGCTGACAACAACACAGATGTGTTCAAGATGTTTGCTGCTGAGGACAGATTGGATGGGGACAATTACCCTATCTGGGCTTACATGATGCAACATGTTCTTGTGTCAAAGGGTGTTTTAGAATATTGTGCAGGGCATTGATGTACGTCCTGGTTCTGAGGATGTAGGCGATGTTGAGGATGTTGCAGGTCTTGCTGCAAGGATTGCTACTGCTAGAGTTGTTTTGCCTACGACAGAACAAGCTCATTGGGATGTAAAGGATGCGCACACTCATGCATTGATTGCGTTGTCTGTGAAGCCCACCATTACTCCCCACATTCATTCAACAAAATCTACAAAACAGGCTTGGGATATGTTGACTGGTCTTTATGCAAGCCGCAATGAGGCAAAAATTGCATTGCTACGTAAAGAGTTGGAGTCGAAGATTATGCATGAGGAAGATGATATGGACACTTTCCTTGCTGTTGTCAAGGATATCAATGAGCAACTTATTTCTGCAGGTGAAGTCATTTCAGACAGCACCCTTGTACAGACTATTCTTGATGTCTTGCCAGACTCTTACCAGACTTTTGCTAGTACTTGGAGACTCATGATCGAAGGAAATCCTGAAGTTGTCAAGTTTGACGCATTGTGCACATTTCTGTTGCAAGAGTCACTTTCCAAAAAAAAAGGACTAGACAGCGTGCAATTCAACATGCTTTTATTGCGGCTCAAAGAAAGGTGGTAACAACAATGCCGCCACTTCTTATGGTTCTTCTGCAAGTGGAAGATCACTTGTTCCTAATGCTTCTGCTGGCAACAATTTTTCTGGAAATTCTACTGACAAGGGAAAAAAGAAGATGCATTTCCATTATTGTAAAGCTAATGATCACTTGATCAAGCAATGTCCTAAGTTGAAGGCCAAAGAGGCTAAGAAGAAAGAGGGTGGTTCCACTGCAACTGCTGGATCCACTACAAATGTAGCTATTGTTGAGTCTTCTGTGAAAGGAGATTGTGATCTTGATGTTGATGCAGAATGGGCTGTTAGTGCAAAGTGTACCTATAATCCTACTTTCCATGATGCATGCATGTCATTTGCTGCAAATTCACATGTGTGGTATTTTGATAGTGGTGCTACAAAGCACATTACCCCACATCGTGAATTGTTCACCTTTCTCCATTAGGAAGAGGATGGGGTGTATGAGGGACTCTTTATTTTCCATGAGCTTATGGAGGTGATTAACATTTTGACAAATAGGTGCACACCATGTGTGCAAGAATGGTGGGTGTGTAAGAGATGTGTAAGAGTGGTCAAAGGATGCACTTTTTCCCCCAAAAAGGAGGTGGAGAATTTTATGTTTCGGCCTTCCATAACTCTCACATATGATCTCCAATTTGAGTGGAGATCATAGATCTGCAATCTACATGTCGAGCTCTTTCCATAGATATGCTACATGATATGGTTTTACACACTAGATTTTAAATTCCATTTTGGGAGGAAACTTTGAATTCAAATAAACTAGCCGTTTTGCCGGTTTGAATTCAAAAGTTGTCCTTTAATTACTTTCTTAATACTAAAGGTTTGACCTCCTTAAACTTCCAAATAAAGAGGCCCTCCTATACCCTATTATCTTCCTAATGGAGTGTGTCCCTTATGGGAATTCATTTACTTGTGTACACCTTTTAGCTTTGTTGGGTCCTTTTTCTTGATCAAAGCATCCTCATTTGGGATTGTGAGAACCAGAGGTGGATTCTTTTGTGGGTAACATAGGGTTTTGCAAAAAGACCTCGAATTATCTTCCAAGTAAGTTAGGTGGGGCCCATTGATATAGAGAGGCACTTTTAACATATTCTTTAAGCCGTCCTCGATAAAGTAGGTGGATAAGGAGGGCCTTGATAGCTTCTTGGTCCTCAAACAACAATGTCTCTTATCCGGTTCAGGGAGTTGTAAAGATTGTGCTTACTGTTGCAAATGGCAGTGATACCGGTTTAGCCGCACCGCCCTCTAGCCCGACCAAAGAAACTGAAGTTGGCTGGTTTTTCGAAACGAAGGCCGTAGGAATCAACCCATTCGGGGAGCCGGAGGTAAAAACAACAAAAAGACTTTTTTTTTTGTATTATTATTTCCGCCACCAACTCGCACGCGTGAAGTAGGCCGGCGCACCTCATTTTGGCACCACAAACTCCCTCTCATCTTTCATTTTTCCTCTCTCTCTTCCACCAAGCCCATAGGGTGCATAGAATATTTTCATTCTCTCTCTCCCTCGGCCCACCATGAAAGGGACAAGAACTTCTCTCTCTCTCTCTCTTGCATTATTCACACACACACACCCACACTCTCACCACCTCACCAAGCACCTCTCCTCCCCTCTTGTCTCCCTCCCCCTTTGGCGGGCTGCCATCAACCCCTCTCTTCCTCATCTCTACCCCTTACCTTCTCTCTCTCTCTTCCTTCATTCCCTTGGACTTGGTCCCTCTCTCTCTTTCTCTCTACGCCCTCTCTCAGCCCGAAGGCGCAGCAATACAGAGGTCTCTGTCTCTCTGTCTCTCTCTCTCTTATTCACACCCAGACACACACATACACACACACCCTCACACACTCCCTCTCTGTCTCTCGCTCACCATTACCGCCCTCTCTCTCTCTCTCTCTCTCTCTCTCTCTCTCTCTCTCTCTCTCTCTCTCTCTCTCTCTCCCTCTATCGGCCTGAAGGCACAACAATACAACCCGCTTTCTCTCTCTCTCTCTCTCTCTCATGATACACGCACACCCCGCCTACACACACACACACACACACACACACACACACACACACACACACACACACACACACACACACACACACACACACACACACACACACACACACACACACACACACTCATACACACTCTTCACCCCCCCTCTCTCCCCAGAATCCACGCTCTCTCCCTCTCTCACTCTCGTTCTCTCTCTTTGTTCCCTGCGTAGTGAGCATCGTAAAAAAAATAAAAAATATATATATATTAAAATTCTCCCTCTCTCTCATTCCCACACACATGCACTCTCGACACACACACACACACACACACACACACACACACACACACACACACACACACACACACACACACACACACACACACACACGTACACACCCACAACCCATATACATATGCACACACACACTCAGAAGACATCTCGACACTCACATATTACACACACATGCGCATACGCACTTACAAGAGAAAGCAAATATAAATGCACACATACTCTCAAGCACACATACATGCACACACACTTTTGAACAAGCACATGCACGCCATACACACAACAGGAAAAAAATACAAGGAACTTTGATATCAACGCCATCGACAAAGGAAGAAGAAATGCCAAAAGCATGAGGAAATGACACCGAATCAAGAAGTGGCGCCAAAGGCACGCCCCGGCCAGCATCGAAAGGAATTAACACGTAACATCTCGGCATCACGCAACTAAATATCAATTCTGGCAGCATTAAACCTCACACCGGCCACCCGAACCATCAACAAAACCCTTGTAAATTCCCTGACCCCCCACTCTTCTCAAATAACGTAGCCAACGGCTAGTGGATTGTAAAAAAATTACTCCCCACCCCAATCTTACTTCCCTTCTCTCTATCTCTACGTTCTCTCCCTTTCTATTTGTCTCACTAGAGAGGCATCTAGACTCTCTACAACGACCAGTGGATATCTACAAGAACCATTAGGTAAAGACCACCTCTCAAGCATTTATAAACAGGCCTTTGCTAAGCACAAAGGGGGGTACACAAGTGAAGGAGGAACACACTAGCTCCATGCGCTCTACATTTCATGCAACACTAAGCACATAATGCACCTCCCAAGCTAGGAAGCTCATGGCATCATGCTTTGTCGCAAGCATGGGCATTTTATCATTAGCAACGTCACCATCATCACCAATATCCACCCACACCATCGTTGAGTTACTAGTCACGACCACCCCATGCACATAAGGCACTCACTATTCTCCCCGCAAGGCAACATGAGCACTCTAGGATTGAATGCACCGACACCATGCTACCCCGGGCCACTCTCAATGTTGGTGATTGACATCGTCGGTGTGCTGCATCATCTTGATGTTTTCCCTCAACTAACCTCCCGCTAACATCCTAACCCTGCTAGCTCCAAACTTTGCCATGCACCATATGGCGCTCGCATTCCGTCATGCAACCCCAGTGCCAAGAGCAAGGTTGATAACAGTCAAGACCACCATTTTGAAGTATCATCATCATCAATAAAAGTGTGCAATGCTGATCTTTGAGTCCATTCTTTGTTCTCCTTAGCTTTGTTTTCCCCACATTTGTGGGATGTTTCATCTCTTGTATATCACTTTGCTTGTGCTTCATCACGTGCGGCCTCTCTAGTCAGTCAGGACTCAGTATGCTCCATTCCGACCTTGTCACGTGCCTCTCTTGTACACACATGCCTGACTCTTGACTAGGCATTTTCTACATCCGGACATTTGCTTTATCACCATTTCATGTTGGTTACCTAGAGGGCATCTCACTTTTGCTACCCTAGGTCATCTATGTCTGCGTCCTAGCCACACTTATGCTAGCTGGTGCCCCTCTCTAGCTATAGGATAACTCCTGCCTTGAGATGATGCTTAGGGGATATTCAGGCTATGTGTGGTGTAGAGGCCACCCCATATGGCATGTCGTTCCTGGCTATCATTTTCTTGGCACCCCCACCGAGGATCCTTTCATGAAACCCTCTAGTTTACAAGACTGAAACCCCTAAACTTTTGTGGATGGATGAATGGTTAGCAGGGTTCACTAAGTGGACAACAGAAGAAGAAGAGCTCCAAGCACAACTAGACATAATTTTCATCTCTATCGAAGCTCGAGTGCCAAGTGTAACGGTAATCGGTTTGCAGTGGGAGAGTCAACCAACACGTCAGACTCAATGGATATACATAGGCTGTGTGCCGAGGAGAAGAAGGAGGTGTTAAAGAATATGATGTTAAAGAATATGTCCATTGCGCTATGGGCGGCCGGACACTGACTATACTATGTTGTAAATATACTTTGGATAATAGTTCAAAGAGAAGAAGAGGAGAGCAGCACGTTGAATGGCTGCTGTGCAGGGTAATGATTGTGTGTGTGTGCCTCGATGTGTGTGCGTAGTCTTCTTGTCTACCTTGTCCATCACCTGCGCACTCTACAAAGTGGTATCAGAGCTCAGTTTAAGGAGCTACAGTCAATACAAAGGTTTCCGCAGCTCTGGAAAACAGTAAAAAAAAGAGGTTTTTTTGTCATAACTCCCTCACCTGAACTCGGAATACAGTGATCCAGGAGTCTATCTTTATGTTTTTGGGCATTCCGGATGCATTGGAATACTTAGATTTGCAAAAATCTGCAATTTTATGCAGCAAACAGCCAGCTCACACAAGCATAGGAGATGTCCAGTTTTGCACTCGGTAGTAGATTTACAGGTTACAGGTGAATAATTCAGCATTTACATAGGTTTTGGAGAGCAACATAGAGCTTTTGCATCATGATATTGTGTTATTGAATATTATGTTTGGTTGTTGTGGGTCTGTTATGGACAGCCGCCTATGTAAGAAAGGTTGTGGGAAGATGTTGAGGCGGTTATATTGTCAGATTGAGTACTTTGTGGTTATGTATGGATATGCGGTCAATGTATTTTGGAAAACTGCAGCCTTTGTGAGGGTCGAGTGAGGTTTTTTGAAGCCTTGCCTTGGGAGCTTTGGTACCTTGGCAAGGTGGATTAGGTACTGGAGACTGGCCCCGCGAAAGACCTCATATGTCGTTTACGACTATGGGAAGAAGGTGGATGTATGGATATGTGGTACAGGACAGCGTATGGATTGCATTTGCATACAGGTCCATGTGGACATTGTTTTAGAGTATTTATGCATAGTACTGAGTCAGTTTGTGGCAAAGTAAGTCAGTGAGTGGATTTTCCCTTGGCAGTGAGAGATTTTCTGTCAGTGTTTATGAGCACTTTGGTTGAGATTGTCACTTAAGATATTGTCCAAATACAAACGAAACTCTGTCGAAAATTTGTCAAAATCCTTTGGAAGAAATTGAGAGTGTGAAGATGGCAGAAAGTTCAACTTAAGTCACACAGATTGTTGGAGAGAAGCTAACCAGAGAGAACTACAACATATGGTCTTACAGGATGAAGAACTTTATCATGGGCAAAGGTTTATGGGATTATATTACAGGTGAACAAGAGTGTCCCGAGGTTGGTTTGGAACCAAATATAGAGAATGTTGAAGCACATAAAACATGGCAAGCAGGAGTAGAAGCTTACAAGAAGTGGATCGAGAATTCAAGGAAAGTGATGCATTGGATTTCACTATGCATTAGTGACTTCTTTATACCACATGTGAAGAAGGCTCAATCTCCAAAGGAATCATGGGAGATACTAGCAAGAATGAACAGCTCCAATACAGAACCACGAAAAGTTCACTTAAAGCAAAGGTTACATTGTGTATGGCGAGGAAATAGATCCATATCAGATTATGTGACAGAGATAAAGCAAATAAAGGAAGATCTTGCGAGCATTAATGTTGAAGTTCCAGATGATGACTTAGTTTCAGTGACATTGAATGGTTTGGGACCGGAATACAAGTCATTGGATACATCTATATATGTTCGAGGACACATGCCTGATTTTGAAGAGTTAGTAAACCTTTGTTTTCGAGAAGAGGTGACGTTAGGCAAGTCAGGTCCTTCTACATCAAATAACAATTCGAGAGATCAGGTTTTTTACTCTAGAGGTCGTGGAAACAATAGAGGTGGAAGAGGAAACTATGGTAGTGAAAACAATGCTAGAAGAGGTCAATGGCAAAACCAACAAAGTCAAAGTTACAATGATTATAGCCAAAGAGGTAGGGGGAGAGCCTGAACTCGTGGACGTGGAGGTGGACGATTTGTACATCCTCAAAGAGATGGATATTGTAACAGATGTGGTATTTATGGTCACTTTGAAAGAGAATGTTACACAAGGCTAAATCAAAATCATGATCGTGGTGGAAGAGGCCGAGGTTATGGCAGACATGGAGGAAACTTTGTTGGATACAATTCTCCTGATCAAAATATATATGACAATAGATCGAGTGGACATTTATTTCCTATGGAGCATGTTGTTGGAAGCATGGTGGAGCCACATCATACAGATGATTGGTATTTAGATAGTGGTGCCACAAATCATATGACATATCATGGTGAATGGTTTGACAGAAAAGAGAAATTAGAAGAGGATGAGTTTGTCACTACAGGTGATGATACTATGCATCGGATTACACATGTTGGTTCAGTTCCATTGCTAGAAAAAGACGGGACATACAACACATTGGGAGATGTTCTATATGTGCCTTCAATCACAAAGAATTTAGCATCAGTTGGACAAATGACAGATCAAGGGTTGCAAGTCCGTTTTAATCGTTATGGCTGCTTCATAGAGGAGTTTCACATAGGCAGACCAGGCAAGATATTGGCACGTGGAAGAAAGAAAGGTCGCTTGTTCTCATTGGAAGCTGGAGATCCATGTTTACATAGCGGTATGTATGCAAACAAATCAGCCACTCAAGATGATTGGGCAGAGTTATGGCATAAGAGGATTGGTCATGTCAATTTTAGAAGACTAAAGCATATGCAATCAAATCAAATTGTACGTGGATTACCAAAGTTTGGCAGATTGAATTTTGATCATGTTTGTGAAGCTTGTCAATTTGGAAAGCAATCTCATTTACCATTTCCAAAGAGGGGGAGAATTAGCCAAAGTCCTTTGGAAATTGTTCATTCAGATATTTGGGGACCTTGTGATCATGCTACGCCAAATGGTTGTTGATATTTTATCACATTCACGGATGATTATAGCAGAATGACATGGGTTTACTTTCTAAGGGAAAGTCAGAGGCATTTGAGGTATTCTTGGAGTTCAAAGTTATGGTTGAGAAAGAGAATGGTTGTCAAATTAAATGCCTACGTACAGATGGAGGGGGAGAGTACATGTCACACAGTTTTGATGATTACTTACGTGAACAAGGCATAAGAAGACAGATTACTTGCAGATGCACACCACAACAAAATGGAGTTACTGAGAGAAAGAATAGAGTCATAGCAGATATTGAAAGAGCCATGATGAATGAGATGAATATGCCATTAACATATTGGGCTGAAGCAGTTTATTCAGCAGTACACATTATGAATCGAACACCAACAACTGCCATTCACGAAATTTCACCTTATGAGAGACTTTATGGGATCAAGCCAACATTTTCCTATATGAAAGTTTTTGGATGTGTTTGCTATGTTCATGTGCCAAATGAAGCAAGAAAGAAGATCGAGCCAAAGGCAGTGAAGTGTATATTCTTGGGCTACCTAGTTGAAAAGAAAGGTTCCAAGTGCTATGATCCTACGACAAGACAAGTTTATGTCAGTAGAGATGTCAGATTTTGTGAGCATGAACCATGGTATAAACCAAAGCCAGTGATGATAGAAGATCAGTATGAAGAGCAAGAGAATGTGCGTCATGTTGTTGATAAGCCAGGACCATCAAAAAGAACTATTTCAGGACCACATATGGCAGAGGAGAGTACAGGAAGTGTCAACCCATGGAGCGGTCGTTTGCGAGATAAGAAGCAAGACGAGAAAGACAAGAAGAAAGTGGTTGAAGAGAGTTCTGGAGATGAAAGCCTCGATGAAGAGCATGGTTTACCACATTTGAGGACACCTGGCAGTAAGCATATTGAGAAATATGTACCCCCATATGCAAGAGTTGAAGAGAAGAGTGCACCACAGTTGAGAAGATCAGAGAGGGTGCGTTATCTAGTTGATAGATTGACATACAATGGTTACATGCGTACACATTATGCATACATGGTTTCACGTGTGCAACATAAAGAGCCTACATGTTTTCAAGAGGCAATTGGAAAGTCAGAATGGGAGTCAGCTATGGATGATGAGATGGATGCTCTTGTGAAGAATGACACTTGGGATTTGGTTTGCTTGCCAAGTGGAAAGAAAGCAATTGGTTCAAGATGGGTATACGAAGTCAAGTGCAAGTCAGATGGTAGTGTGGAAAGATACAAAGAGAGGCTTGTTGCTAAAGGTTATGCACAAACAAAAGGTCTTGATTATGATGAGACTTTTAGTCCAGTTGCAAAGATGACAACAATCAGATTGGTGATAGCAATGGCAAGTATGTTAGGTTGGAAGTTACGGCAAATGGATGTGGATAATGCATTCTTGAATGGTGACTTGGAAGAAGAAGTTTATATGATACAGCCAGAGGGTTATCAACATCCAGAGTTTCCATATTATGTGTGTAAGTTGAAGAAAGCATTGTATGGTTTGAAGAAAGCATCTAGAGCTTGGTGTGAAAAGATATCCAGATTCTTGAAGAAGATTGGATTTAAACATTCTAATGCTGATCACTCATTGTTTTTGAAGCATGTTGATGGAGAGATCGTCGTTATTGTTATCTATGTTGATGACTTGATTCTCACTGGAAGTCATGATGAGAAAATTTTGCATGTCAAGAAGACTTTGTTGAGAGAATTCAACATGAAGGACCTTGGTGAGTTGAGATATTTCTTGGGAATTGAAATTGTCAATACTTTATCAGGAATTTGGATGATACGAAGACAATACGCGTTGGATATGCTTGAGAAGTATGGAATGACAACGTGCAAACCGGTTGATACACCTCTTGATCAAAATGTGAAGTTGTTTGATGATGGACATTACATTGAGGATGCCACTATGTACCGCAAGATGGTTGGAAGCCTTATTTACTTGACAATAACAAGGCCAGATTTGAGTTATGCAGTGGGTGTTGTGAGTCAATTCATGCAAAAGCCATGTAAAAGTCATCTTGATGCAGTGAGACGGATTATGAGATATATGAAAGCCACTATCAGTTATGGAATGTTTTATGAAAAGAATGGGAAGCTTTGTCTTTATGGTTACACAGATGCAGATTGGGCATGAGATTTTATGAATAGAAGATCTACAAGTGGTTATGCATTTTCCATTGGCAATGGTATGATAAGTTGGAGTAGCAAGAAGCAATCAACTGTAGCATTATCAAGTACAGAAGCTGAATATCATGGAGCAGCTTTGGCAGCATATGAAGAGTCATGGTTGAGAGTACTTATGGTAGACTTTGGTTTTGACTATCTTGACAGTGTCATTATATATTGTGACAATATTAGCAGCATCATGTTGGTAAAGATATGACCAACAAGATATGTTGTCCCACATTACTGACCAACTGCAGAATTTGTCTATCCACTTAATACAGCAAGGAAGGAATCAGGAAAGAGATCAAGACCTGGGGAGAGCACGACAACAAAACAGGGAGTATCACTGCTACAAGTGGGGAGAAGATGGTTACGGTATGTACTACTATCCCAAACCACGACAAAACTATTATAGAGGAGGTAGGAGAAACCAATTGTCACCCCCTAGAGAGAGAACACCTCCACCCCGAGCACCAGCCCCACCAACACAAATTCTACATCCACCCCAGGCACCACCACAAGCACCCATTCCACCTCTTCCACCAGCACCACCACCTGATTGCCCTGTAAACATCATAAGGTTAGAGGAGAAAGGAAATGCCGTAGTAGTGGATCCACCCAGAGTAAAGGATCACTTGGCCATTTGTTAGAATCACATTCTAACAATGAAGCTGAGTATGCAACAGTGACCAAGGGGTTACAATGGTGCATTTCACAAGGGGTAAGGCGGCTTAATGTATTTGGGGATGCTCTACTTTTGGTAAGAAAGTAAATGGAGTATGGACATGTAAGAATCCTAGCTTGAGGACTCACTTAAGCTGTGTAAAAACATTATTGGGTAAGTTTGAAGCAGTTCAACTACAACACATCCCAAGGGCTCAAAACCATGAAACTGATGCCTTAGCAAGCAAAAGACTGCAGGAAGTGGTGATTGGGGCTATAAAGCTAAAGCTCCCTCTATTTCAAGGTCGTGACACCTTACCTCACATCATGCATTTTTTGGAAACATGGGAATGTCCACCGGATTTAACAAAGGGACATAAGCAATGGCCTACCCGGAAGGCCACAAGGTATCGGCTTATCAATGATGGTTTGTATTGTAAGGGTAAGGACCAAATACTCAGGAAGGTCCCTCTCTGTAATGA
Organism: Adiantum capillus-veneris; assembly: GCF_014529385.1. Lineage (NCBI taxonomy): Eukaryota > Viridiplantae > Streptophyta > Polypodiopsida > Polypodiales > Pteridaceae > Adiantum > Adiantum capillus-veneris. The sequence continues at coordinate 67,344,754 of NC_140948.1, forward strand.
AATTACGGGGGTTATTGCTGGTTTTCATGATGGTATTTATGGTGGTCACTTTGCCCTAGATATAACAAGTAGGAAAATCTTGTAGGCTGGTTTTGTATGGCATAGCTTGATCGTGATGTACACCACTGGTGTAAGACATGTAAGTTGTGTCAAAAAGGCCATCACCATGTCACTCATGCCTGAACCACAGACACCTATCCTTTCATATGGACCATTTGAAAAATGGGGTATAGATGCCACAGGACTATTGCCTAGGGCACACTCTGGGAAGTTCTACATCATCATGGGAGTCGACTATATGACTAGATCGGTGGAAGCCACAACCACAATTAGGATCACAACTGTGGAGGTGGCTAAATTTGTCTATGAACACATATGTTGCAGGTTTGGCACACCATTAGAAATCGTCTTTGATAGAGGGCCAAGTTCAGAGCAGACTTGGTAGGAGAGTTAATGCAAAAACTAGGCATTACAAAGAGGCATTCCTCACTATATTACCCTCAATGTAATGGCCTAGTATGGCCTAGTTGAAAAAGTGAATGGAATGGTTTGTAAAATTATCACCAAGCAGGTTAACAATCATCCTGGGGATTGGGATAAGTATCTACTCCCAGCTTTGTGGGCCTGCCGAACCTCATTACGCACATCTTTGCGGTTCACCCCATATCATTTGGTATTTGGCAAGGAGGCAATCTTACCTATTGAGGTGCAACTAGAAAGTCTTAGAGTGATGGCAAGCCAGCTGCAACGACCCAACATGCATTTGAGAGATCACATCCTTGACTTAGAATGATTACAGATGGACAGAGAAGAAGCAATCAACTATTATGCGGGACAAATAGAACACAGACGGCTTAGTTTCAATCAGCATCTTTGGTGCAAAGAGTTAAAGAAAGGCATGTTGATGCTCCACTATGACAGTCGCTTTGACACACACAAAGATAAGAAGATCCTACTCCGATGGGAAGGCCCTTTCATCATCAGAAAGAAATATGCCAATGGGAGTTACCAGCTTATGGAAGCTGATGGTAAGCTTCATAAGACCAGAGTAAATAGTTGGCAGCTCAGACCTTATTTTCTACGATTTGATCAGACGCCACCTATTGACATTCCTGATGAGGATACACCATCAATCTCCACCTCCAATGACAATGATCAAACAAATGAGTTACAGGCATAAATGCCCTAACCTTAGGGGGAGGGCTAACGATACCAGTTTAGTCTCACCGCCCTCTAGCTCGGCCAAAAAAACTGAAGTTGGTCGGTTTTTCGAAACCAAGGCCGCAGGAATCAACCCATTTGGGGAGCCGGAGGTAAAAACAACAAAAAAACGTTGTTTTTTGTATTATTGTTGCCGCTACCAACTCGCGCACTTGAAGTAGTCCGCCACGCCTCCTTTTGGCACCACACACTCCCTCTCATCTTTTTTTTCCGTTTCTCTCTTCCACCAAGCCCATAGGGCGCATAAAATATTTTCATTCTCTCTCTCCCTCGGCCTGCCATGCAAGGGACAAAGAACCTCTCTCTCTCTCTCTCTCTCTCTCTCTCTCTCTCTCTCTTGCATTATTCACACACAAACCCACACTCTTGCCTCCTCACCAAGCCCCTCTCCTCCCCTCTTGTCTCCCTCCCCCCTCTGGCGGGCCACTATCCAACTTCTCTCTCCCTCATCTCTAACCCTTACCTTCTCTCTCTCTCTCTCTCTCTCTCTCTCTCTCTCTCTCTCTCTCTCTCTCTCTCTTCCCTCATTCCCCTTGACTTGGTCTCTCTCTCTCTCTTCCCCCTCGTTCAGCCCATGCGGGTGCAGCCAATAATATATATATATATATATATCTCTTTACACGCAACATTCCCTCACCCCTCAACCCACTCTCTCTCACCCTCACGCGTGCCCGCTCCTCCCCCCACCCCGTTGACCTTTTTTTTGCCCCCCTCTCTTTCCTATTGGCAGCAGCCCAAGCCCGCTCTCTCTCTCTCTCTCTCTCTCTCTCTCTCTCTCTCTCTCTCTCTCTCTCTCTCTCTCTCTCTCTCTCTCTCTCTCTCTCTCTCTCTCTCTCTCTCGTGCCCTCTGTCGTCTCGAAGGCGCAGAAATACAAAGGTCCCTCTCTCTCTCTATTATTCACACCCACACAGACACATACACACACCCTCACACACTCCCTCTCTGTCTCTCGCTCACCATCACCGCCCTCTCTCTCTCCCTCTGTCGGCCCAAAGACGGGCCAATAGAGCCCGCTCTCTCTCTCTCTCTCTCATAATACCACCCCCCCCCCCCCGCCCCACACACACACACACACACACACACACACACACACACACACACACACACACACACACACACACACACACACACACACACACACACACACACACACACACACACACACACTCACACTCACACACACACACACACACACACACACACACACACACACACACTATCTATCTTAACTCTCTCTAGCTATGGCCGCTACCGGGACCTTTACACCTACTCTTACACTACCTACCTTAAAACTAGATTCCTAAACCCCCTAGCATGGGGGGCACACACACACACACACACACACACACACACACACACACACACACACACACACACACACACACACACACACACACACACACACAATACCTATGAGTCCGCTAGCTATTCAAAAACCTACATTACTCTTGACATTTATTCCTACACACTCGTACACTTACTCTAATACTACCTACCTTTAAACTGGATTATTAAACTCTCTTGCATAGGGCACTACCCTTACATGATAAAACTTATTATCTCCTAATATTGGGGGGCATATGGCCATTACATTTAATACACTCCCCCAAATCGAGCCGGCCTGCGATCTCTGTTCTGTCTCCCCACTCTACACGGCGCACTCATTCCCTCACTCCTGCACTCTGTCGCGCGGGTTCCTATACGCTCTGCTCTGCTCCCTCAGAAAGCCACCGAAGGCATTAACCTTGGGGATCATCCGTATGGATCTCTCCCACTCCTCCAGCTGCTGCACGAGTTGTATATAAAGGTGAGCTCTCTTGGAGCTCACTTAGTGTTGTGCACTTGTTCATTTCGTTGTGTGTTTGCAAATACCACTTAGTAGTCACACTATCTCTTGTTGGGGAAAAGCTTTGAGTGATGGTTAAAGGGAAAGATAAATTGGCAGTTGTGGAGCTGGCTGCTCCAACTCAAACACAGGTATTACTGTTGGACTTGGGCTTTCAAATACTTGATCTCTTGTTTAATTTTTGTGGTAAAAAGCTGGCTTGCGGTTTGGAAGCAGTCTAAATAGTTTTTTTCTCTCCTTTACTTAACTCAATGTAGTTGGTTGTTTCCATTATAATCCGACTGTAAGTTGCCTACGACGTTTTCATATCGTTGTTTTGGTTATCTACCCATGACTAAATGAGTAGGAAAATCTCATTGGATTGGTTGTTTTCTGCTGGCCGGAGATTTTTGGGAATGGTGCTGTAATGAGAAAACTTTGATCTGGAAAATTCTGAGGTTAAAATATCACCCAGGTTCTGTCTCTATTTTGTACTAGTAAAGGATATCTAGATTTTGTCGATTATTCTATGAACTTCTGTCTAGGCTTGCTTGCTTTGGAGACCGGACTGTTTTTAAAGGGCTCTTGTGCTTAGCCAAGCAACTTATGTTCTATGGTTATTACTAAGTAGTGGGATTTTGGTCTTTTGGCGTGAATACCATGCCTGACTTAAGGATACTCGCAGAACTCGGTTGATTGAATGCTTATGCCTGCATTTATATTGAGCTTTATTTAGGTTCAGCTTCATGTGGTTTTGTAGCTGCTCTTCTCTATTCTGATAGGCCATGTGTGGCATTACAGCAATATAACATACATATTATGACTGGTGATTTTGGTGGAACTTGGCCTAGTGGAGCTTCTCTAGGTCTGCCTATGGTATATGAATGGTTCTCTGTTTGGGAGATGTGTTACTGTTCTGTTTGGGGTTGAGCTACATCTATATGGCTCCATGAAAGTCTGGCCATTTCACCGCTTTGCTTAAGGGGAGCAACTGATTGTGACTGAATTCACTTTTGCACTATTGGCATGAACTTTATTTATTTTTTTGGAAAGCCGTATCGGTTATATTCTGCAATCAATTTACCTATACAACTATGAGGTGGATACCTTGCTTTTTAAGCTTCATGTGTTGTTGCTGCTCTTCTTTATTTAAATAGGACTTATATGGCTTATGGAGTGGTTCTTATGGTCCTTTTTCCTACATCTCATGACAGCATTATGGCTTGTTTGATATAGCCGATGGTTTTGATACAACTTGGCATGCTGGAACTCAACTAAGGTTGACTATGGGTTTGGGAATATTTGAGTTTTGGAGCTCTGGTTGGGAGCTAGGCCGCTTCTCGGTTTGGGGCTGAGGTGCATCAGTATAACTCTATGATAATCTGGTCAATGTGTTGGATAATGGAGTGGCTAATCATGGCTGCAGTCTCTTTTGTTTTGTTACTAACCTGAACTTTTTGCTTATGCAACTATATAGTTGGCTTGTGACTTAATGCAACTATGCTATTTTGTGGTATTGGCTGTCTCTTTGTTGATTGAATGCTTATACCTGCATTTGAATTGAGCATCATTCTTGTACAGCTTTTTGTGTTTTTTTTGGCTGCTATGGTGTCCAAGAACACAACTTTGGCAACATTCGGATACCGGATTCTTGGTTTTTTGTCAAGATAGCTTGCGGATCTGGAAGCGGTCTAATTGGTTTTGTGTCTCTCTTTTACTTCACTCAATATAGTTGGTTTGTGTCCTTTAGGCCTGGATGTTTCAACAGCATGTGGCCTACGATGGTTTCGTATCTTGGCTATAGTTTTCTATCCATGGTTAAATAGGTAGAAGCATCTCATTAGGTTGGTTTGTTTTTTGCTGGCCAGAGATTTTGGGAATGTTGCTATAGTGGAAAACTTTGATCATGCTGATCTGGAAAAATTCTGAGAATAATTTTCTTAAAAAGTTATCCAGGTTTTTTGTATTAAAGGGTATCTCATGGCCCTTTTTCACTGGGTGCTGATTGATTTTCTGTACTAGATTTTCGGCTGGGTCTTGCTTATTTTGGATGTTTAGCCATAACCAAATATGGTGCTCATAAGCTGGCTACTGGCTAACGATTATCGGTTAGAAATTACTTTTCTTCCGTACATCAGGTTATGTAAATTCTTATGGCTTAGTAGATGATGATAACATCCTTATACTGCCGTAATAACTAGTTTCTACTCAGTACTGAGCTGCCCTTGTAAATAATGAGTGCTGACACCTGTTACACTAGGTCTTATGTGTTTATGTTATGGTTTCCTTGAACCTCCAAGATGGGGAAGAGGATACCTTTGTTTCTTTTTGAGCTGGGATCTACTGGATCAATGCTTAAAAAACACGATCCTGGTTTTGAAAAAAATCTAGCAGTTGTCATCACTTTGGTGGTTGCTGTCTAGAAGCCTAAAATAAGCTTGGGAGTGGTTCTCCTTTGGTTGATTACTTTAAATATCTTTTTTTCTAATAAGAGATTTGCTCTGTAACACATTTTTAATATATTTGATTGATTTGCAGGTTCTTGATAGACTGGTCCCTCTTTTTATTTGCTATTTACTGACTTTTTTTTGGGGATCTTTGGAACTTGGTAGGATCTCCTCGGGAGTATGCTACCAGGACTGAGCTGAGTCTTCTTGGTATTTTAAGTCTTATAAATCTCAGACATATGTTTTTTAGGCCAACTCCACTTGGCTGTAACTGGTTTTTGCACTTTGCTTGTTTTTCTAAAAGCTTATTACATGTACCAGCTGACTGTGTCATCTCTTTTTACATGCTAAAAGAGGGCTTATACTTCTTATGGCTCTTTTTTGAAACTTTGTGATATGTTTCTTGTAATTGAAAATTCTGGCAGGGCCGTCACCTAGTAAGAGTATTGATATTTACCTTTGTGTCATCTCTTTTGCTCTCTGAAGACCGGAATGAACCTAACTATTGGGTTGTTGAGAGTTTCTTTCTGCTAAAACCTTAATAGCAGCAACTTTTTTTGCGGGATATGACTAAGATGACCCGTAGATGGGATGATGTAAACCTAAAAGGTAGTAATATTTTCAAGTTATTATTATTTACCTTGGGAGCTAATACTTGTATATTTACAGGAAACACCAAAATATACATTAACGGCACGCATGAGCACAATTTTAGAACCTAAAAAATTGCGGCAATAAATGCCAAACTCCGCGAAGTGGAGAGACGGGCGTACGTAGTCCACTTCGGGGCAAAGATAGCCTCCAAATCTTGCCTCCGACCTCTCCTTTTTAGAGCTTGTAAAATTAAAAAGAGCTCCACTTAGAATTCCTAAATCTAAGTTTGTTTTGGTTAAACAAATGTGTTTTGATATCAGGAATTCTGCTACATTTTGTCCCCATACAGCTTGGTTTTTTATGATTGTTAAACTGATAGAGTTGTATGGTCTTTGATATCGTGAAACACATAAGTCTAAAACATTTTTTTCCCATCGCACTGGTTAAAAGTTTTCATCTCTTTACTTTAAGTGATAGCAATTTTAAAGTTGGGTGACATCGATAACAAGTGGGATACCTATGCATCACCTGCAGTCAGTGCCAATACTAACTAAATGTTCTATTGTCTCTATGGATGCAGGTGAGGGTTACCTTCTCAACTCTAAGCTATCAAATTTTTGCTGGTCTGGAGATTTGCAGGACTTGTATCTCTTCATCCTTACTAGGGAAGCTTTTTAAATTTCCCCACTTGTGTATAAGACCATTTTTTGACATGATAATGGAATTATACAGCCCGCTTTCCTGACATAGTTTCTAGTGTCTTTTGAATTTGGTCAAATTCTTTGGTGTCTATGTATTAATATTATTGAAACACACACACCTAACACCAAGAGTAATATCACTATTGCTCAAAGACCTAGACACTATATTTAGTTTCTCGTACCTAGTCTTTGGTTAACACCAATGGTCTTGGTATTGGGGAATGGGGCCATCTTCACACGACCCTTATGGTTCGGCCTGGTCGGTTTAAAGTTGGAATGGCTACCTTATCTCTGCTCATCTTTATTACTAAGACTAAACCTTGCTTACTTCATTTGGAGACTTTGACTCTTTCCCAAGGACTTGAGCTTCCAACTGAACCCCTTTCTAAAGCATTCTTACAAGTGTTAAGATGCATTCAAGACCCCAAAGCCTCTGACCTTATTGCTGGTGCCTCAGAGGACCTAGCTAACTCTCTTGTGCAAACCATCTCCTTTGACAAATGCGTGCACACGTTGGCCCAACTGGTGAATAATCCGAAGGAAGGAGTTATTGGAGAGTGTTGTGCACTTGTTCATTTCGTTGTGTGTTTGCAAATACCACTTAGTAGTCGCACTATCTCTTGTTGGGGAAAAGCTTTGAGTGATGGTTAAAGGGAAAGATAAATTGACAGTTGTGGAGCTGGCTGCTCCAACTCAAACACAGGTGCTTTGTAACAATGTGGGCAGATACCAGCTTACTGGAAAGGAAGAAAACTTGAATGGTGTTTTTATACATTGTGTGTTTGCCAACAAGTTACTTGACTTTTTGTCTCCTAGGTTTATATTTAACAAATGCTTTATGGCCAGGTTTGGCAACCTTGAGTTACTTAACAATATAAATATTGGATGGAAATTTACTGAATCTATCTCACAAATTGTTTTTTCTCATGACTTCCTTAGAAAAACCAGGCCGATGTCGTGTGAATGCCACCTCTTGAACAATTATTCTAGGGATTTTGGAAATATTGGTAAACATGTATGTACCACCGATTTGACTATTATTGGGAACTTGGCAATACAAAACCTCTTATCCCAAGGTCTCAATCATATTCCCCCTCATCCACTTAACCCTCAAAGTGCCTTGAAAGCACTTAATGAATGTCTGACCGACTTGGTCAGTAGGCTTCAGCTGGAGCCTTCAATTCACCAAGAATTGAAAATTATTATGGTAGATATGTTCGCTCAACTAATCTCTCAACTTCCATCCGGATGGATTCAGAATGAGTCTACATGGCTCAATGCTGACCTTGCTTCAGCCTTTGCACAACTAAAGAATAAATGGTTCATTGTTGGACTGGATAAAGCATCTAACACAGCGTCAAGACTATGCAAAAAACCTGTCTATGAAGCTGTGGAGACTCGACTCCGCGGTAATGAATTCCAGTACATTGGTAACAATCTGAAAACAATAATAGAAAATACTTGTAAAGAGATCTCATACTTAGGATATCAAGCTGAAAATACTAAACTTCCCATCTTACTTCCCACATTTAAAAGTCATAAAAATAAATTCTGGTGGATATCAGATGCCTCCAGCTGCCTGTTCACTAATATCACTTATCATGTTACCGTTGGGCTTAACATAATAAAAGATGAACTCATACAGATCTGTGCGGATAAAAGGGAAGTCTTGAAACGGTTTTCAAGAGTAGACATCCAACCATTTTGGCTAGTTAACAATTCTGCTCAAGTACTTTTAAACTTTCCCCCGGCGGTCTACTGCATGTATACTGCTGACATCACACATTGTTATGAAAATATTCCATTGGTAGGTGAACATGGTCTTATCAATGTTCTAAACACGCTAATTGACTTAGCATTCTCCAATAGAGCTAGCAATGGTTTCTCTGGCTTATCATTTGTTCACTCGGGAAAATGGATTAAAAAGATTACAAAAAAACCCCCCCTTCATGTATCCCAGATACAGTTTCAAGAGGTAATACATTGGGTCCTAAATCACTGCTATATTCTTATTGGAAACAACTGTTTCCAGCAAACTTGTGGCATTCCGATGGGATTCTCATGCTCCCCGGCCATGTGTAATCTTTATTTGTTCTACTATGAGTATAAGTGGATTACCAAACATACCAACAACTTAGAAAGTTTAGCCTTACTCACAAAATGTAATCACACCTATAGGTTCATGGATGATATTTTAAGCATCAATAATC
>NC_140948.1:67358752-67505015 GCF_014529385.1 Adiantum capillus-veneris
TGGTGTGCTGCATCGTCTTGATGTTTTCCCTCAACTAGCCTCCCGCTAACATACTAACCCTGATAGCTCCAAACTTTGCCATGCACCATATGGCGCTCGCATTCCATCATGCATCCCCAGTGCCAAGAGCAAGGTTAGTAACAGTCAAGACCACCGTTGTAAGTATCATCATCATCATCAATAAAAGTGTGCAATGCTGTCTTGATCTTTGAGTCCATTATCTATTCTCCTTAGCTTTGTTTTCCCCACATTCTGGGATGTTTCATCTCTTGTATATCACTTTGCTTGTGCTTCATCACGTGCGGCTTCTCTAGTCAGTCAGTATGCTCCATTCCGGCCTTGCCACATACCTCTCTCATACACACATGCCTGACTGTTGACTAGGCATTTTCTACATCCGCACTTTTTCTCTATCACCATTTCATGTTAATTACCTAGAGGTATCTCACTTTTGCTCCCCTAGGTCATCTATGTCTGCGTCCTAGGCGCACTTATGCTAGGTGGTGCCCCTCTCTAGTTATAGGATAACTCCTACCTTGAGATGATGCTTGGGGGATGTTCAGGCTATGTGTGGTGTAGAGGCCATCCCATATGGTATGTTATTTTTGGCTATCAGTAGTTCTTTCACACTTGTTGATGCACTTTGTCTACCTGGGATCAAGAAGAATCTTCTGTCTATATCTGCACTTGCTAGACTTGGAGAGTCAGGTTTGTGGATGACAGATGTACAATACATGATCTCAATTTTGGTGATGAAATTGTTGCATCTGGCATATTATGTCATGGGCTCTATAATCTCACTTTGTATGACAAGTGTGGGCAAAATTTTACAAATGTAGTTGTGGATTCTACGGCTATTTCAGATGCAAAACTTTGGCATGCATGTTTTGGGCATCTGAATTTTGCTAGTTTGCTGCATTTGCAGAAATCTAAGATGGTTTCCTCTTTGCTGCCTCTTGAAGCACTTGTCAAACATGTTTGCGAAGGCTGTATTTTGGGTAAGATGCAATGTTCTAAGTTTCCAACGGATGGTTCAGTTAGGGCGACATGCAGGTTGCAGCTTGTGCATAGTGGTGTTTGTGGGCCTATGCAAACTCCATCCTTGGAAAATTACTTGTACTTCGTGACTTTCATTGATGACTACTCCAAGCATGCATGGGTATATCCGTTGAAAGCTAAGATCAAAGTTTTTATGTGCTTCAAACAATTACTGGCTATGAATGAAAATGTCTTGAAATGTACTGGGCACCCTCCGTTCTGATCGAAGGGAGGAGTATATGTCTCATGAATTCAATGTATTTCTGGGTAGTCATGGGAGAAAACACCAATGTAAAGTGCCTTATACACCTCAGCAAAATGGTGTTGCTAAGAGGAAAAACAGGTCTTTTGTAGAAATGGCACAATGTATGGTCAAAAGTCAAGCTTTTTCGCATTCTTTTTGGCTTGAGGCCACCATGTGTGCCACTTATGTACTAAACAGGTGTCCTACAAAAGCTTTGCAGTTTATTACTCCATATGAAGCATGGCATGATAGAAAGCCTTCTATTGAGCACATGCGTATTTTTGGCTGTTTGGCACATGCTTTGGCGCCACAACACAGTACAAAAAATTGGATGATAAGCCTGTCAAATGTATTTTTGTTGGTTATAGTGCTGAAAACAAAGGTTACAGGTTGTATCATCCGCAAACAAAGCGTATCTTGGTCTCATGGGATGTTGTGTTTGTGGAAGATTATGCTCAGCCCTTGCCATCATGTACTAGAGACAGTAATGTCAATTCACAGGACATTGATGACACTTTGTTGCCTCTTTTTAGTGGTGGAAGTTCAAATGTAAATTCCAATGAGGCAAATGTACAACCTATGGGGGTTTCTAAAAATGTTACAGATGAGCCTATTACTGATGTACATGTACATGATGTACATGATGAGGAAAGGGCTGAAAATGAGCAGGTTAGAGGTATGCCAAAATGGTGTGTGCATACATTGCATGAAATTAAATTGGATGCACCTTGCTCTAGTCATACTTGTTCAGGATCTTGTCATGCATCTTATGCATCAGATTGTTATGATTGGCTGTGTTTAGCTTACATGATTTCGAGTGAACCTCTTTCTTTTGATGAAGCACAAAATTCAAAAAATTGGATGGCTGCCATGCAACCAGAGTATGATGCACTTATAGAAAATGACACATGGAATTTATGTGATTTGCCTCTTGGCAAAAAGGCCATTGGTACAAAGTGGGTTTACAAGTTTAAATGCAAGCCGGATGGTGAGATTGATTGCTATAAGGCTCCAATTGTTGCAAAAGGCTATGCGCAACAGAAAGGCATATATTATGAAGAAACGTTTACTCCCACTTGCCGTACGACCACTCTGCATTTTCTATGTGCATTGGCAGCTCATTTTGGTTGGGATGTACATCAATTAAACATTGTTACTGCTTTCTTGAATGGTGACATATTTGAGGAAGTTTATGTAACGCAGCCTCGCGGTTTGGTCAAGAAAGGACAAGAGGATAAGGTGTGCAAATGTAACAAATCTTTGTATGGGTTGAAGCAAACTCTTTGTGCTTGGTATGAAAAGGCTGACACTCATTTGGTCAAACGAGGCTTTTGTAACAGTCCAATGGAAAGCACATTGTATGTAAAGCGTGAGGGTGATGTACTTCTCATTGTGGTTCTTTATGTAGATGATTTGCTAATCACTAGACCAAATGAGAGACATATTGCTAAATTTAAGGCTGGTATGAATGCTACTTTCAAGATGGAATATTTGGGGCTGTTGCATCATTACTTGGGTATACAATTTAAGCAGTGTGATGGTGGTATTGCCTTGTGTCAGAAAAACATAAAAACATTGCTATGTAAGTTTGACTTGAGGATTGAAAACCTATTGCTGCTCCAATGGAAACAAGTTTTAAATTGAGTCTTTATGATGCGGGTGATTCTACAGATGTCACTCTTTACCAAACTGTTGTTGGTTTCCTCATTTCTGTATACAAGACAAGGCCGGATATTTAGTTTGAGTCTCACAGGTTAGCAAATTTATGCATAGCCTAGGGTCTAAGCATTGATAGACTGTCAGGAGGATCTTTTGCTACTTGAGTGGCACTTTACATCTTGTCTTGTTTTATCCCAAGGGGGGATCATTGCCGCCAGGCTTACATGCTTTTTTGCACTCAGATTAGGCTGGTTGTTTTGACACGCGAGTGCCCACAAGTGGGTTTTGTTTCATGCTTGGCAGTTCATGTATATCATGTTTGAGCAAGAAGCAACCTATTGTGTCCACTTTGAGTTGTGAGGCTGAGTACAGGGAAGTATTCACATCTACGGCTGAGTTGTATGGCTCAAACGCCTTATGGTTGATTTGGGTGTTGGACATGATACTGCCAACACTATCTACACTGGCAGTCAGAGCACATTGGCAGTTGGAAGAAACCTAGTTTTTCATGCTCACAAAACACATTGAGGTGCATTACCACTATGTAAGGGAGAGGCTCTCAGCAGAGAGATCATTTTGGCATATGTGCCAACAAAGGACAACCTTGCAAATCTTTTCACAAAGGCATTGTCTCACGAGAAGTTTAAATCTTTCTACAAAGCTTTAGTTTGAGCTTACTCCCCTTTGTGGACTGATCATGTCCTCAGGGCATGGCACTTCCCTTTACCCATGTGCTAGCTCTTGTTTGCCACATCACTGCAGGGCGGATTTATTACCATATACATGTGGTAGTGATGTGTGTGACCACACAAGGACCGCTGGGGCATTTTTTCCCTCTTTAGGACGTTTTTTCCCCGTGCATTGTATATACGCTGTGAGCGGGATGAAAACACACACAGCGCCTCTATAACGACCCGTCACACACTCTTGGGAAGATACACACACACACTATGGGGCACCACTCGGCTTAGACAACACACCTGGCCGAGACAGGGAACACACCTCTGGAGTGAGAGGAGAGAGACTATCCACTTGCCCACTCCACACAGACACACACACACACACACACACACCCAAAAAACTCAGTTCAAAAGAGGAGAATTTCTGATGTTTAGATACAATTGAGCTTGGGCCAACACCAATGGGGCAAATAGCTCACACACTATGGGTGAAAGAAGCCAGATACAATCACAAACTGGAGCAGAAACTTCGCTCATAGGAGGAACTTACACAGAAAAACAGCAGGAAAAGAGTGAGGAATTTGGCAAAATGGACAGCGCCATCGCGTCCGGAACGGCCCAAAACCCCAGTCTACAATGTCAAAGTGCTCAAATCCGACCTCGGATGAGCAGTTTACGGCCAAAACAGGCTCCAAAATGGGCAAAATCGCACCTGCGGCTGTTCCTCCTCTCTTCTCCACGTTTTTTTCTGGTCTTCTCTCAGTTTTTTCAGTTCCCACACTTAGCTTTATTAGTTGGGCACCCTTGGCCTTTTAGATGACCTCAAACGGACCCCGAACAGGTCAAAAACTGACCTCGCAGTGCATAGTTGTCACCTTTTTGCATCATTCGCACACCTGGCACTCAGCTTTTTTCCAATAATGCACCTCGCCACCACGTGAAGTGGCCCCATAAAAAAAAAGTCCTAATGATGACCTTTCTGCATAACTCTCACAAGAAAACACCCACGCTGTGTTCGTACTCATCCACGTGCAAGTATTGACCCCGTTCGCCCTCCTGACGCCACTAGATGCCATCTGACGCACCTGCTGACCTCACATCGTCGGCCCGCGGATAGCTTCCTCAAGAAGTTTTACGCGCTACCAACTCCTCCTTATTGTAGAAAAACACAATGGTACTAGTAACGATGAAAATCGATGCACTATGTACATGGTGTCCTACCTGTACACATGTGGGCCCCACGTAACCACCTGGCTCTGGAAAATGGGCAATACTTTATTTGATGCACCATGCATGGGTATGTACATATGCGCAATCCCTTGCTCCAAAAAACTCCTGACATAATTTGCCCATCCCCTAGCCTGCTAGATCATTCATGATCAGCAGCAGCAAAGAGAGATATGAGACTCGCCGCATCACAAGTCTCCTCATCCTTCACCAACATTTCTTGCTCCACCGACAACTCATCTTGTTCCACCATCATCAATCTAGCATGATACAATTTAAGACGCAATCCATTTACCCTTGACTTATGTAGAACACCATCCAGGTTAGCCAGCTGATATGTGCCATTTGGAAAACACTCTACTACCTTGAAAGGGCCTTCCCACTTAATTTGAAACTTCTTTTGGAAGGTGTTGTCCAGCTTACTGTTGTAGCGCAAAACCAAGTCATGTTGCTTGATACCCTTACTTTTGACCTTTTCATTTAGCTTTGTCAAAGCCTTATCCTGCATCTGCCCATAATGCTCCAATGCGCTCATCCTATCCAACTGGACCTCTTGTAATTGCAAGAGCCTCTCTTTGAATGCATCACTAGGCGGCCCAAGCAACTTCTCTAACATCTTGACCGCAGGCAACTCTACCTCCACAGGCAATAGTGCTTCCTTTCCATACACCAAATGAAATGGAGTAAACCCTGTACCTGTCTTCACCGAAGTACGGTAAGCCCATAATGCACTAGGCAATTCCAAATCCCAATTCTTTCCTTGGTGCTCTGTCACTTTCGAAAGAATCTGTACCAACTCACCATTGAATCTTTCATTCAAGCCATTACACTGCGGGTAATAAGGAGTGGTATGCTGGTGCCTAATCTTCATCTTTGTGCATAAGAAGTCTAGCAGTTTAGCTCTAAATCCTGGCCCCTTATTTGAAAGTAGCTCTAATGGCACCCCAAACTTGCAACATATTTCATCATACACAAATTTTGCCACATCCTTTGCAGTGATCTGTTTTACTGCTATAGCCTCTGCCCATCTAGAAAGATAGTCCACTGCCGTCAAGATATAGCTTTTGCCCCTGCTTGTGATAGGTAACGGGCCTATTGCATCAATCCCCCACTTTTCAAACACATCAAACGCCATAATGGTTTTTCGTAGCTCTGGCTTTAACACTCTCTTCCCAAATGCTTGACACCTATTGCAAGACCTACACCAATGGTGAACATCCTTGTGCAAACTAGGCCATACATACCCCTCTTGCAAAATCTTATGCAAGGTGATCTTTAGAGAAAAATGGCCACCACATGCGCCTTCGTGATTCTCTTCCAACACTCTGTAAAGCTCCTCCCGCCAAGGTACACGTCTCAACACGAGATCAGCCCCTTTCATGTATAAGACATCACCAATCAATTTGTACCTGTATGCTCTACGCACAAAGCCATACTTCTTAGACTTCTGAATCTCCTTTGGAATGATTCCTGTTAGCAAAAACTCCTCTTCTTGAGCCAAACTTTCCCGGCCATGATAAAGAGGTAAAGTGGTCCTCAACACAAATAGCTCCCCAATCATGCCTTGAGCTGCTTCATGTGCCTCTCCATTTAGAGCACGTTCAATGTGTCTGATACTCCATGCTTCAAACTTTTTTAACAGGCCTTTAATTCTGAAGCACATTTCCTTCAATGAGGTGTTCTTGCTCTTCCACACACCCAACACTTGCTTCACCACTAACAAGGCATCACCTTTTATGCTCAACCTTCGAACCCCATGCTTCAAACAAATGTGTAATCCGGCTTCCAATGTAGCATATTCAGCCTCATTGTTACTATGAGCATCCAATTTGAACCCTCTCTTGCATACTAGCTTCCCCTCTGGATCATAAAGTGCTATACCCCCTGAAGCTGCATCATGGCTCTTTCTGTATGAACCATCAAAGAACAACACACGTGCATTGCTGATCTGTGGCACTTCTTCAACTACCTTTCTCACCACCTCTTCCTTAACAATAAGGGGATTCTCCTTGTAGGTCAACAAATCAGCTAGGGTAGCCCTTGTACTATCTTCCACTAGAAAAGAGAACTCAAACTCTTGCAGCTCAATTACCCATTTCTTCACCACATTTGACATGTTAATACCATTAATTAACTGTGGCAAAAAGGCATAACTCGTCAAGAAAACAAAAGGCCGTGGTAGCAAGTAATGACGAAATCGTCGACAAGCAAATATTACACTGGCCATCACTAGCTCTACTTCCGATAACTTTCTCTCCGCTACCAACTTCACTCGGCTTGCACAATACACTGGCCTCATATAATGGCTGCCCTTCCCCTTTTGCAATAGCATGGCTCCAATGGCATCATCCCCTACTGATGGATTTACATAAAAAACTTTCTCCCAATCAGGAGCCTGCATGGCTGACAACCCCCCTAACACCTCTTTCACCTCTTGAAACACTTCTTCACATTTGTCATCCCATTGCAATGGATCATGCTTTGCCACTTGTTGTAATGGATAAAGAAGCTGCGAAGACAATGGAATAAACCGTGCCATGTACTTCACTTTGTGTATAAAGGTTGCCAATTGCTTCGTACTCATAGGTGATGGAAGAAGAATAATAGACTTCACCTTATCTGGATCAGCCTCAATGCCATTTTCTGACACCATATGGCCCAATAACTTCACCCTTGGCTGTGCTAGATGACATTTCTTTGGATTTAGTTGTCCTCCACATTCATCATATCGAGCCAATACCATCTGCAACTTCTCATGATGCTCAGCCCTACTGCTATAGACACAGAAGTCGTCCATAAAAGCCTTAACACAACTACCAATGAATGGTTCCAGCACCCAATTTGCTCTTTCTTGATAGAAAGATGGTCCATTTGACAACCCAAACGGCAACACTGTGTAGCAATAGCAGCCCCATGGCGTAATAAAAGTTGTCTTTGTGCGGTCTTTAAGAGCAATCTTCAATTGAAAATAGCCTGAAAAACCATCACACACACTGTACCTCTCATAACCTGCCACTGAATCCAAGATCTGATCGATGAATGGAAGAGGATATGGGTTCTTCTTTGTGGCTGCGTTTAAGGGCTTAAAATCTACACAAATCCTCCACTTCCCATCCTTCTTTGGACTGACTACTACTGGACTCACCCATTCTGTGGTCTCCACTGGAACTATGAACCCTGCCTTCAATAACTTGTCCACCTCTACCCGCAAGGCTTCCATTTGCTCTTGACCCATCCTTCTTAGCCTTTGCCGCACTGGCTTAGCACCTTCATTCAGCTCTATATGCATCTCTTCACCCTTGAACCCTCTGATCTCTTCATATGAAGTAATGAACAAATCAGGAAAACTAGCCAGCATATGCAAAAATATATCCTTCTCCATAGCTGAGAGGTCTCCACTAATCATTTGCGTCATTAATTCCTGCTTCTTTGACAACTCAACTTTGGTTTGCATCAGCCCTTCAATCACTTCATAAGGCCCTTCACTTTCATCTTCAACTTCCTTCGCAAATGCGACTAAACCAATCTCCTGGATTTCTTTATCCATCAAAAGAAATGCAACATCAACATCCTCATCACTGCTGGTAGTGCTATCACTGTCCTCATCTGTCACCGTGGAAGAGTCTTCATCACTAGACTCATCCTCATCTTCATAAAGCTCCTCTAATCGTTTCCTTGTGTCCATATTATAAAGCTTCTTGGTACCTGTCTTTCCATAGAGGCTAATTGTACCATGTCGCCAATCTTGAACAGCTCCCACTGCACGTAACCATGGTCTGCCCAGTATAATAGGATATGCTCCCAACCCTGCTGGCATCACATGAAAATCAACCACTGCCTTTGCATCATATGCCTCCACTTCTAAGCTCTTTACAACACCCAAGCATTTTACTTTTTGATGGTTTGCCAATCTGATCCGAAAACCTGACACCCCAGCCACTGTGAGACCCATCTTCTCAACGCATGAGTGTGTTATGACGCATATTTGGGCTCCGCCATCCACATAACCTTGTCCCAAATTTTTCCTTTTATGCCACACATCTACTATTGGACAAATGTCTGGTAGCTCGTCCATTGCCAACACCTTCACTGAACCTCTCTCTGGCTCTTTCTCCATTGGGTTAACCATCCTCTTCCACTGTCGCTTTAGCTTAGGCACCATCTCTATAAGCTGCCCAAAAGTAACATCTGCCTTCCTGCTCGTCAGATCCTCCTTCAAGTCATAGCTTAATTGCCCATCCCCTAGTGGAAAATCTGAAACATGAAACTTTCGACGAGCTCTCCTTTTCCTCTTGGCCTTGACATCCTCGCCTTCATGGCTCTTTCCTTTCTTCTTACTAGGACCTGGGGCACTTCTTCCTTCCTTATCCTCTGTGGTCCTCTTCCCAATAGGCATCACTAATGTATCCTCTAGCTTTGATGCCTTCTCCAAGGTGACTACACTTAGCACTTTTGTCTTTCCCTTTTCCTCCTGGGTCAGTCCACTGGTTCCTTCGTCTCCCTTAATTTCGATGCCATAATCATTTGATCTAGTTAGCACCTGTCTTGGCAATGGATACATGTCTCCCCCCATCCTTGGTGGCTTATCACATTGCGGGCTGATGTGACCCAACTCTCCACAATTATAACATGTGGGCGTCTGCCTCCAAAACCTACTATTACTTTGTCCAGCACCATTCCTAGGTCTTTCTTCACCTCCTGGCTGATTTGCAAACCGCCCTCGACCTCGATTACTTCCCACTTGACCTAGCATGTTTAGGCTGAGATTCTTCATCAGATCAACCACTTGCCTCATGTCTTGCCTTAGGCCATCATCTTGCACTGCTGTAGTGACCACTGCTGGCATAACCTGAGTAGTAACAGGAACCACTGGTTCATGATGAACCCCTGACATGCGCCCTTGTAAAGACTCTATAGGCTGAAATTCAGACCTCATTGGCAAAGACTCCACCCCTAACTGGCTCATTTTCCTCAGCTTCCACTCTTTGTTCCTTGCTACCTCTAGTGCATCTTCATATGTCCTAGGCTTCTTTAGCTCTACTCTCCAACGTATATTCTCCCAAAGACCAGCCAAGAACCTGTCCTTCTTCATCATGTCAGGCGGGGGTACCTGTGGTGCTAAAGCCTTGCACATTCGCTCCCATGCCAATGAAAACTTACGTATGTATGCATCTACTGGCTCACCTTCCTTTTGCACCAAAGCCTGTACTTCTTGCCACACTTTGTCAGGGTCTTCTATCTTCACAAACTCCACTTCCAATCCATGCCTTAGATTGTCCCAACTCAATCTTATAGGTGGATCAGCCATACGCAACTCCTCTTCAAATGCTTTGGACCAAGCTCGTGCATCACTCTTCAAACAAATTTGGAGAAGGCGTAACATTTGCGTAGGGTCATGAATCTGGTTGCTAATGCAGGCAACCTCCATCTTTTCCAAAAATTCTTCCACATCTTCATCACTTCTTCCATGAAACTCGGGATAAGAGAAAGCCATGGCTACCCAAATTATGATGCTTTGAGAACCCCTTCGAACACACATGCAAGAACCCAAAACTTTTCACTTCCCAATCCCCAGAAACTTCAATGGAGCTCAACTTTAGATAAGGACAAACACATGCACATCAAATGAGTTTTCATAGTTGATCATCGGAATGACAACAGGCAAAGGACATTCCAGGATCTCTCTCAATCTTCTTGGCCCAAACATAAAGACTATGCGCTGCTGGAAAAAGATCTTCCTGGACACATGAACATTAATCTGAATTCTTTGCGTTAAATGAAAAGGAGTGAACTGAGGGCCATTTTGATCATCCATTAAAGCCAACCATGAAGCTCCCAAGAAGGCACACCTGACTCAACCTCTGATTTTGCCAAAATTTCAGCAGCATAACAGCATAAATGGCTCAAAATACCAAAAAACCAGCCATCATAACTTGGGAAAATTTCGACAGAGTTTCCCCAGAAGTAGAGCAGTAGGAACCCAAAATATAGATTGTCTATGTATGCATAAACTGTCAACAATAGAACCCGAGCATCAAGTAGGACTCACTAGTACATAGCCTATGGCGAGGTCACGAAAAGGGTGCTCCAGCTACTTGTATCACCGAAAGGATCTCCACATTTGAGAATCCCCCAGCTCAATAAAAACCTCACGCTATCGACCCTCACACGAAAGCTAATGCAAATCGCGTATAGTCAAGTCTCAGAAATGACTATCTTCCAGACCAAGTCTCAGAAATGGCTGGGACTGCCAAATAAAACCATATATGGCTCCACAAAGGCGTACAATGGCAGTTTCCACAAGTAACGTACAATCCAACAGACAATGCGCTCAAATAGGCGCCAAGTGATGCATTCCCACAACAACTGCAAGTGACATCACTGCTAGTATATCACTGTACTCCAGCTACCTGTATCTGTGTGAATCACCTGTACTTGTACCTGTACCTGTACCTGTACCTGTAACCGTAACCTGTAACCTGTAACCTGTAACCCCGAATCTCGAAGCTCGAAGCTCGAAGCAGAAGATACTCGAAGAAGATCCTCCGTGGGGGCGCCAAAAGAATGTGAGCGGGATGAAAACACACACAGCGCCTCTATAACGACCCGTCACACACTCTTGGGAAGATACACACACACACTATGGGGCACCACTCGGCTTAGACAACACACCTGGCCGAGACAGGGAACACACCTCTGGAGTGAGAGGAGAGAGACTATCCACTTGCCCACTCCACACAGACACACACACACACACACACACCCAAAAAACTCAGTTCAAAAGAGGAGAATTTCTGATGTTTAGATACAATTGAGCTTGGGCCAACACCAATGGGGCAAATAGCTCACACACTATGGGTGAAAGAAGCCAGATACAATCACAAACTGGAGCAGAAACTTTGCTCATAGGAGGAACATACACAGAAAAACAGCAGGAAAAGAGTGAGGAATTTGGCAAAATGGACAGCGCCATCGCGTCCGGAACGGCCCAAAACCCCAGTCTACAATGTCAAAGTGCTCAAATCCGACCTCGGATGAGCAGTTTACGGCCAAAACAGGCTCCAAAATGGGCAAAATCACACCTGCGGCTGTTCCTCCTCTCTTCTCCACGTTTTTTTCTGGTCTTCTCTCAGTTTTTTCAGTTCCCACACTTAGCTTTATTAGTTGGGCACCCTTGGCCTTTTAGATGACCTCAAACGGACCCCGAACAGGTCAAAAACTGACCTCGCAGTGCATAGTTGTCACCTTTTTGCATCATTCGCACACCTGGCACTCAGCTTTTTTCCAATAATGCACCTCGCCACCACGTGAAGTGGCCCCATAAAAAAAAAGTCCTAATGATGACCTTTCTGCATAACTCTCACAAGAAAACACCCACGCTGTGTTCGTACTCATCCACGTGCAAGTATTGACCCCGTTCGCCCTCCTGACGCCACTAGATGCCATCTGACGCACCTGCTGACCTCACGTCGTCGGCCCGCGGATAGCTTCCTCAAGAAGTTTTACGCGCTACCAACTCCTCCTTATTGTAGAAAAACACAATGGTACTAGTAACGATGAAAATCGATGCACTATGTACATGGTGTCCTACCTGTACACATGTGGGCCCCACGTAACCACCTGGCTCTGGAAAATGGGCAATACTTTATTTGATGCACCATGCATGGGTATGTACATATGCGCAATCCCTTGCTCCAAAAAACTCCTGACAACGCTGTCGGGGGATTTGTATTCGAAAGGTGAGCCGGGAAGGCACCGGGCCCCTGGCTGTGAGAGGTGCGAGGAAAAGAATTGCAATAGATACAATTAATAAGAACAGAGCTTAAAACAGACAATTTACCTTAAACCAAGTAATCAATAATATCCCTATTTTAATCAAATATTAATGGAGGAGTTTATTCTCCTTACAGGGATTGTCCTGGTTTAATCCAGGTGTTAATCAAGAAAATCAAAATTGAACTGCCTTATACTGCCTTTAGCTTCTTCCCGCCGTGGCTTAGGAGCTTCAACTTCCAATGGCCTTGGGTGGTCCGATTCGGTTTAAGGTTACCGACTTAATTCCGGTTTAAGGGGCTTAGGGATTTGGTTTAGAGCTTGTGATAATTCGGGTTATAAATTGCATAGGCTCGGAGAGCTTGTGATCATCAAGGCTTAGGCTTGGCTTAATGAGATTGGAGCTTTGGCTTAGCTCGTGAGAGATTAGAGATTATGGTTTCATTATGAGGTTAAGAAAATCCCGGTTAAGGATTGCTTAGGCTTGACTAATGAGGGTGTAGGAATATGGTTATCATGGCTAATGACATACGAGATTAGGCTTAGAGAGCTTAGGAATATGGCTAATGAAATTTGAGAAGCTTTGGCTTGGCTAATGGCTAGAGAGCTTAGCTTTCAGAGATTTGGATTATCAAGGTTATTGATGGTCAACAAGCAGCTTCGATTAAGGAGGTTAGGATTAGGCTTGGCTTATAGCTTGCTTTTCCGGAGAAGAAGATGAATGAAAAGAAGAGGAGAGGATAATCACAAACGAGAGAGACTCCAAGAGAGCCCCCCTTTTTCCTTTATAGGCTGCATGGGCACTTTACCTTGCTAAAAATAGCCTACCCATTAGCGATGTCGCTAATGGGTAGCCACCCTGTGATGTGGCAGTGGTGGATTTTTGACTTGCACAAAAACACGCAGAGAGTAGTACCCAATGGGGCGCAAGGGCATGCTAAGCAACTTCCGTCACACTCGTGCGCTCGTATGAGCTTCACCAGGGCCGCTGTGTCCGCTTCAAGAGCCCTGCGCAGATGTTTTTCGTTGCCTCAGGTCCTCGCCATTTTTTTCCTTCCCTCTGTTTCCTCTTTTTCCCACTTAAGCACTTATTTTCCTTTAATGGGCGGCCTTTTAACTTGGGCGGCCATATTTTAACATGGGTGGCCTTCGCCTTGGGCGGCCATTTTGAATTAGGCCCTTAGGCGGCCTCCGGCCTTGGGCTCATAGAGCACCACATTTGGCCAAAGCATTGCCCAGTAGAATATTTTCCTCGAGCAGTCATTGACTGACAATATCATCATGAATTCTGCCAGCCTTCAAGATGCAAGTATAAGCGATTGCATTTGGTGAAAGACCTTCCCTCTCATTTGGTTAAAAGAGTTCGAGGCTTCTAAGCCGCATCCCTTTTTGGCATAATCTGCAATTCATGAACTCCAAGAAATGAAAATTTTGGACTTTGAAGGCTCATCAAACTTAATGCACTTCCGTGAGCACCACACAGATCCCTCCGGCTAATAACCGTCGTCGATTTGAAATTGCCATAACTTGCTCGTTCGGATTCTCTTTGTCATGCCGTCACTTCCTATGGCCTTCATATGCTGCATATAACACACACATCACCTGGAAAGGCTCCAAAACCCCCAGTTGGCACACCGACCGAGCGGACCGGACCGGTACGGAACCGACCCCCGATGAATCTTTAGTGGACAATATCTTGGCGACCGTTATTCTGATCACTGATCTGAAAAAATCGACGCGCTCCACAAAGCGAGCACTTCAGGCCTGTGCATTCATTTCATTTCTTCCACCTCAGCTGTAGTTGCCCAATCTAGTACGGACCTGCAATCAACTTAAACTTGAAATTGTCATAACTTTTTATCTGTAGCTTCGATTGATGAGCCGTAAAGACAGGCCTGTAGAGCACTTCGAGTACTTCAACCTTAATCAATAAAATATTTGCTATGATCACTTCAAGAATACTCACTGTTTAGCATTACCAAGACATCCTTTGGCCCTTAGAGCTGCACGTGGGACACTTTTAGTTTAAAATTGGCTTGTTAGAAAGCCCTTATAACTGCTGAATAATTATGTAGGATTCAAATACACCTGATTGGCATCCCTTTGCTCATTTTCTTGTCATGGGAGCGGAGCGGCATGACATCCACCTCCTCTGAACCTGCACTGCCTCCGGTCTGTGCCAACCGGTCTTCAAGCTGCATCTGCTATGAATACTTGTCATCAAGCTCACGTAGTTGGTAAAGACATGTAAACAAAAGAAGGTGTAAATCATAGCATCAATAGTCTAGCTCAATTATTTGGTAGCTGTCCCATCACAAATCTTTGAACCGTAGTGGTCGTATCTCCAAAGCATTGAATTAAAAAAAATCTAATTAGTACGTGAACCCCGCTAGACTCAAGTGCTCCAGTTACTTATGCACACGGCTTGACCATTAGGCTCGCTTTAGGGAACCCTGTCAAGCTCAAGTATGCCTTACTCTGTCTGCACACAGAATGGTCGTCAAGTCCTTTACTTCAAGTTCTGGTAGTAGAACCATCTCAAAAGATGTGAAGATACTATAACAATTGGCCAAAGATGTCAACTGGAAGCTAGCCATGTAAGCTTATTGATCATATAACCAAAAACACTTCTGTCTTAGCATACATTAAAAAACAAATCTACTGCCAAGTAACCTGCTCTACAAGAAAATAAATGATATCCTTAAATTTGCAAGTTTCTCTTCAATAGCTCCCAGTATCCAATGGGATAATAAGAAATTGTCCCAATAGTGGAGCAGCAAAATATCCACATGAGCATACATATCCTGTATCGATCAACTTCAAGCATTTGTGCTCCAAATATGCTATTCCTTGATCTAGCAAGAAAAAACCACAATCTATATTCAAAAATACCCATCCATAGTGAACCTGCTTTTGAAGATCTGTCGAATCACTTGGATCAAATACCATTAAGATCACATAGCATTGATGGCCTCCGCAATATACTAGAGCTTCACCTGAAGCATAGTGCACAACCACATCTCATAAACTTTTGATAACTTAAGGTCGTTACCAGCAAGAACTAAAGAATTTTGACTCCCTTTTACTGGTAGCCAGGACATCACTGACATAAGAATTACCATGAATACTATCCAAATCCAGTCACATTTGGCACATTGTTCAAGAAAATGAAAACCCTTTGCAGTTTATGCAGTATCAAGGATGATTTAGCATCATCACCCCCTCTAGCTTCATAGCCATTACAAAAAACCTTAGGACTTCTTGGACTTGTATCATCAGAGAGATTTTTACCTGGGTTTTGAGTTTGATAATGGAGAGTAGCTTTATCCTAAAGATCTTCATCCATAGAATCCTTGGGAAAATCACCCTTGGAAGTCTCAACATTCATCAGAGCTATAGGAATTGGCTCCTCTTACAGCCCATATATAAGCATAGATATAAAATCCATGTCAATATCTTGTTCACAATCAACATGATCTAGGCAATCTTCAATATCGTCCTCTGCTTCCTCATCTGCATCCATGCTACTTAGCAAGCCATTATAAATTTGAAAAGGTTCATCAGGCACCCCCTCTGAAGGGGTACATGCATCACAAAGATTTCCTATACTGCTATAACTTCCTCCTTCAGATTGGGCCAAAAAACCTTCAATTATGGAATCTTCTTCTGTGATAATAGAATCAACAAGCATATTGCTAGGAGCAACCATAGGTTCATTGGAATTATCAGGTTCATCCTGTGCTCGGTCCAAATCTCGGCCACTTTATCAGCTATTGTATATATAATAGCTTTATTTATGCAATCATTTGTAGTAAACCTACTGCCCTGCTCACCTATAGTGCCGATAGATCCATTAGAAGCCTGTAGTGGCTCATCTCCTTGATAGATGTTTTGAGAGCATCCCATGCCAAGGTCAATTGCTTGTAAAATTTTGGTTGTACGGTCTAGCTCTTCACTAGAACCATTATTTGAGGTAACTTCCATACAAGCTATCTTTGAAAAAAATTTGTATACGTCTATTTTAGCATTAAATTAATTATTTACCTTTGATAGGTTGCTCAAAATATGGTCCTTTGAAGTTGAATATACTATTTCCAAAGCTATATTTGCCTTGGCTTTACTTCTTGCAAAAATATGATCCCAAAATTGATCATAATTAAGAAACTTCATCTGATCCCCTTATTGTTTATACAAAACAATCTGGCTTCGTTCGTTAATCTCCTTCATTGCCAACTCGATAATCTTCAAGCTTTTGTGAACAAACCCATCTGCAAAATAGTCCCACTGCGTGGGATATGTTTCTGCCAGTTCTTGAACCTTATCTTTAAACTCGGAGGTTACAACTTCTTCAAAGGTGGAAATCATCCGATCTTATGGAATTCCTTGACTCTTCATCTCCGCTTGATAGCATGCAAGGAGTCCATCTAGATCACGTCCTTGAAAAATTCCACATTGTTCATGTACGGCATCAAGTGCCATCTCCACTGCATCATCAATATACTTTTTTTGTCTTCATAGCTTTTACTTCTTGCAAACATCCCTGAACTAAGCCCGACATCTTTGGTAGATCTACAGCTGCTAGATTTTTATCAAATCTATTGAAATTGTAATCTTCAAATAAACTGCATCAACTCTACTGGAATCTCCATTTTTACCTCCCACCCTGGCTTGTTTCCCATCGGGTTCACCAAGAATGTCGGGAGATTTGTATTCAAAAGGTGAGCCGAGAGGCACCGCACCCCTGGCTGTGAGAGGTGCGAGGAAAAGAGTTGCAGCAGACACAATTAATGGGATTAGAGCTTAAAACAAACGGTTTACCTTAAACCAAATAATCAAAAGTATCCCTGTTTTAATCAAATATTAATGGAGGAGTTTATGCTCCTTACAAGGATTGTCCTGATTTAATTCAGGTGTTAGTCAAGAAAATAAAAAATGAACTGCCTTATACTGTCTTCAATTTCTTCTTGCCATGGCTTAGGAGCTTCAACTTCCAATGGCCTTGACTGGTCTGAGTCGCTTTAAGGTTACCGACTTAATTCCAATTTAAGGGGCTTAGGTATTTGGTTTAAAGCTTGTGATAATTCGGGTTATAAATTGCATAGGCTCAGAGAGCTTGTGATCATCAAGGCTTAGGCTTGGCTTAATGAGATTGGAGCTTTGGCTTAGCTCGTGATAGATTAGAGATTATGGTTTGGTTATGAGCTTAAGAAAATCCCGGTTAGGATTGCTTAGGCTTGACTAATGAGGGCAAGATTAGGCTCAAAGAGCTAATGGTTAGAGAGCTTAGTTTTGAGAGCTTTGTATTATTAAGGCTATTGATGGTCAAGCGCTTTGATTAAGGAGATTAGGATTAGGCTTGGCTTATAGCTTGATTAAGGAGATTAGGATTAGGCTTGGCTTATAGCTTGCTTTTCCAGAGAAGAAGATGAATGAAAAGAAGAGGAGAGGATAATCACAAACGAGAGAGACTCCAAGAGAGCCCCCCCTTATCCTTTATAGGTTGCATGGGCACTTTACCTTGCTAAAAATAACCTACCCATTAGCAATGTCGTAATGGGTAGCCACCCTATGACATGGCGTGCAGTGACGGATTTTCGACTTGCACGAAAACGCGCAGAGAGTAGTACCAAATGGGGCGCAAGGGCATGCTAAGCAAATTCCATCACACTCGTGCGCTCGCGCATGAGCTTCACTGCGGCCGCTATGTCCGCTTCAAGAGCCCTGCGCAGATGTTTTTCGCTCCCTCAGGCCCTCACCATTTTTTTCCTTCCCTCTATTTCCTCTTTTTCCCACTTAAGCCCTTATTTTCCTTTAATGGGCGGCCTTTTAATTTGGGCGGCCATATTTTAACTTGGGTGGCCTTCGCCTTGGGCGGCCTCCGGCCTTGGGCTCATAGAGGGCACCACATTTGGCCAAAGCATTTCCCAGTAGAACACTCGAGCAGTCATTGACTGACAATATCATCATGAATTCTACCAGCCTTCAAGATGCAAGTATAAGCGATTGCATTTGGTGAAAGACCTTCCCTCTCATTTGGTTAAAACAGTTCCGGGCTTCTAAGCCCGGGCTTCTAAGCCGCATCCCTTTTTGGCATAATCCACAATTAATGAGCTCCAAGAAATGGAATTTTGAACTTTGAAGGCTCATCAAACTTAATGCACTTCCGTGAGCACCACACATATCCCTTTCGGCTAATAACCATCGTCAATTTGAAATTGCCATCATTTGCTTGTCTGGATTCTGTTTGTCGTGCGGTCACTTCCTATGGCATTCATAAGCTGCATAAAACACACACATCACCTGGCAAGGCTCCAAAACCCCAGTTGGCACACCGATCGAGCGGACCGGACCGGTACGAAATCGACCCCCGGTGAATCTTTAGCGGCCAATATCTTGGTGACCGTTATTTCGATCACTGATATGAAAAAACTGATGCGCTCCACAAAGCGCGCACTTCAGGCCCATGCATTCATTACATTTCTGCCACCTCAGTGCAGTTGACCAATCCGGTACGGATCTGCAATCGACTTAAACTTCAAACTGTCATAACATCTTATCTGTAGCTCTGATTGACGAGCTATAAAGACAGGTCTGTAGAGAACTTTGAGTACTTCAACCGTAATCAATAAAATGCCTGCTATGATAACTTCAAGCATACTCACTATTTAACATTACCAAGACATCTTTTGGCCCTTAGAGCCGCACCTGGCACACTTTTAGTTTAAAATTGGCTTGTTAGCAAGCCCTTATAACTGTTGAATAATCATGTAGGATTCAAATACATGTGATTGGCATCCCTTTGCTCATTTTCTTGTCATGGGAGCGGAGTAGCACGACAACGAACATCACTCTAGGGCTATCTATCTTTCCATTGCACACTAAGTAATACACTCTCTAGTGTGTGCCTTGAGCTTCCTTCGTTTTCTGCAAGCTATGTGTGTTTTCTTGCAACCCTAATTCCAACAAAATAGAGATGCTTGCAAGCCAAGAAAAGGATTCCCACTTTTCTCTCTCTTTTGAAATTCGGGCATGAGTAAGATGGTTCATTCTTGATGTGAAATATAATAGTGGGATTCCATTAATATATAAAGTTGCACGTACTCATCACTTTCCACAAAAGTTCCTCTATAAATATTGCATGCAATTATATATCCTTATCTATCTTTTTCTCGACCTCTTTTGATATACCATGTGTCCATTTTTCAATTCTTTTGCAACGCATATTGACAGTAGCCCATTATTATGTTCACATCAAGAGTGAACCATCTTGCTTGTGATATGTTATTTTGCAATGCAAAGCCTACCATATGCATCTATCTTGATTCAAAAAATACTTGTATTTGTGCCTTCTACAATAGGATAACTTTGGGGTTACATCATGTTTGTAGAACCACATCCATTGAGAGATACTTTTTTCGTTGTACTTAGGTGCTGACCAAAAACAAGATACCATATTATTACTTGGAGATTTTGTTTTCATTTAAGCCCTACAATTTTGATTATTCACCATACCAAAATATTTTGACTTTACAATAAAGAGACATTTTCTTGGTAGCCCACATGCTTTAATGAATGTTTTGTCCAATACATTATGTGCAACAAGCTATCTTCCAGCTACATAGGTAGCATTTGGGTATTGAGACTCCTCAAGAACAATAGCAAATGTTTTTGTACTTGGAAATGGAAAAAATTATTTATCAACACCATATTCTAACACAAAGTTGAATTTTATGATCTACCTATTTTCTTGCTCTGTCTTGACTCCATCACAAGATCGGGCTTGGGGAGCTATTTGCATTACTCCCTTTCTTTTTCCTTTACACTATTTTGTTGCTGCCATGAATCTTTGGTTGCCCAAGAAGAAAGGGGTGCAAGCCACAACAACTTCCACAACATTCCTTTTGAAAGTGGGTGTCAAAATGTCTCCCTTGGAGACAAGTTTAAGAAGCTTAAATTCCATACCTGGATCATTACCAATCTACTATCTAGTATTAAACCCAAGATACTTTGCACATTTCATGTAAGCATTGATAAAATTTATGACAAATCATCAAATAGAGAAGTCTTGTAGGCTCCACTTTCTCTTGCTAAGCAGCTTGCATAGACACTTTCCAATAGATTGGTATTAGGTATATAAACTCTTTCCCATGGGACATAAGAGTCCTAAAAAGCTTTTTATATGAATAAACAACTTGAACTAAGATAAAAAATTTAACTTGACAAGCAAAAATTAGGACTAGGCATGCATACCTTGTACAAACTTCTCTAATGTGTATCTGATATTCCCACCATGTAAAGCACCAGTTAATATGTCTTATTTTATCAATTTCGACCCCACCTTTTGTTAAATATTCCTTTATTAAGGTAGCTTGTGCTCTACATTTTCTTTACTCTTTGAGAGCCTCCATGCCTCACAAAAATGTAGGTTTTCTTGTCTAGATTGTGGAGACACATATCTTTTGGTGTATTTTTTTGCATGCTTTGCTCACCATGAAAAAAATAGGAATTCTCAAATCCTAAAAATTTGTCAAGATGTCCATTAACAATTGTTCTTATGGTAGTGCAATTTGAGAAAGCCTCATCATTCATGAATCCCAAAAAGTATACTTTTGATTATCCTTCTTGTTGCTTTACTACATTGAGATTTCTCCAAAATAGGATTTGCAATGCGGGACGGGTTTCTACTCTCACTCCTATCTTATTGCATACATAGCAAGAACCACAAATATAATTGTCAATCCATGGGATGAAGCTGATTTGACTAGTGCATAGAGGCTACAAGAGGGTGTCAATCTCTTGGAAAACAATAGACAACTCGCATTCAACACAAGCTACACTCAAATGACCAAAGTCACCCTAGTCGCTAATCGGCAGACAAAACATGACCGTTATAGCATCAAATGACATCCGAATGTTACGAAACTTTTAGGAGATGTACATAAGACCTAAGCACACATGCTTATGGTCTCAAACCCCACTTTTGATAAGGTGCAAAAATCACGATTATTAACAGTAATGAGTTTTTGACCTAGTCATTTTCGACCTTAGATGCATCTAAATGCTTCGAAAAGATGCCCCAATATCCCACCTATGCTTACTTTGTGATTTCCTAGCTTAAATTCCTACTTATGATGAAATTAGTCTGCGGGTTGGTGACGCCAAAAGCTACGGATTACCATGAAATATTTACGTCAATGCGTAGAGCTCTTACCTGCTGCAATGCAACAGACGTCACTGCAATGTGACACCCAAAAGGGAGTAGGAAGCGCAAGAAGAGAGAAGTGAGCACCGTTAGCTCACGCTGTGTTTCTATTATCCAAAACTTGAAATTAACTTACAAAAATTGGCTTTTATACCTTAGCCAAGGTTTCTTTGGTCAAAAACTAATAATCTGGGAGCTCTAACTAAGGATAAGTTGATACAATCTGGAAGCTTATAGCCCTTGATCATCGATTACACTATCCATTTAGAAAAAGAAGTTACAACATTTTTGATTTATCCAAAGAATAAGTGTTTTACAATAAAAGCTCCCGAAAAATGATACATGGGTTAGCTTGTTGCTAACATTTCCCCCCTCCTCGACCGTGTCGTCCCTTGACACAGCTTCATGGACTGAAGTAGTTTTCGGGTTGACGACGACTGGCAAGGCGGTCTTTAAGCACATGTAGAGCTTTCTCATATCCCATTCGTTTTTCTTTGTTAGGGACTTGCAAAAACTGCATGATGACTTTGTTTTTAAGTTCAATGACTAAATAGCCAACAAACCTTGATGTAAGATTGTTGATCACTGGCCCAAAAATCGTTGTCCGCAATGTGAAGAATCCTGTATAAAATGCCTCTTCAAATGCCAACATATTGCTTGATGGCAGGAACATGTATCCGGCATAGAAGCTGTAGAGGACTTCTTTTGAGGGCTGTGCACTGAAATCATAGCATAGACCTTTGTTTCCTTCTAGAAAAGACATCCAGGGAGCTTCTTCTTGCTAAGGTTCATGAAAATTGGAATGCATGTGAGCAGCATTTTGCAGATTTTACAGAGCATTGCACATGAGAGGTCATGGAGGCTTTTGAAGAAGTTCATGACCCGTTAGGGTTTTCACCATGTGTTCCTCCTCAGTGGTCTCTGTTCTGGAGCTGGCAGTCTTGGATAGTTGAGTCAAGTTGGTCTCTTCTTCCTCAATGTAGTGTGTGCCTGTCACGTCCTTACCCTTGGTACAAGGCAGAATGTAGGGTCTTTGTGTATTGCTGCAACTGCTCTTGTAAACTAAATGAGGTATCTAGAGTTCTTGTTGAGCCAATTCTTTCTCCATTTGGGGTGGAGACTACTTGAGCCTTTTGCCTACATATCCTTGTAAAATGAATTGCAGTAGCTCCACCTTTATAGGGTAGGGTAGCGACTGCTGATGCCATTGAGCATTGATTTGGTTGAGAGTGAGCTGAGTTACATTGATTGAGTGGAGAACTCTCAACTCCCAATTCATCGCCGTTGGAGAGGGGGAATGGGGAACACACCCGACACACAAAAAATTGCCCCTATATAGCTCAGGGTATTCACAGAACCCCTGTCCTCTCGAAAACACCTTCAAAAATACGATTCACCCTAGCAGGGCCTCGCCTGCACTTCGCCCAACGCACACACGACCTACACAATTGCTAGAGAGCTACCACACCGATATTGCGCGCTTCCAGCTCTTCCACATCTTGACACCTCTTTCTCTTTCTCTTGCACACACATAGAGGGCCCGGGGGGGCGCACACGCTTACACACACCGGCACCACACACCCTGGAGACGAGCAAAGAAGAAAGGGGGAAAGACGACGCCAAAAATCGGCAATCGTAGCTTCTTCTTCAAAACAAAAACACTTGTACAAAATCCATATGGCCTGCTCTTGGTCGCAACAAGGCCATTACTGTTTCACACAGAGGGGCACACACCTCCCTCCAAACTCGACTACTTCGGCACACACTTCGACGGCAAATCCATCGCGGCCTTCGCTCCCATAGTGGCTCCTCCTTGTGGAAATCCTCGTTGGCTCCCTCTTCTTCAGAGCCCTCGTGCTCTCGGGTCACTTCACCGACCACACTTCACCATCGTGTGTCGGCTCCGACTGTCGAACACACCCGAAAGCCCCTTCTCTTTTTCCTCCTCTCCCCAACCCAAAGGAAAAAAGAAAAACCTCCTCCTTTCGAAGCCCGGTGCCCTCTTTCTCCTCCACCTCTTTGTTTTTCCAAGGCAAAGAAAAATTTTCTTTTTTAGGCAATGAAGCCGGGCGCCACTGCCTTTGAGCCTTCTCTCTTTTTTTCCTTTTTGCCTTTGAGTTTCCCTTAAACTCCAGCCAAGCCACCTCTTTTTTTTTTGAAGCTTGCTCCACTAAACCTTTGCCTTTTGCATTTACACCCAAATCATTTTTTGTGCATTCGTTTCCCGCGTGGTGGGGACCTTCACTTCCTCGGGTTTGCCAAACACCCATTCCGTCAAACCACTATGGAACCCCGTGCTACCGGCTCCCAACCCTGAGAGCTTTGTCGTGTCTCGACCATCTCACACCTTGAAAAAATGTCCCAAAACCGGGAAAAGCCACCTGACCACCCCTTCCCGTCGTTCTTGCTTGCCAGCTTGAACTAGTCCATCTTTATCCCCATGATGCCGATCAGCAAGCTGCCAATTTCGGCTGACTCCCCACATCGCATGCAATTTTTTCGAACCTTGGCGAGCTGAAAGAAAGTCTCGTCGGCACACCTACCAATGTGGCCCGATGAGCACATACCCGACCCCCGACAAATATTCCACAGACCATAACTTGGCCGTTTGAGCTCCAAATGGCAATCCGAAAAGACCGGCATGCTCTACAACTCGAGCACTACACGTGTATCATTTCACACCTGACTTGACCAACCACCTATGCCCGCCCAATCCGGCGAGGACCTGCAAACACATCCCACTTCAACTTGCGATATCTCGCACATCCGGGCTCCGTTTGACGAGAAGTCTGGATCAGCTTCTAGAGCACATCAAGTATCACTTCGGACACATGAAGCCACCATCCAAGTTAGCACCTGGCAGCACACCCTTGGCCAAGAAAACCATCATATGCATACACTTCCCGATCCACCTAACCACAGTGGCACATCACACCTCCATTATCACCTGGGCCTGCATCTGCTTGACCACATAGCCCCGCTTGTGCCCACTTCTATCCTCGACAGCATTTGGCTGTACCACCGCTTTCCATTTAGCATATACTTCATGAACTATCTGCTCCTTTAGTGCATCTTCTTTAGCTTTAGAGAGCCGGACCATTGGCAGTTGACCTTCTTTTGTGATCGGTACTTGAATCTCCGGATCTCCTGATAGCCCTTCTGATGGCTATGTTTCCATATTTGCAAAGGATATTGATGGTATGTCTATGATTGACTCTTCAAAGGTTCCTACATCCTCTTGAGCTTCCGTATGTCCTTCTCTTAGCAGTTGGTTGAGCAAATGCTCTTCTCTTTGTACCCGCATTAATGCAAGGTCTTGTCTTTGTGCTTTTTCAAGATTCAGCTCAATTTTTAGATCCTTGTTCCTCTTTTCCAAAGTCTTGTAGACTTCATATGTTCCCTTGAGTGAAGCTACAAGTGGGTTTTCCCATATCTGCCTAGAAATGCCGCTTGGTCATTGATTCTTTGCTCGGAGTATTGCAAGGGGGCATTGGCTACTACTAGCTACACTTGGATCTTTTGGACTAACGGAGTAGTGATTTTAAGTTTGTGGGTCACTTCAGTTAGTTGTTGGTCCTTACTTTTGCATGCATCGAACAACTTTGTGAGGAGCTCTCCCAAATCTTTCATCTCTTTTTGTTGTATTTCCTTGACCGTTTGGTGTTGTTCTGCTTCATTTTTTAGCTCTCTAATATGTCTCTTAAGATATTCAACAATGTTCATCCTGTCTTTGAGCTCACCTTGTAGAGCATCTATTATCTATTCCAATTCTCTAGCCTTGGGACAACGGCTAAGTGCTATTGTTAGCACTTTTTCTGTCATTAGCTGCATTTGCTTTGCATACTCATCAACCAGAATGATAACTGCATCCGTCATTTTTCATTCTTCAGGTTCTACCTGAGGCTGCTTAGAAGTTCCAGCAGATTTGGCTCGTGGCCTTGTAGGTTTAACTAATTTTTCTTGAGAATTTGTAGATGCTTCAGCTGATTTTGGTTGTGTTGTTGTAGAAGGTCCAACTTCATCTTTGTCACTTTCCTCAGGCTGTTTAGAACTGGCTTCCTCCTGTTGTTTCTCTTTTACTATTGCTTCCTTACCTTCATTGGATTTGGAAGTTGGTGAAGGGCTTGGACTTGGCATGGGATGGTCTTCTTGCTCCATAGTGGGCAAAGTGGGTCTTGCAGGCATCTCTCCTTGTAATGATGTGATTCACTTTGTTGGGCAGCTTCTACTTGCCTTTGTTGCTTAGCGGCTTCTTCTCTTGCTTTTCTTTGTGCTTTTAAACCTTCCTAGATCCTCAATGCTTTGGCTTCTGCATACATCCACTCAAGTAAATCCTTTGGATCGGCTGGGACTTTCTTTGCAGGGTTCTTGGTCCTTGGACCCCTAATCTCCCTTGGACTCTATGATTCCAGGTTTTTGTCTTCAGCTTGTTGGTTGCTTCTTTCATAAGATTGTTTCTCTCTTTCAAACCTTACCCTTTTTTGCTGAGGTTCCTCTTGATGAGCTCCCACTGTTTTCCTCTTCATTACTTCTCTCCCTGCCCTTGTTTCTTCATTTTTAGAGATTTCGATGTTGTGGGTTTCATGCGAGCTTTTTGATAATTACTCATCTGATTTATATACTCTTTTCTTTGTTGATCTAGTGGTTCTTGGAGAAGGTTGAGGTGATACTATCCACGTATTCGGATCTGGGGTTGGCCGCAAGTTATCTGCCATTCTAGTAGCATGGTATGTGATTCGTGTTAGAACTTCTAGAGCACCTAGATATGTAATATTTCCTTCCCTTTTTGTGCTCTTGAGTGTTGTAAGAACGTATTACGTGTGATCTATTTCTTGCCTTGTCGTTGCAACACTTATGTGACAGTACTTGCAACTGCATGATTCAGAGTTGTGTATCGTGGCAGTCACTTTGAAAGGAAGTGAAAATGTTGGTGGTAAAGATAAGCTGGATCCTCAACTTGCCTTAGAATGAGATCAGAGAAGTTGGCAGCAACAGTATCCTTGGTAAAAGTACCTACTATTTTCTTGTCCCTAGCCTGCATTGTCATACCTGATATTAGGAGCTGTAGTGCTTCGGCCACTATGTCTTTGTTGATAACCACTTCCACTTTTTTCCCCTACTGATCCGTGATCTGAGGAAATCCATCTTCTTTAATTGTGGATAATAGTTCATAGGCTCTTTGGAAATCCACTCCGCATGGCTCCTGGTCGTAGAATTCTCAAAGCCCTAGTATTCTGTTGGCTTCTTTAGTGTCTGGCTTGTAGCTACATCATAAACCTCTTTGGGTAGCATTTGTAACTCTACCTGGTGTCCTTCTTCACACTTGAATCTGCCGGTGAACACCGTAGTGTTGTTTTCTTCAAGCTGCTCTTTGGACAGGTAGGTTATCTTTGTTGTCATCATAGAGCTCGGATCCAACTGGTATGGTGGCAATTCTTGCATCTTATCTTTTTGAGACATCCTCTTCTTTGCCTTCTCAGTTGCTTGCATTGCACCTATTACGAGAATACAGTGTCAAAGTTAAGAAAATTTCACAGATTCCACTCTGAACTGCCCTGGGTCTGAATTGCTTGGCAAATGATCTCCATTTTGCTTCAAATCAATTTTGGAGCATGCATAATGCATAAAAACATGAAGAGATCAAAATCATGCAATCCATGCAAAATTTGCAACAAAAGTAAATAATCGCTATTATTTACAGTTGGAAAAATTTTCTAACTTTTTGCCATTTTGACATCATAGGCTTGAGACAAGTGGTATTTAGATACTCTGAGTGAAGTGTGGACTCATTTGAGTGCAACCGGTGAAAATGGTGCCGGATTTAGGCTTCAGACTCTGAAACAGTAGATATAAAGGGATTTTGAGTTTTTGAGATCCAAATTTGATCAAACTTGATTGATAGGCTTGGAACATCATGTACTTTGGTCCCATAGGGTCAAAGTTGAAATTTGACCCTATTTTGGTAGAAAAGTAAATAATCATGATTATTAACTTTTTCATCAAATTGGGCATTTTTTGTTGCAACTTGGTTCTAAACATTAAGCTATATTAAATCTAGAATTAATCTTTTAGTCTTAAATTAAGGATAAATATACTAATCAAGATTATATTAGTATTAGCTAATTATCAAAAATTAATAAGATTGTTAAGAAGCCAGAAAAATTAGATTATAATTTTTAGATTAGTTTTTGTAATTAATTAGTCAAAAATTAGATGTTTTTAACTCAAATATTCTTAAGTTAATTACCAAAAAAGGAAAAACTATTAGGAACAAAGCATAACTACCTCACTAATAGAAAATTAATTTAGATATTTAATTGTGTCAAAACATACTAATTTTAGCTAAAACTAAATATGGAAAATTAGCTTATCAAGCTAGATAATTATGTGTTATTTATCAAAAGTATTATACATCATAAATAAGTCGTGAAAATTATCTTAAGGTCAAAAAGTTAATCTAGCTATTTATCTAAGCCAAAATAGACTAATTTTAGCTAAAATCAATATAATAGAGGGAAATCATTAATTCAAGTTAGATAATTATGTGCTATTTATCAAACTTAGTATACATTTTATGTCAGCGGTGATAATTAGCTTAATGTCAAAAAGTTAATTTAGCTACTTAGTTAAGCCTAAAAAATCTTATTTTAGGTGAAATAAAAAGTAAAAAAATTAGTAAATCAAGTTAGATAATTATAAGATATTTATCAAAGTTAGTAAATCATAAATACACATTCATAATTATCTTAATGTCAAAAAGTTAAACTAGCTATTTATCTCAGTAAAAAAGACTAATTTTAGATAAAATTAATAGGGGAAATTAGCTAATCAAGTTACAAACTTCGTATACATCATAAATAAATGGTGAAAATTAGCTTAAGGTCAAAAAGTTAATACAGTTATTTAATTAATTATAAGTTATTAAATATCATTATTTACTTTCTATAATTATAACATAATTAATTAATTAGTTTAAGTAATTATGATTGATCAAAAGCCCTATTTTTATCTAGAAATTAAATGGGATAAATAGAATGTACTGTCAAAAGTCTCTAAGAAAACTATTGGAAGTGTAAACCATTAATATAAAGTTGAGGAAATAAAATCTTTAAGAGAAAATAAATATAATAAATATTAATCTTAAAATGAGCAAATTTTAAGCTTATTAAAGATGGGAAAATTAGGAAAAAGATGTAAAAATGTATAAGAAAATTAAGAGAGCTTAGTAAACCCTTAAAGAAGCTATGATAAAGTTATCTCACCCATATAATTAGATAAGAAATTACTAGGTCAAGAAATTACCATCTAGGACTACAAATTTAATCTTGATTGGGTTAAGAATAGGCATTAGATTGAATACGAAGGTTAAGTCAAATTCTTGGATGATTTATCTAATATATAGATTTCTTTTTTATAAGGATAAGAAGTCACGGCACCAAAAAAGACTCGAGCCAATCCTCCATCTTATGATGAGGGTAGTGTTCCTAAAAGAGCTAGAGCGACGCACGACGACGAGGTCGGGCCTAGTAGTAGACCTATTGATGAGATCATTCAGGTTCCAACACTACAAAAAATGCCCGATCAGTCCTAGGTAGATCTTTGGTGTAATTAATTTTAAATAAGTCATGTTCTTTCTTAGATATCAACATGGGTGCCCGAACTTTTGGGTGATGGGTTTCCACCTTGTTTATAAATAAGGAATGGTGCTATTGTTTTCACCCATGTATAGGTGTGCTTGAGCAAGTGGAGTACGCATCAAGGTTGTCAAGATATATTATAAGTTACGGTACCTTGTCTTAAGTCTAAAGATGTTTGTTTTCTAAAAGACTGATTTCAATGACTTGTCTTAATGAATTATTGTGTTTGAAAGTATAAAAAGAATCCATTATTTTAAATGTTAAAACACATGTGGTAGTAACTAGGAAACAAAAGGATCATGTGTGAGTGGAGGGTGGTAAGTGGGTGTTGACTAAGATTGTCAATCATGGACGGGTGAACCTGATTAGTCAGGTAACTATCCATTCCCGCACACTAAAATCATTTAGCAAACTTCTCCAATTGGAAGAGGAGTTCACGAACGGCTATGCCCTCACATCTATTAGGGGAAAAAAAGCGTTGATTAAGAATACCTTAGCCCAAATTGTGGAAGTTATAGGGCTAAAACAGTCTTAGATTATTAAGATGTTGTCCCATTTTCATTGTGAGACAGTGAGTAGCGTTAAATGGTAACCTTGCATTTGCACTACATTTCTACTCAAATGTATATATTTTTTATCAAAGTTTTAACGTAGTGTTCATTCTCTCTTTCCGTAATAGCCTTTTTCCATACAAACACCTTACCCTTCTTAGATCTTTATGCATTTACATCATATTTCTCTCTTCATGCTAAATGTAAATAGTAAACTTAATTCTACTCTCCTAGTTTTTTTACTGTATATTCTTTTAACTAATTACCTTTACTAATTTAAATAGCTATCTACATCCCATAATTTGTAAATAAATAATTTATGGGCACTTATCTTACCCATCTTCTCTCAAGGGTAGGGTTAACCTTGTAGGCCTTCCCTTCCCCACCACTATGTGACCCAAGTCTTGGATCATTTACTTGTGTTGGTCAACAAATCTAAAATATAATGTATATCCCCAATAAATCAAACTTTGTTGGAGCCTACCTCATTTGTTTAAGGTGGATTTTCTTTTGAAAAAAGCATGCTACACCTTGGATGCATGCTAAAGGGCCCCCTACAAGGAGACTTGGTTCAAAAGGTGTTTTGGATGCATCTTGAACGCCTTAGCTCGTGGGTATACTTGAGGAACACTCCAAAATCAGCTTAAACACTTTGAGAAGGTCAACTTTGCCTTTTACAACACCCAATTCTGAGTTACAGGCTGAAAGTTATGGTGAAAATAAGGTGCTGCGGACACTATTACTGCAGGTCAAAGTTACAATCAGGTAAACCACAAAGGTGAAAAGTTTTCTTGAATTCTCCAACAATATAAAATACCAATGGGGAGTTAAAAACCACTTGCATGTGGAGGGGTCGACTCAAGATGCTTCCAGAGACACAACAAACAGGATGGGGACACTCTGCAGGAGCCACTGGAGGGACATCATGGTGGGACCCACATACATTATCAACCCTTATGGAGCCTCCACGACCTAAAAAGCTATTTTTAATAAAAAAATAAGTCCCTTATTTGCATAATTGAAGGAATGGTCAAAAGGGAACCTAACTATGGTTAATTACCTACCCTAGCCAAGTTTAACCTAATCCAAGGTCTTGTACAGCTATAAAAAGGACCTTTGGCAAGCACAAAAATAGACACACCTACTCCATTGCTGCAAATAAGCTCCTCTAAGGTTAGGGAAGCCCTAATCTCTCTCTCCTCTTGTCTCCCTATCCATTTCCTAAGCTCGCTATCATAAGCGGCACCATAGAGAGAGCCTCAATATGCTATTGCTACCATTCTCTTGCAAACATTTCTCTTATCATACTCATCCCTAAATAAAGATTGTAGATTCTATATGAGAGCAAGGATATCAAGTTCAATGATCTATCTCATGGTTTGATCAACAAATTGTTGCAATTGGGGTGTCGTCGTCACACTTTTGCTCTAAACGCATGTAAAATTGGTAAGCCTATCTTGGCAGCTTCTCATATTTTGTGCTCATTGGGTTGCTTGTTTGTTGAGAAAGTTTTTTGTGCACCATGGTGTCTATTTGCTTGGCTTCTCTCCTTATGTTGTGTGTAAGTAAGTCTTGGGGCTGTATAGATGGAGAAGAGCTCTCTATGCATGCCTCCTTATGTGTGTAAGTAGTCTCTTCTTTTGGGAAAGGAAAGGAGTTGTCAAGTATTTGTGCATTATGGTGTTTTGAGTTTTGAGGTTTTGTGCTTGCTTTTCTTAGAAGTATATGAGCACTAATATGGTGAAGGTCAATCTTTGCATGTGAGTTTGTGCAGTGTTCAAAGGGATTGCTTAAGGAGTGTGTGTTGAATGGTTGAAGGGCATTTTGTGTTGAAGCACATAAGGAAGGTGTGAGTGTGAGTGTGTTGTATATGGTTTGTTTTGGTTTCCTTATTTCTCCATAAAAGAGGGTGGTGTCCCTAAGAAATATGTGTGTGTAGGGTCTCACGGAGTGGTTGTCTGGTGGGAGCCTTGAGTTGAGCCCCATCTCAAAAAATCCGCTCTCAACAGTACTAAGTCTTCTTCTAGGGCTATAGACCCAAGCCATTGTCAACGATAAAGGTCTATTCCCTGGACCCTTCTTACTTAGAGACTCTGACTTTCAATAGTCCTAGAGACCTGTCAAGGACCCCATCCCAATATTGTATTGGTGGGTTGGGGACCTCACAAGTGGTATTAGAGCAATGTTAATTATGGTCTTGGACCTATAGAAAAAACATTAAAATACTAGGGAAATTTTGGTTTTTGACAAAAAGTGTTTAAAAAATGTGAGTAATTGAAATGTGAGAGAAAGAGAAAAGAGAAACATTCTCCCCATCTTTGTAGGAAGAATTTCATCAAGCCTTTCGCAAGTTTTTGGTCTTCAACATCATGTTTATGGGAGCATGCACATCCCGAAGATACAAAGTACGAAAGAGTGTAATAAAGCTATTGGATTACATGTTTTCTCCACCCACTTGGGGAATTAGCTAGGAAGGTCTGGTGGAGTTCTTCTCATAGATGCGAGAGAGTTGGAAGGGTTTTCTTTAAATATCAAAAGCTCAAGAGGGTCGAGGAGCGTCAAGTAATTGAAGTATACTTTTTCATAGGAACAGAGGATCCAAATAAAACTGTAGCAATAGATGGTGGTATTTTAGTGTCAAAAAACCAATAGGTATTTGATCAAATAAGTACCATAGTACAAAATAGGCCTATGGGTGTACGTCCCAGCTTTAGAGGACCAAGAGATGTTGTATTTTGTGATCCTATATCCGACCCACTCATGATGCATAAGATTTCTATGTAGGAGTGTTGATGTCCTTGTACATATTAGTTTCTTGTATCAATCATTGTATATACCATGAGTTTTCCTAGAACACTGTATGTCATGTTTATTGGAAAAAAGATTAGTGGATTTACTATTTGATCATTGCAATGTGAATGAAGTCCTAAATGTTTTGAAATAAGTAAAGTAGAGAAAAATTCAATGAACACTAAACTCCCTAAGTTAACTAATCACAGGGTAACCCTAGCATGGATAGCCTTTACATTGTTACACAAGAAAAGAAATTACTATTAAATCAGGTCAACTCCCTGTCTTCAAAGGAGAAGGGCCCAACCTAGAGCGGGATGCCGAGGCATGGTTAGAAGCAATGGATGATTATTTCATAGCCGTAGGAACTGCTCAAGAAAACCAAACAATGTTGGGTATGTTTTGTCTTGCTGGAGATGCCAAGCTGTTGTGGAAACAACATTGTAGAGATAATCCTACTAATAAACCAACTTGGGAGAAGATGAAGCAGGCCATTATAGAACGTTATCTGCCATTAAGATGAATGAATTCTTTGGTCTATGCTATTAGCCCTTTCACGAGAGGAGTATTATACAAAGTTTTTGTCTTTACGATGTTATTCTCCTTAGATGACCATGGAACTATAAATTTCCCGATTCTATCAAGGTCTCAACAAGCCCTTGAGCACACGTCTTGAATCCATGAGACCTATATCAATCTAGGATGCCCTTCTTAGGGCCAAATCTCTTGCAGCGGAAGGAAACAACCCCACCAAAAACTATCCCAACTATAACAATTAGAGAGGAAGTTCAATTACGCTTGAAAGGACAGGGGAACTGACATGCTAATCTCCACCCAGCCATGCCCTATATAGGCCCTTGGCCTTCTACATATAGGGACCCCCTTGACTGCATGTCCGTCCTGGCCCTTGGCCCGGACTGGTCCTACCCTTGTCCTGATAGAGCTAGAGGAAATTTTAATTAAGGAAGTAAACCTCATACATTAACAACTGCAACAACTTTGATTCAGAATTTCCCTAATATAAGATGTTATGGATGTGGTCAGATGGGACACTACAAGTGCAACTGCCTCCAGACTTAGACCCTAGAGCTACGACTAGGCCTAACTGCCAACCTCAAGTCAACCAGGGTAACTTACAAAGAGGAGGAAGATATGGAGGGCGTGGCAGTGGAAGAGGAAGAGGAAAAGGAAGAGGAGCCCAAGCTTATGCATCAGTAGGAGAGCCTACTCTAATGAATGAGGAAGATGAAAGAGCAACATTGTTTGCCGCAAATGACAATCCTGGAGTGCGCCAACAATTGCGGTCATTCAAACTACTCCAAACCAAGAAGGTGAAAAGTTTGAATTACTAATAGATTGTGGTAGCACCCATTCTTTTCATTCTCCAAAATGTTTAAGAAAACTTAAGTTGAATCAGTACCCAGTCAAAAGAATGGTAGTGAAATTAGCAAACGAAAAAGAAGTCTTTTCTCAACATTCAACCGGCGAAGTAGAATTTGAATTAGGGGGAGGTTCTACCGCATCTTACTTTCGTATCCTACCTGTTGAAATCTATGATGGTATCTTGGGAATGGATTGGCTAATAAAATATCAAGCATACATTCACTATGCCGAGGGTAATTTGTCCTTTAGAAGTGAGCTAGGGGATAAAATTTTAGTTCGGGAAGTCAAAATCCTATCTAGTTAAGGCTAATAGACTTATTAAAGGTCTACGTAAGGGATAATAAATCTTGATGGTCAAACTAAACAAAGCCAAAGATTCAGAGGCCAACCAACTTCCGGAGTGGCTTAAGAAATTTTCAGATGTGTTTCTAGAGGACTTCTCAAATTTACCTCCCCCAAGGGACATATACCATGAGATAGAAACATTTCCAGGTAGTGAACCTATTTCCAAAAGACCTTACAAAATGTCTCTACCCAAATAGAACTCAAAGAACAGCTTCGACAACTAATCGAGCAAGGGTTCATCCGACCAAGTATTTCTCCCGAGGAGCACCTCTTTTGATTCAAAAAAAAAGGATGGATCCTTACGCCTCTGCATGGATTACCGAGGACTTAATCAAGTATCCGTATAGAACAAGTATCCTATCCCTCACATAGACGAGCTTCTGGACAGATTGCATGGGACCGAAATGTTCACAAAAATTGATCTCATGTCAGTGTATCATCAAATCCAAATCAAAGAAGTAGACATATACAAGACTGCATTCAACACTTGATATGGACACTATGAGTTCATATTCATGCCATTTTGCCTTACAAATGCACGAACAAATTTTAATCGGCTCATGCAGGATATATTTCAAGAATACGTGGATGATTTTGTTCTGGTATTCTTTAATGATATATTGGTATATTCTAAAGATTCCAAGGAGCATGAGGAACATGTATGCAAGGTCTTGAGTATTCTTCAACAATATCAATTATATGCCAAGATGAGTAAATGTGTTTTTTTCACTCTTAAATTCACCTATCTTGGATTTATCATGTCTTCTAAGGGGACCTCAGTGGATCCTGCAAAAGTTAAGGAAATTATAGAATGGCCACAACCCAAAGGCTATCAGTGAAATTAAAGGGTTTCTAGGTATTACATGACGATATAGAACATTTGTCAAAGATTATGCACTCATTGCTGCACCCTTGACTCGGCTACTCAAGAAATCCTCTAAGCTTACATGGGAGAGAGAACAAGAAGAATGTTCCCAACAACTAAAACAATACCTCACCTCCGCTCCCGTACTCAAGCTACCGAATTTTACTCAAGTTTTTGAGATGGTAACAGATGCAAGAGGACTCGTTGTAGGAGAAGTCTTAACACAGGAAGGCCAACCAGTTTCCTACACCTCCAAAAAGTTAAGGCTTCATGAATTGAACTATCCAACTCACGACCTACAATTATTAGCTGTTATAC
The DNA here is from genome assembly GCF_014529385.1 of Adiantum capillus-veneris. Classification (NCBI taxonomy): domain Eukaryota; kingdom Viridiplantae; phylum Streptophyta; class Polypodiopsida; order Polypodiales; family Pteridaceae; genus Adiantum; species Adiantum capillus-veneris. The sequence goes on from NC_140948.1 coordinate 67,394,465, forward strand.
ATGCCCTCAAGTTATGGACACATTATCTATTGGGATGCCAATTTTTGCTGATCACTGATCACTAGAGTCTAAAATGGATTTTTTCCCAAACAACCAACCCTTAACATGAGACAAAGACACTGGATAGAACTTCTTTGTGAATACGATTTCCAAATACAATACAGACTTGGAAAGGAGAATGTGATTGACGATGCCCTTAGCAGAAAAGCCTTTCGTAGAGCCATCTCCATGGCCAACAATCCAATATTGGATAAGTGAGGTAATTATCACAAAAAGATGAAGTCTATCTTCAAATCATTCAAATTCTCAGCTAGGAAGATGCAATAGAAAAAGAAAAAGCCCTAGTGAAGGACCACTCTATAGAGGATGGCCTTTTTACTACAGAAATCGAATTTACATTCCTAAGGATACCTCCCTAAAGCAACTAATTATTCATGAAGGTCATGATATTCCAGTATCAGGACACCTGGGATATGAAAAAACTCTTAATACCTTGAATAAAAGCTACTTCTAAATCATAATGAAGAGGGATGTACTTTGATACATCAGACAATGCCTCTCTTGTCAAAGAGACAAGGCTGAACGAGTGATGATGCTAGGAAAGTTGTAACCCTTAGACATACCTCAAATGATGTTGAAATTCATTAGCATGTATTTCTTCACATGCCTTCCCATAGTTCAAGGAGGGTATGACTCCCTACTGGTAGTCGTGGTTATGATTACTAAAGCATCTCATCTAATACTAGTAAAAACCACTTATACTGCCTCAGTTATAAGCAAGATCTTTATTAAAGAGATCTTTAGACTACATAGGCTTCCAAAGAGAATTATCATTGAGAGGATAAAAAGTTTACTTCCAAGTTTTTGGAAGGCTCTATTTTAAGCTTTAGAAACACAAATATGTTTCAGCTCGGCATATCATCCTCAGTTAGATGGACAGACAGAGCGGGTAAACCAAGTAATTGAAGGTATCCTTCGAGCTTATTGCAGTAGAGAACCTCGTAAGTGGATTCAATTTCTTCCCTTGGTATAATTTTCCTATAACTCCTCTTTCTATAAAAGCATTGGGATGTCACATTTTAATGCTCCATATGGGCATGAATGCATATCACCATTGAATTTGTTTGACCCTACTATAAGGGTAGAAGCCTCAAAGAAAATTCTTAAGGAAATGGAAGCCCAGACCAATGCCATATGACAGGATATGCAGGCGTCTAAGGATTTTCAAAAGCATTATGTAGACCAAAAACAATCCAATTGGATCTTCAAATAAGGAGACAAGGCTTTTCTTCGAGTGTGTCCCAAAAGAAGCAACCTATCTCTGGGAAAATTCAAAAAGCTTAGTCCTAGGTATTGCGGTCCTTATGAAATAATCAAGGTCCTCAGTGATCAAGCCTACAAATTAAAGCTCCCCGAACACATCAACGTTCATGATGTATTTCACGTCTACTAAAACCGTACATCCCAAATCGCAACCATGCATTGGGGGATGAACAGATTGTAATGCAGCAGAAAGGGGTGCTGGAACTTCAGTCAGATTGTATCCTAGAAACTAGGGTAAAGGGGCCAGTACAGTGCAATCTAAGGAGTAAAGAGATGCGCGAGCTCAATCATGGGTGGATTCAACACCTGAGAGGCGCAAAAGGTTTGTAGAGGTGAGCACTCGTCAATAGAATCAACACCTCCTCCAGCAGTTCAGCATAGCGCCCATCTGACAAAGAAGCGCGCAATTCCATGCGAAAATGCCATTCTACATCATTTGAGACAGCCAAGCCCCAATAATGGGACGATTTTTAGCATATCACAAGCAGACATGTCAATGATATTCCCAGCATATTCCAATTTTTTTCCTCTGCATTGGGGGTGGGTCCATCCTCCTTTTGGTGACCGTAACGTTATTGGCCCCTCTACCCTAGAGAAAGAACTCTTAGAAATAGAGTAATCAGGGAACATTTGGTAAAGTGGAAAGATTATCCCACTGAAGATACCACTTGGAAAGATAAAACCTCTCTTCTCAAAGACTTTCCCAATTTCGGTTGAGATGAGCTCAAATTCTTAAGTTGCGGCGACTGTAAGGTCTCCACCTTCTTAGCTGTTGGGAAAGAATTCAAAGCTTCAGGAGAAAGCATTGGTCATACTACAAAGAGGTAAAAACACTATCTCAAAATAAATTAAAAATGGTATTTTTTGAATCTTAAGCACAACAAACCTAGGACTAGAATTTTTTAGAATTAATTTTGGACAAAAAGTGACCCCCCTAGTCCCTCCGGAAGATTCAATGTAAATTAAATTGCTAAGAAACATTGGATGGTTGAAATAATCATTTAAGCATAGACTTTTACTAAGGCCTCCTTGATATTTTCCCTAGATATTTATAAAAACAGCAAAAAATAGCCAAAAATTTTAGCAGGGTTGATTTTTTTAATTAGGCAGGCTCTGGGAGGAGATTGCAGGAGCTGTCAGGACCGGATTGACAATTGACAACAGTTGAGGACCGGATTTACATGGAGCCGGTCCCCCTTCCAAAAAGGCTTTGTATTATAACTTCTCCCATCAAAGGAGACTTTTGTACAGTAAAATCTTTGTGTTCCTTGACAAAACTTGTTGGTGCAATGAAGATGGAAGCTTCATACACCAAATTATGCTTGAAAAACACACCTAGTGTCCCTAGCCTCAATCCCAAGACCTCACACACCTTCAAAAATGATGAGAGCTAGTAGGTAATGTGGATTGAGAGGAAGAAGATGTATCTTACAAGAAAAAGAGTTCTCCTCACATAATCACTCGAATAGCATAGCTTAGCTTAGTAATTAGCATGGTAGAGGAGATGAGTACGCCATTGAATCTTGGCTCTTGGTTGGATTTGCATTTCATAGCCAAGATTTATTGGTGTAGGCCCCTACTTCTCAATGCTTGGAGAAGGAGATGGAGTTCTTTCTCAACACATGAGTTGTGTGTGTGTGTGTGTAGCAAAGTGAGTTTGTGTAAAAATACAAACCTTTTTCTCTCTTGGTTGATCCTCTTCCAAAAAGCTCCTGTTGGCTTTCCATTGGTTCCTACAAAGCTTAGCCAATAGAAATTAGGAAGCATAATTGATAGCCTTGTTGCACGTGTCCCCCTTTCCCCTGTTGTGAGATCTTAAGGTAAATAGATAATTTATTTAAACACTTATCGGACCTTTTAGTCTTCTGGCCAATAGTAATCAAGCAAGCCGTTGGGCTATTTGATGCTTATTGGACCCCTTGGTAGACTGTCCGATAGTATTCTAGGGAGCTTAATGTCTATTGGTTATTTTATCAAGCACTTTTAAATTGATTAGACTTATTTTACTCTAGCCAAATTCTCATTGGTCCACCTCTATGGCCATCCAATAGGATTTGAGGGAAGATTGGGGGCAACTAGCCTAGGATATTGACATGTTCCCATTCTTTCCTTTGGGAAGAGCTTGGGAGTGTGTGTGTGTGTTTTTGTCTCTCTTACCCTACCTTTAGGGCTCGCCCCCTCCTTCCTAGGGATGCAAGAAGACTTTTTAGTCTTCCCATAACCATCCAATATTTTTCTCTTTGGTCATTGGACTTTTTAGTTAATTTTTGGAACCTTAGCCTATGGAAGTCTTAATGGAGCTGAACCTTATGTCTTTTAAGTTCTATTGATGCACATTTCTCTTTTGCAGACTGCCCCCCTTTGGATCCCTGCTAAGACCGATCTGGCAGCCTTACCAATATTCTAGCTTTTATTCACCTGGTACCTCCCTATATTAAATAATAAGTTTAACATGAGAAAATCATTTGGGAGAATTAGATATTAGCTTTTATGACATTATCTCTCTCTTGAAATCATAGTCCTCCTTGACTATGAGGTATAGAAGATAAAGCCTAGTCATTAGTCCGTTTGCTAGCGGGTAGAGGATCCCTATTTTACCCTACGACACCGTTCTAGAATGGATGACTAGTCCATTTGGTGCTTGAGAGCCTTAGCTGCCGCAAGCATGTCTGCACATTAGTCCATATCAATCTTCCATAGTAGAGTGAGAAGCTCTACTTGGTGTTTGTGAGATGTCTTCTCCACAAACATGATCCTAAGCATGCATACTTATTAAGATTTGTGCTCAATAAAGAAAAACATAGTCTTATAAGACAAGAACTTTGTTCATTTATACATATTTACATTTTCTTACTCTAGGGAATCATTGTAAGCATTGACAAGGTTTAGGTTATCCTTTAATTGTGTGCCTTACATCCATCTAGCATCTTCAAAAGGATAATTTTTAAACTTGATAAGATATTGTCGGATAGTCTTACCGCCTCTCAATACCTTGTCTTCATGTTGGAGAATGGACTTAGGTTGCAACACCTCTTCTTGGTCCTCCATCTCTGGTGGGTCTTCAATGGTTTCTTATTGAGGTGGCTCTCCTTTGTAAGGCTTTAGTAGGCTCACGTGGAAAGCATTGTGTATGAGTCAATGGTTGCGAAACTTGAGTTGATAGGTCATCTCATTGATTGGCCTAAGAATCTCAAAGGGACCATAGTACCTTTTTGCTAATTTAGCATAGTACTTTTGATGTCCCGTAAGATTCTTGCCCGTTGTGTGTCTTAATCGAGGCTTGGGAAACTTAAGCAAGGCTGAATCATTTTGTTTAAAGGCTAGAGCTCTTCTGTGCTTATCACCAGCAGCCTTTTGCCTTTGTTGAGACATGGATACAACATCCTTAATCTTTTGGGAATATTTTTGCATGTCTCGACTCTCGGCTATATTCCTCTGCAACGAAGATCTTCCCATGTACCTTGAGTAGTAGGGGAAATTTTTATCTTCCCTCTATCACCTCAAAAGGTGCTTTTCCCGTGGAAGTATGTACGGTGTTATTGTAAGCATACTCCACTAAAGGTAAGTACTTGTCCCATTAGGACTTTTGATCTACTTCTATGACATAAGCTTCTAGTAGATCAAGAAGTGCTAGGTTAGCTATTTCACTTTGACCATCCATTTGCGGATGATAGGCCGAAGAGAAGTTTAGCCTTGTACATAAATTCTCAAAGACACCCTTCTAAAAATTACTGGTCATTCTAGGATCTCTATCCGACACTATAGACATTGGCAAGTCATGGTACTTGAATATTTGTGATATAAAGAGGGTTGCCATTCGATGGGCCTTGATAGTCTTTTTAACAAGTATGAAATGTGCTTATTTCTAAACTTTTCTACTATCATCCTATTCCCATGATAGACTTGGGCAATCCAAAGATAAAATCCATGGATATGCTCTCCCATGGTGAATTAGGGATTGGCAAATGTTGAAGCAATGCTAATTGCTTCTGTTTATCAAACTTCACCTTTTGGCATACCAAACATTTTGAACATACTCTTGTATGTTTGCTTTCATGGCAGGCCAATAGAAGTATATTTCTATCCCTTTTACGGTAGAGTAAATCCCTCTATGCCCTGCATAAGGAGGAGCATGGGATTCATACATTACTTTCTCACGTAGTGAGTTAGTAGCACATAGTCTGTTCCCATTGAGAAGATAACCATCTTGTAAGGTAAATGGTTCTTCCTTCTTCCCTAGTGCAAGGGATGAAATCACGTCTTTTGAAATTGGGATTGATAGTGTACTCATCTAGCATAGAAGATAGATCATCGTGAGTTGCTATGGATACCTCATTCACTCTTGATCGTCTTGAGAGCGAATGGGCTACTTGATTATTCTTGCCAGCAATGTGAGCAATATGAAAATAAAATTGCAAAAGAAAAATTTCCCACCTCATTTGTTTGTCGAAGAGCTTGGTCTGCGTCATGAAGTACTTAAGGCTTTGGTGATCCATTTGCAGAATGAAAGGAATCCCCAATAAATATTGCTTCCATGAGTCTAGAGCATGTAGAACTGCTAAGGGTCCTTCTCATATATACCTAGAGCTTGCTCAACCGGGTCAAGCCTTTGACTTTTATAGGCTATGGTATGCCCTTCTTGGAACAAAACAGCTCCAAGGCAATCACCACGTGTGTCGCATTGGACCTCAAATGGCTTTGAGAGATCCCGTAGTGTAAGCACACTTTGAGAGATAAGATTCTTTTTAAGATTTTTGAAAGCATTGTTCTCCTTGGTGGACCATATATACCTAACATTTTTCTTTGTTGAGTCATGTAATGAAATCAGTTTTTGTTCTCCAATCCTTTTAGTGCAAAAGAAAGATGGTACATACCGTATGTGTGTGGACTATCGAGCACTAAACCATATCACTATCAAAAACAGATTTCCCGTGCCTCGGGTAGAAGATCTGTTTGATAAGCTACAAGGCTCTACCTACTTCAATAGGATTGACCTTAAGAGTGGCTATCATCAAATAAGGATAGTGGATGAAGATATCCTAAAGACCGTGTTTCACACAACATTTGGTCTTTATGAATATCTAGTCATGCCTTTTGGCTTGACTAATGCACCAGCTACTTTCAATCGTCTCATGGAGAAAATTTTTAGACCATATCGTAAATTCACTGGAGTGTTCTTTGATGATATCATCATCTACTCCAAGTCTTTGGAGGAACATAAGCAACATCTCCAAGTTATTTTTCAAGCCTTGAGGGAGAACAAACTTTTTCCCAACCAAAAGAAAAGTGAATTCTTCCTTCAAGAGATTCAATATCTAGGTCATATTATCTCTCACGATGGTATTCGTATGGATCCATCAAAGTTAGAGGTAATAAAATCATGGCCTAACCCAAGGAATCTACATGAGCTAAGAAGCTTTATTGGTATGTGTGCATACTATAGACGCTTCATAGCAAAATTCTCTCAAGAACCAGGACCACTACACGACTTAACAAACAAGAACGTTAAGTTTGTATGGACTACTAAGGAGCAAAATTCCTTTGAAAAACTCAAAGAGAAGCTTACTTCCCAACCAGTCCTCGTGCTTTCGGATCTCTCAAAGCCCTTTGAGGTCCAATGTGATGCTTGTGGTGATTGCCTTGGAGCGGTTTTGCTTCAAGAAGGGCATGCCATAGCATATGAGAGCCGAAGGCTCAATAGTGATGAACGAGTCTTGGGAATTTATGAGAAAGAGCTTTTACCTGTTCTACATGCCCTAGACACATGGAAGCACTACCTATTGGGGACTCCATTTATCCTACGAACCGACCACCAAAGTCTCAAGTATTTCATGACGCAAACCAAGCTTTCCGACAAACAAATGAGGTGGGAAAATTTTCTTTCGCAATTTAATTTCCATATTGCTCACATAGCTGGTAAGCACAATCAAGTTGCTGATGCACTTTCACGACGACCAAAAGTTAATGCGGTGTCTATAGCTACTCACAATGATCTATCCTCTATGATAGATGAGTATACTACTGACCCTGACTTTAGAGACATAATGTCAGCCCTTGCTTTGGGGAAGAAAGAGGAACCATTCACCTTGCAAGATGGTTATCTTCTCCACGGCAATAGGCTATGTGTTACCCATTCCCTTCGTGAGAAGGTTATGTATGAATCCCATGCTCCTCCATATGCAGGGCATAGAGGTATTCAACCTACTCTCCGAGGAGTAGAGACGTATTTCTATTAGCCTACCATGAAAGTGGACATACAAGAGTATGTTTCAAAATGTGTAGTATGCCAAAAGACCAAGTATGATAGAGGGGAGCAACTTGGATTACTCCAGCCATTGCCTATTCCAAATTCACCATGGGAGAGTATATCCATGGATTTCATCTTTGTATTACCCAAGTCTATCCATGGGAATACAGGAATATGGACAATAGTCGACAGGTTTAGCAAGCAAGCACATTTTATTCCTGTCAAAAAGACTATTAAGGCACATCAAATGGCAACTCTTTTCATATCCCAGATTTTCAAGCACCATGGATTACCCACATCCATCATGTCAGATAGAGATCCTAGAATGACCAGTAATTTTTGAAAAGGTCTCTTTGAAAATCTAGGAACAAGATTGAATTTCTCTTCGGCCTATCACCCACAAACGGATGGCCAAAGTGAGATAGCTAATCTTACGATACTCGATCTACTCAAGACTTATGTTACCCAAGTAGATCAACGCTCACAATGGGAAAAGTATTTACCTCTAGTAGAGTATGCCTACAATAATACTGTCCATACTTCTATGGGGAAAGCACCTTTCGAGATCATAGAGGGAAGACCTCAAAGTCCCTTGCTACTCAAAGTACATGGGAAGTTCTTCGCCGCCGATGAGTATAGCCGTGACCTACAAGAATCTTTTCAAAAGATTAGGGAGGCTATAGCCATCTCTCAACAAAGGCAAAAAGCTGCTGCTGATAAGCATAGAAGAGCCTTAATGTTCAAAGAAAATGATTGGGTCTTACTCAAGTTTCCTAAGGCTCGATTAAGGCAAACGACGGGCAAAAATCCTACGGGCCATCAAAAGTATTATACTAAACTAGCAAAAAGGTACTATGGTCCTTTCCAAATCTTGAAGCCCATCAATGAGACGGCTTATCAACTCAAGTTGCCCAGCCATTGGCGTCTACACAATGCCTTTCATGTAAGCCTACTTAAGCCCTACAAAGGAGATCCACCAACTGAACCAATTATTGAAGACCCTCCCGAAGTTGAAGACCAAGAAGAGGTGCTACAACCCGAAGCTGTCCTTCGGCATGAAGACAAGGTACTACGACATGGTTAGATAATCCGACGGTATCTTATTAAGTTCAAAAATTATCCTTTTGAAGATGCTAGATGGATGCAAGGAGTACAACTTAAGGATACTATGAACCTTGTCAATGCTTACAATGCTACATTAGAGTAAGCAAATGTACAAATTTCTTTTAAATGACTCATGTTTTTGTCTTATAAGACTAGTCCTCTTTGACAAATTTAACTAGTATGCATGGTTAGAATCATGTTTGTGATGACGACGTCTCTCAAACACCAAGTAGAATTTGTCACTCTACTTTGGGAGAATGAAATGGACTAAAGAGTAGACATGCTTGCGGCAGCTATGTCTCCCAAGCACCAAATGGATTAGTCATCCATCTTGGAAAGATGTCGTAGGGTAAAAAAGGGATCCTCTACCCGCTAAGTACGATTGACTAATGACTAAGGCTTTATCCCTTCTACCTCATAGTCGAGGACGACTATGATTTCAAGAGAGAGGTAATGTCATAAAATCTAATATCTAACCAACCCAAATATTTTCTCATATTAAATTGATCACTTAATGTGGGAGAATAAACGGGAACAAGTGTTAAGATATAGATATATGCTTATAGATCTATCTCAACACGGGGCCAATAGTAAAGGGGCCCAAATGGGAGATGGTCTATCCAGAGCAAGGCTAACCAATGGAGCATAAGACGTTAGGGTTAGCTTCATTGAAGACCTCCAATAATGTGTGTAAAAGTCCTTTGACCTTAGGTAAGCTAGGGCTGAGCTTGAGGTGGGAACCCGGCCCAAACTCAAGGTGCTTGTCGTGCTTGAGGTGCTTGTCCTGCTTGAGGTGCTTGTCATGCTTGAGGCGCTTGATTAAGATTCTTGAGGTGCTTGACTGGCTCCATGCTTGAGGTGCTTGACTTGGTGCATGATTAAGGTGCTTGAGGTGCCTTGAGAAGCTTGCCTGAGATGCTTGTGGGAACACCCCCTACTTCAAGTGCTTAGTCATGCTTGATGACTAAGGGGCTTGCTCATCCAAAGTCAAAACAATCCCTACAAGGAGGGGGGAGAGCCTACAAGGGGGTGGGATGAGAGAGAACACACACACACACACACACACACACACACACACACACACACACACACACACACACACACACACACACAAGGGAAGCCCCAGCTTGAAGAGGCAGCAAGGACACTTGTCAAGTTCCTCCTCATGTTGCCCTCATGGTGTGCCTGAAACCTATTGGTTGGCCACCCAAGGGGTCCAATGATAATAAAGGATATTTAATTAATTGATTTTGCATTTATCAAGTCCTCTCTCTCAAAGGGGAAAGGGGGACACTTGTCCCAAGGCTATCCCTGTTGCTTGTAATGGCTCCTGCTTGTGATTGGCTAGGCCTGGAGGGGTCCAATGAGCTTCAAGCATGAGCTACAAGGGGGGGGTAAACCCAAGCAAGCTAGGGGGGTGCTTAGGGGGTATACTCACCCACACACACTCACAAACACTCTCATTGTGTACTATGCAAAGTGTAAGAGCTCCCTCTCTTTCTCCAAGCAAGTAGAGGTTGAGAGCCTACACCAACACTCTTGGCTATGGAGTGCAAATCCATCCACGAGCCATGCTTCAATGCTTGAGCTTTCCATCTATTTCTTCTTCATTACTATGCTATTATGTATGCTAGCACAAGAGTTATGATAAGTTAGGAACTAGCTCTTTCTCGTATGAAATGTTTCTTCTTCCTCTTCCCTACCCTCATTCCCTGCTAGCTCTCTCCACCTTCGAAGGTGTTTGAGGTCTTGGGACTGAGGCTTGGTATAGTTAAAGCTTTCTTCAAATTTAGGTTATGCTATGATGATGATGCATGAAGCTTTCCATCTTCATTGCTTCACCTAGGTCACAAGGAACACAAAGAATGTATTGTAACAAGTCTCTCTTTATGGGAGAAATCATAATACAAATGCCTATTGGAGGGGGGACCGGCTCCACATAAATCCGGTCCTCAACTGTTGTCATGTTCTCTAAATTCTCTCTCTTGCAAAAGTATTGTCTATGCCAAGTTAACTAATTGCTATGATTATGTTGCTATCTTCAATTATGTCAACCCGCTATGCTCACAAAATCATTTCTAGAAAGTACTCTCATTAAAGTCCGCTACTCTCAAATTGAATAGGCAAATTCCATTACATTGGTATCAGAGAATTTGGTTTCTCTTTTCTTGCTTAAGAAGAGAGGTCCTTAAGTAGCCTATAAATGGTTGATGTTGTTAATTATAATAGAGTAAGTGGAACTGGGATCTAATATCGGTTTTGTTAAGCCCACTATGTGGGGGATGGTGCACACCTCGGGAGCTTTGGACTTAATAATGGAGTCATTTTAGACTTGCCTACGGCTTTACCATTATTGAGCCATAAGAAGTCCGAAAGGAGCTAGCCCTTGGCAAATCTGCTATGTTAGACCTACTCCTCTACTCTCTATAATTAACCACTTTGAGCCGTGGGTGTAGATACTTAAGAGCCGATTTTCAAAGGCTAAGAGGAGTGGCAACTAAGGTTTTGTATTGCCAACGAATACACTAAGTATAAACATAAATTTTGTTAACATGGCTGACAATAATCAAGAGAGTAGAATGAACATTGATAGCTTTGATTTTTCACATGAAGGTGCTAATGATGATGCTCCCATGTTTGTGAATTATCTCGTCACTAGGTTGCAACAAGCTATGGGCAACCCTGTTTTGCAAGCCGAAGTTACTCAACAACTTCGTGCTTATGGAATTTCCCTTCCTCTCCCAGAGGAGAGAGAGCTTAGGAGGCCTCTTGAAGAGACCCCCAAAAGAAGACTCTCTCCCATTCGAGAGGAGGAATCCAAAGAGAAAGAAAGCAAAGACAGTCTAAGTTCTTCTGAAGATGTGGCTCCACGAAGACGGCGGTATAGACGATCGCCTACTCCTCCCAAGAGGAAAAGAGCAACCCATAGTCCTTCTCCTCATCACTCTGAAAGGCAAGAGAGGAAACAAAGGAAGAAAAGGGCTAGGAAGAGGTCACCCTCTTCTCCTTCTTCTTCACCTTCCTCCTCTTCCGATGAGAGTTATGGCTATTCTCCTAGAGAATACAAGAGGGGAGGACATCGCAAATCATTTCCTGCATGGCGAAGGTCACAAAAGCTAAAGAAGTTCAAGGAGGGAGGAAAGAGTATCTCTTTTCTCACCTATGATGGCACCTTTGGTGCTACCGACAAAGTGTTGGCCTTCATCCAGCAATTTGATGCGGCCTTTGGGGACGAGGGCTTCACAGAGTCCTCCAAGCTACGCCATGTAGCTATGCACTTCCAAAAATCAGCTCGTCAATGGTGGGCTAGCCTTCGTGGCAATGGAGAAGCCCCAAAGACATGGAAAACTCTACGAGTTTCCATCATGAAGCAATTTCTTCCAAGTGATACTAAAGATAAAGTGCTTACCGAATGGCGCGGCTTGAAGCTTCTCTCTCATGAGTCTATCAACAAGTATGTAGACAAGTTTTGGGATTTACATCTCAAAGCTACTGTCTTTCAAAAGATAGACTTTTTCGAGAAAAGACAGCAATTCTGTGCCGGATTACCTGAAGAGATGGCCGAATACATCAACTCTCAACGGCCCGGTACTATTACCGAAGTAATCCACCACACCATGGTTGCTTCACGCATCAATTTCCATCAAGGGGCTAGATGTAATGTCAAGCCCATGCAAAACAAAGATAAAAATGATGCAAAGGGGAAATCCAATGCTCAAAATAATTCCCAAGGCACTTCCAACAACAACAATCGGTCCAAGGAGAAGGGATTTTACAAAGGTAAAAACAAACTCTCTCCTGAAGAGCTTGAAGCTTTTCGCAAGGACCATAAGTGTTTCAAGTGTGGGGAGCAAGGACATGGCTATCGTTCTTGCCCCAGGAAGAATACTCGCAATGAGACTCCTAGGGCTTCCACCATCAAAGCTCCAAAAGAGGATGCTCATTGCAAAGGATCATCACTTTCCTATGCGTGGGGAAAGGTAAGAGAGCATGATGCCTTCATCTTGTTTGACCCAGGCTCTACTCTCAACTTCATATCAATAGAGTTGGCCACCAAGTTGGGCATTCAAGCTTTTCAGATGGGAGATATAGTAACAACTGATGCAGCTTTCAAGGGACAACAAGCCTCCGTTACTCCCTTGATTGGGAAGTTGAGGCTTCATGTCCAAAGCTATGTCGACAAAGAAGACTTCTTCATCTCTCCTCTCCAACATCAGGATGTTATCCTAGGGGCACCATGGTTTGATTGCATGGCTGCCAACATGAAGTTCCCTGAAAGGAGAATTTACTTCACCTACAGGGGAAAGAACATGTATATAGATGCTAGTGAGCGTGGTCGCACTATTCCACTTGTAAATCCTCTTTCTTTTAATAAATCAATGAAGAGCACAGTTTCTACGTACATGATTTATGTCAAAGAGTCTCTAAAAGCTAATAATGTTTCATCAAATGAAAATGATAGAAATCAAGAAGAGTTAGACTTGTCTACTTTTCTAAAATGATTCCAAGATGTGTTCATCGATGATATCCCTATGGACCTACCTCCAAAACGAGGGGATGATGACCATCGTATTGAGCTCCTTCCAGGAAGCTCACCGCCTAACAAACCTCCTTATCCAGTCTCACAAGCTCAACAAGAGGAGATTATGAGGCAAGTATAGGAATTGGTAGACAAAGGGATGGTGAGGCCTAGTTCCTCTCCCTTTTGTTCTCCAGTCCTTTTAGTGCAAAAGAAAGATGGTACATACCGTATGTGTGTGGACTATCGAGCACTAAATCATATCACTATCAAAAACAGATTTCCCGTGCCTCGGGTAGAAGATCTGTTTGATAAGCTACAAGGCTCTACCTACTTCAATAGGATTGACCTTAAGAGTGGCTATCATCAAATAAGGATAGTGGATGAAGATATCCTAAAGACCGCGTTTCGCACAACATTTGGTCTTTATGAATATCTAGTCATGCCTTTTGGCTTGACTAATGCACCAGCTACTTTCAATCGTCTCATGGAGAAAATTTTTAGACCATATCGTAAATTCACTGGAGTGTTCTTTGATGATATCATCATCTACTCCAAGTCTTTGGAGGAACATAAGCAGCATCTCCAAGTTATTTTTCAAGCCTTGAGGGAGAACAAACTTTTTCTCAACCAAAAGAAAAGCGAATTCTTCCTTCAAGAGATTCAATATCTAGGTCATATTATCTCTCACGATGGTATTCGTATGGATCCATCAAAGTTAGAGGTAATAAAATCATGGCCTAACCCTAGGAATCTACATGAGCTAAGAAGATTTATTGGTATCTGTGCATACTATAGACGCTTCATAGAAAAATTCTCTCAAGTAGCAGGACCACTACACGACTTAACAAAGAAGAACGTTAAGTTTGTATGGACTGCTAAGGAGAAAAATTCCTTTGAAAAACTCAAAGAGAAGCTTACTTCCCAACCAGTCCTCGTGCTTTCGGATCTCTCAAAGCCATTTGAGGTCCAATGTGATGTTTGTGGTGATTGCCTTGGAGCAGTTTTGCTTCAAGAAGGGCATGCCATAGCATATGAGAGCCGAAGGCTCAATAGTGATGAACGAGTCTTGGGAATTTATGAGAAAGAGCTTTTAGCTGTTCTACATGCCCTAGACACATGGAAGCACTACCTATTGGGGACTCCATTTATCCTACGAACCGACCACCAAAGTCTCAAGTATTTCATGACGCAAACCAAGCTTTCCGACAAACAAATGAGGTAGGAAAATTTTCTTTCGCAATTTAATTTCCATATTGCTCACATAGCTGGTAAGCACAATCAAGTTGCTGATGCACTTTCACGACGACCAAAAGTTAATGCGGTGTCTATAGCTACTCACAATGATCTATCCTCTATGATAGATGAGTATACTACTGACCCTGACTTTAGAGACATAATGTCAGCCCTTTCTTTGGGGAAGAAAGAGGAACCATTCACCTTGCAAGATGGTTATCTTCTCCACGACAATAGGCTATGTGTTACCTATTCCCTTCGTGAGAAGGTTATGTATGAATCCCATGCTCCTCCATATGCAGGGCATAGAGGTATTCAACCTACTCTCCGAGGAGCAGAGACGTATTTCTATTAGCCTACCATGAAAGTGGACATACAAGAGTATGTTTCAAAATGTGTAGTATGCCAAAAGACCAAGTATGATAGAGGGAAGCAACCTCGATTACTCCAGCCATTGCCTATTCCAAATTCACCATGGGAGAGTATATCCATGGATTTCATCTTTGGATTACCCAAGTCTATCCATGGGAATACAGGAATATGGACAATAGTCGACATATTTAGCAAGCAAGCACATTTTATTCCTGTCAAAAAGACTATTAAGGCACATCAAATGGCAACTCTCTTCATATCTCAGATTTTCAAGCACCATGGATTACCCACATCCATCATGTCAGATAGAGATCCTAGAATGACCAGTAATTTTTGGAAAGGTCTGTTTGAAAATCTAGGAACAAGATTGAATTTCTCTTCGGCCTATCACCCACAAACGGATGGCCAAAGTGAGATAGCTAATCTTACGATACTCGATCTACTCAAGACTTATGTTACCGAAGTAGATCAACGCTCACAATGGGAAAAGTATTTACTTCTAGTAGAGTATGCCTACAATAATACTGTCCATACTTCTACGGGGAAAGCACCTTTCGAGATCATAGAGGGAAGACCTAAAAGTCCCTTGCTACTCAAAGTACATGGGAAGATCTTCGCCGCCGATGAGTATAGCCGTGACCTACAAGAATCTTTTCAAAAGATTAGGGAGGCTATAGCCATCTCTCAACAAAGGAAAAAAGCTGCTGCTGATAAGCACAGAAGAGCCTTAATGTTCAAAGAAAATGATTGGGTCTTACTCAAGTTTCCTAAGGCTCGATTAAGGCAAACGACGGGCAAAAATCCTACGGGCCATCAAAAGTATTATGCTAAACTAGCAAAAAGATACTATGGTCCTTTCCAAATCTTGAAGCCCATCAATGAGACGGCTTATCAACTCAAGTTGCCCAGCCATTGGCTTATACACAATGCCTTTCATGTAAGCCTACTTAAGCCCTACAAAGGAGAGCCACCAACTGAACCAATTATTGAAGACCCTCCCGAAGTTGAAGACCAAGAAGAGGTGCTACAACCCGAAGCTGTCCTTCGGCATGAAGACAAGGTACTACGACATGGTTAGATAATCCGACGGTATCTTATTAAGTTAAAAAATTATCCTTTTGAAGATGCTAGATGGATGCAAGGAGTACAACTTAAGGGTACTATGAACCTTGTCAATGCTTACAATGCTACATTAGAGTAAGCAAATGTACAAATTTCTTTTAAATGACTCATGTTTTTGTCTTATAAGACTAGTCCTCTTTGACAAATTTAACTAGTATGCATGCTTAGAATCATGTTTGTGATGACGACGTCTCTTAAACACCAAGTAGAATTTATCACTCTACTTTGGGAGAATGAAATGGACTAAAGAGTAGACATGCTTGCGGCAGCTATGTCTCCCAAGCACCAAATGGATTAGTCATCCATCTTGGAAAGATGTCGTAGGGTAAAAAAGGGATCCTCTACCCGCTAAGTACGATTGACTAATGACTAAGGCTTTATCCCTTCTACCTCATAGTCGAGGACGACTATGATTTCAAGAGAGAGGTAATGTCATAAAATCTAATATCTAACCAACCCAAATGAATTTCTCGTATTAAATTGATCACTTAATGTGGGAGAATAAACGGGAACCACTGTTAAGATATAGATATTTGCTTATAGATCTATCTCAACACGGGGCCAATAGTAAAGGGGCCCAAATGGGAGATGGTCTATAAAGAGCAAGGCTAACCAATGGAGCATAAGACCTTAGGGTTAGCTTCATTGAAGACCTTCAATAATGTGTGTAAAAGTCCTTTGACCTTAGGTAAGCTAGGGCTGAGCTTGAGGTGGGAACCCGGCCCAAACTCAAGGTGCTTGTCGTGCTTGAGGTGCTTGTCATGCTTGAGGTGCTTGATTAAGATGCATGAGGTGCTTGACTGGCTCCATACTTGAGGTGCTTGACTTGGTGCATGATTAAGGTGCTTGAGGTGCCTTGAGAAGCTTGCCTGAGATGCTTGCCTGAGATGCTTGTGGGAACACCCCCTACTTCAAGTGCTTAGTCATGCTTGATGACTAAGGGGCTTGCTCATCCAAAGTCAAAAAGATCCCTACAAGGAGGGGGGAGAGCCTACAAGGGGGGGGGGGGGGGGGATGACAGAGAACACACACACACACACACACACACACACACACACACACACACACACACACACATACACACACAAGGGAGGCCCCAGCTTGAAGAGGCAGCAAGGACACTTGTCAAGTTCCTCCTCATGTTGCCCTCATGGTGTGCCTGAAACCTATTGGTTGGCCACCCAAGGGGTCCACTGATAATAAAGGATATTTAATTAATTGATTTTGCATTTATCAAGTCCTCTCTCTCAAAGGGGAAAGGGGGACACTTGTCCCAAGGCTATCCCTGTTGCTTGTAATGGCTCCTGCTTGTGATTGGCTAGGCCTGGAGGGGTCCAATGAGCTTCAAGCATGAGCTACGAGGGGGGGTAAACCCAAGCAAGCTAGGGGGGTGCTTAGGGGGTATACTCACCCACACACACTCACAAACACTCTCATTGTGTACTATGCAAAGTGCAAGAGCTCCCTCTCTTTCTCCAAGGAAGTAGAGGTTGAGAGCCTACACCAACACTCTTGACTATGGAGTGCAAATCCATCCACGAGCCATGCTGCAATGCTTGAGCTTTCCATCTATTTCTTCTTCATTACTATGCTATTATGTATGCTAGCACAAGAGTTATGATAAGTTAGGAACTAGCTCTTTCTCGTATGAAATGTTTCTTCTTCCTCTTCCCTACCCTCATTACCTGCTAGCTCTCTCCACCTTCGAAGGTGTTTGAGGTCTTGGGACTGAGGCTTGGTATAGCTAAAGCTTTCTTCAAATTTAGGTTATGCTATGATGATGATGCATGAAGCTTTCCATCTTCATTGCTTCACCTAGGTCACAAGGAACACAAAGAATGTATTGTAACAAGTCTCTCTTTATGGGAGAAATCATAATACAAATGCCTATTGGAGGGGGGACCGGCTCCACATAAATCCGGTCCTCAACTGTTGTCATGTTCTCTAAATTCTCTCTCTTGCAAAAGTATTTTCTATGCCAAGTTAACTAATTGCTATGATTATGTTGCTATCTTCAATTATGTCAACCCGCTATGCTCACAAAATCATTTCTAGAAAGTACTCTCATTAAAGTCCGCTACTCTCAAATTGAATAGGCAAATTCCATTACAAGGAGGTTTATTAGGCAGTGAGCTTCCCCAGAAGAAGTTCAATTGGCATGGTCGTCATCCTATCATTTGGGAGGTAACTCACAAGGGATGTTGTCAATAAAAACATCTTGGAATCCCTTGAGGAAATTGGATAACTTTAATTTCTTTTGATTGCTTATATCTTCTTTTTCTAAAACATTAGGTTCATTATGAGAATCTTTAACAAAAATCATGGACATGGAAATAGAGCTCTTTATTGACTTACTAAAATCTTGCTTATGTACAATGGGTATGGTGCTACCCAACTCCTTAGAATCTATGTAGATATCTTTTTCCCTGTACCTAAAGTAGATTTTTCTTTGAAGGAATTTAACATTGGCAGCCATGCGATCAAACCATGGTGCCCCTTGGATTACATCCATATGTTTGAGAGAAGAGATGAAGAAATCCTCCTTGTTCGCCTCATTTTCCCAACTATTGGAGTGACTGAGGATTTTTCATCCCTTGAAAGCACCATCCACAGGTAGGACATCTCCCATCTCATAGGCTTGGATGCCTAGCTTGGTGGCCAACTCTGTGGATATGATATTGTGAGTAGAACTAGAGTTTAAGTGAATGAAAGCATCATGTTCTCTTACCTTTCCCCAAGCATGACATAGAGGAGATCCTTTGTGATGAGATCCTCTTATTATATTTTGACCAAGGTATCTCTAGGAGGCTCATTACGTGTATTCTTGTGGGGGAAAGCATGATAGGCAATCCCTTGCTCCCCGCACTTGAAACAACGATTATCTTTCTGATAATGCTCTAACTCTTCAGGAGAGAGTTTATTTTTACCTTTACAAACTCCCTTCTCTTTAGCTTTGTTGTTGTTGGTGTTGCCTTTGGGAGACTTTTGGACGTTGTCCTTCCCCTTAGGCTCATGACGGTCCTTGTTTTCCGTGGGCTTAAGATTTCTCTTAGCCCCTTGTTGGAAGTTGATTCTTGAAGCCACCATAGAATGGTATATGACCGCAGATATGGTGTGAGGCCTTTAAGAGTTAACATACTCCATCATATCCTCAGATAAACCCACACAAAATTGTTGTTTTTGCTCTCCAAAGTCCATCTTTTTGTAGACAGTGGCGTTGAGATGTAAATCCCAAAACTTATCTACATTCATAGGGAGAGAGCTTCAAGCTTCGTCATTCGATGAGTACTTTGTGTTTGGCATTGCCAAAAACTACTTCATGATGGAAGCTCTTAAAGCTTTCCATGTTTGTAGAGCTTCCCAGTTTGCTTCTAGGCTAGACCACCATTGCCTGGCGGACTTTGAAAATGCATAGCTACATGATGTAGCTTAGAGGACTCCATTTCAAACGCCACATTGAATTGTTGGATAAAGGCTAAGACTTTGTCCGTAGCACCAAAGGTGCCATCGTAGGTAGGGAAAGAGATGTTCTTTCCTCCCTATTTGAACTTTTTGAGCTTAAGCGACCTTTTCCATGTGGCATAGGATTTCCTATGGCCTGTTCTCTTGGGCGGTTTGAGAGCTTCACCATCACGTTCCTCAAAAGAGGAAGAGGATGAGGAGGATGGAGAAGAGGGTGACCTCTTTCTCGCATTTTTCTTCCCTTGTTCCTCCTTTTCTACACCATCACTTTATTCAGAAGAGGAAGAGGATGAGGAAGATGGAGAAGAGGGTGACCTCTTTCTCGCATTTTTCTTCTCTTGTTTTCTCTCTTCTCTCTTTGAATTATGGTGAAGAGGAGTATGTGATGGTCTTCTTTGTTTATGGGGTGTTGGAGAGCGTTTTGTCTGCCGTCTTCGTGGAGCCATCTCCGTCGAGGTGGCAAGAGACTTGCTTTTTTCTCGTTCTTTTGGTGGGGGCTCTACCATTGAAGCTTGGGTTCTCTTTTTGGAGGGAGATGCCTCATCGAGCATCACATTTTTGAGCCCTTCATACGGATCCTCCTCTTCTTCTCTTATCGCAGAGAGTCCTATTTTGGAAGTCTCACTAGGAGCCTTCCTAGGTACTCTCTCTTCTTGGTGGGGAGTTTGGAGAATACCATGGGTGCACAATTGTTGTAGCACATCACCTTGGAGGGATGGATTTCCCAGGGCTTGTTAAAGCCCAGAAACAAGATAGTTTACAAGCATAGGGGCATTAGCAAAATCAAAGCTATTCACATTCATTTCAATCTCTTTTCCTTTTCCAGCCATACTAGAAAATTTTAGATGTAAATATTTACTTGTACTTTTGAACTTCAAGCCCTAGTTGCTACTCCTCTTTACCTTCAAAGATAAGCACTCAAGCATCTATACCCGTGGCTCAAATATTATTTTTTTGCAAGGAATAAAGAGGGTTTAACAGAGCCAAGAAAGCACTAGTTCCTGTCAAGATTCTAATAGCTCAATAATGGTTAAGCCATAGGCAAGCTCCACAGGACTCCATTATTAAGACCATAGCTCTCGAGGGTATCCCCATTAACTGCATAAAGCAGGCCTGCTTCAAGGATGAAAAATCCCTATTCTACTTAACCACTTGGTCATCAAAAAGTACACCTAAATCGCGAAAAATACACCTCACCTTGAATTTGGCCAAAAGTTCTAAAAAAACTAAAGAACATCAATTTTTGGAGCAACTTAAAATAATAATAGTGAACATTGTCAAAAAGACTTCAATTTTTTGAACTAAAGTCAATGTAGAAAGTTTTGTAAGACGAAAAAGTGCAAATATTCCTTAAAAAATTACACAACATTCCACTAAAAAAACAATTACATCCTCGAAAGCTTACAATTGAAGACTCAAGGTTATCAATTACAATCCTTAAAATTTTTCCATCAAAATTTTCATGGTTTGTTGACAAAGATGACCAAACTTCTTCAAAGTGAGAGCATAAACAAGGTTTTTCATATCCTCCAAGTTTAATTTATTGATGCGTCGTTTGCTATTTTTTGTTTTCTTCTTCCTAGTCACCTTGATCACCTCAGGTAGTACTTACTTGTATTTGCATCTTCTCAAACTACTTTGTATCAATGAACATCAATTGAATACAGATTTGTAATACACTTTTATTGTAGCGCGTATGAAGATTTTTGTTCATTTGTTGTGTATAAGTATTTCAGGATTCAACTTTTTTTAATTCTAGAAGACAAGAGTACTTCAAGAGCACTTCTCTATTTCAGAACACAAGATTGTAACAATTTTGTATTTTAGAATAATACAAAATTACAACACAAGTGTATTCTAGAATACAACCCATGTGTATTCTGGAATAAAAGTTTGTAGCACAAGTCTAGTTTGGAATACAAGTTTGAAGTACTGTGGGATGCGTGTCTAACCTCACTATCTTATTTATTGCAGTATTAGCCAAAACCACAGTTAAATTTTCAATGCATGGGATGAAGCTGACTCGACTAGTGCATAGAGGCTACAAGAGGGTGTCAATCTCTCGAAAAACAACTAACAACTTGCATCTAACTCAAGCTACACTCAAATGATAGAATCGCTCATCGTCAACCAATTCACATCACTTACAGCATCAAATGACATCCAAACGTAAGGAAACTTCTGGGACATGTTTATCAGACCTCAGCACACATGCTTATGGTCTCAAATCCCACTTAGGTCAAGTTCCAAAATCGCATTATTAATAGCTATGGATTTTTGACCTAGTCGTTTTCGACCTAGAATGCATCCAAATGCTTAGAAATGATGCCCCAATACCCCGCCTATGCTTAGTTTTTTATTTGAAAGTGTAAACTACTAGTTATGATGAAATTAGAGGCCGTTGGTTGATGACGCCAAAAGCTACGAAATACTATGAAGTGCTTACGTCAATGCATAGAGCTCTTACGTGCAGTTGCAATGCAACAAATGCAACTGCAATGTGACAATCGGGGAGGGAATAGGAAAGAGGAGAGAGGTGAGTGCCATTAGCTCACATTGTGTATTTCATTATCCAAAACTTAATAATAACTTACAAAAATTGGCTTTTATACCTTAGCCAAGGTTTTTGGTGGTCAAAACTAATAATCTAGGAGTTCTACCAAAGATGGGTAATGACAGGTTGATACAATCTGGAAGCTTGTAGCCCCAGCTCATCAATTACAAGGTTTATCTAAAAAAATAAGAGTTAGAATATTCCCGATTTATCAAAATAATAAGTGTTTTTACAATGAGAACTCCACAGAATGGTATCTGTGTTAGCTTGCTGCTAACATTCCCCCCCTCCTCACCTGTGTCGTTCCTTGCCATAACTTTATGGACTGAAGTAGTCTTCGGGCTGACGGATGGCGAGATGGTCTTTAAGCACTGTTAGAGCCTTTTGATATCTGATTTTTCATTCCTTATCTGGCACTTGCAAGGACTGTATAGTTACTTTGTTTTCCAGCTCCACTGTTTAAGTAGCCTACAAACCTTGAGGTTAGGTTGCTGATCACTCACGCAAATATCTTCGTTCGCCAAGTGAAAAATCCAGTGTAGAACGCTTCCTCGAACGCCAGCATATTGTGAGAAGGTAGAAACATGCACCTGGTGTAGAAGCCATAGAGGACTTCTTCGAAAGGTTGGCCACTGAGATCATAGCATAAACCTTTGTTACCCTCGAGGAATGGCATCCAAGGGGCGCCTCCTTGCTCTGGCTCATTGAAAACTTTGATGCATGTGAGCAACATTTGGTAGATTTTGTATAGCATAGCACATGACAAATCTGGTAGACTTTTAAAGAATGACATGGCGCCCTTTAGGGTTTTCACCATGTATTCTTCACTCGTTGGTCCATTTTTTGGAGCAGGCAATCTGGGGTAATTCAGCCAGGTTGGCTACTTCTTTAGTAGTGCCTCATGTGCTATTGAGTTCCTTACTCTTGGTACATGATAGAAGGTGGGATCCTTTTGCAGGGCCGCAAGTGCTCTTGTGAACAGAATCAAGTACCTAGGATTCTTGTTCAGCCAGATCAACCTCCACTTTGGGTGGTCTTTATCTGTGCCCTCAACTTGCATGTATGTGTTAAGTCTTTCTTTTACTTGTAGCAACGCAAATTTTATCAGAGGCTAGGGCAAGGATTGTTGGTTCCATTGCGCATTTATTTGATTGGGAGTGAGTTGTGTGACATTGACAGAATGAAGTACTCTCAGCTCTCAATCCATTGCTACCTTCCACTTCTCATCTACCTCTTGTGTAAATTTTTCCTTTAGTGCATCTTCTTCAGCCTTTGAGAGTTGGACCATGGGCATTGTGTCTGTTTCGGTAATTGGCACTTGAAATTCTTCCTTACTGCTCATCTCTGCTGTTGACCATGTCTCCATGTCAGCAAATGATACTGAGGGGATTTCTATATGAGGTGGCTCCAAAGTGCCTGCCTCTTCTTGCGTTTCTCTTCTTCCCTCTCTTAGTAGCTGGTTCACTCATTTGAGTTTATCTATTGAGGCGGTCCGGGGCGGGCAACAAGAAGAGCAACCTCTAGACACCCTTCAAGGCTCTCGTGCTGCTCAATGGGGCTGGGACACAACACAACACAAACCAAAACAACAAACCCACATCCAAATCCCAACTACACAAGGGACACCACTTAGTTTAAGAGAGAACTAGGATGCAAAAGAGGAGAATCGTTAGAGCAACCCACAAACAAGCAAGGAATTTACACTAACCCTAACACCAATGGAACACTCTCACACACTAAAACACGAGAGCGAGAGCGAGAGCGAGAGAGAGAGAGAGAGAGAGAGAGAGAGAGAGAGAGAGAGAGAGAGAGAGAGAGAGAGAGAGAGAGAGAGAGAGCGAGATGGTGTACAACTTAGCTTCAACTTTATATTTTGCACAAAAAGGAACTTAGAGCTTGTGGAATCAAGTGACAAGATTTGGTTATAGCATCACTAGCACATTGTCTTAGGGTTATGGGAGCCCTCTCACCATCCACCCTCTTACAATGGTAGCCAAACAATAGCCAATGAATCACAAGCAACAAAACAACAACCTTCAATGAAACAAGTCACCTTATGAAGCTGAATGAGTTTGCCAAGCCAAATTGGAGGAGAAGCGTGAGCCTTTGGACATGAATTGCACCCAAAACTACCAATTCATTGATGTTGGGGTAGATACAACAATGGTAGGAAGAATATCTTCTACTCGCACTCACTCAAACTAGCTCAAGCTTTTCTATGCACCAAGGTGATGGTGTATAGAAAGCTTGCTCTCTCTTTACAACCAAGATAGAATTGGCGTGTGGTACGCTCAATCTAGTGTGCAATGGTATAGTGATTTCTTTTACAAGGAGGAATGGGTTCTATTTATAGGTTTTAGAAGCCTTGATTAGGATTAAGCCTAATCAATTTTATTAGGAAAGATCAAGGATTATGAATTTTTATGAATTTCAAATGAGAATGGGGTCTCTCTTTTCTCTTGAGTCACATGGATGTGGGCTCAAGTAAGAGAATTATTGATGTGGTGAAAGGAGAGAAACTTCCATGGGAGTGAGTGAATTTGTTTTACTTGTGCGGTTGCCTACTATATATGTTGATAGTGTGGGTGCATTTTTACAAGAGAAGTTAGTTGTTAGTGGTAATAATCACTAGAATTGTTAGTGATACATTTACAATGGGTAGGATGAGTTGATTTGATGAAGGAAGAGGGGTGAATTAAAAGAGAATCATTGAGATGGTGAAGCTTTGAAGAAGCTTGAACTCACCCTTGTGTAGATTGTGGAAAAAATGACCGCTGGTCTTCTTCTTCTTCTTCGCTTCTTTACGCCGCCCCCACGGTTGACCACCACGATGAAAAGATGATTTGTTGATGAAAAATCCTCAATTTTCAGAAGTTATCATGGTTAAGATGCTGAATTTTAGATATTTTTAGGAGAGGTAAATGAAATTGTAACATAGAAGCAATAGAGAGAGACATGGAGAGGGTGTATGTATGTAGAGGTTCATAAAAGAACTATAGGGATGAGAGAGAAGGGTAATGGTGAAGAGGGTGGGAGAAGCCATGGAAATTGCAGGTTTGAGTGAGGGAAGGAGAGGGAGGGATGTGTAAGAGTGAGTAGGTGTGTGGAAGGGTGAGAGAAGACTAAGGGCTACTTGTGAGAAAAGTGGGCAGACAGGGGTCCACTCAAAAAATCATAGCTCACCGTTGGTAGCTCCAAAAATCATGAAAAAATTTGAGGTGATTATTCAGAGTGTGGGCTACATTTTCGCTTTTGACCATCGCTCCAAATTCGGAGTGGAGATAGGTGCCAAAATTCTCACCAAAAAGCCTATTTTTATGCCTGCAAAAGTCTTTTAGTGGCCCCCTCCTTTGTTGAATTTGTACAATGCATCCAAGAGTGAGCCCCTCCTTTGTCATATTATAATACAAAGCATCCAAGTTGCCCTTGACCCATGCATGGAGGAGGATTATTGGTGAATAAAGAAATATATACATGGTGGGACTAGTGTATGGACTATTCATGGACTTTAGCTCAATGAGCACATGGTGTTAGAATAATGAGTAAAAATAATAATAAAAATATGGAGGAGTTATGGATATGGAAAGATATTGGAATCATATGATATGGTCCCTCCTTGAATTATTTTGGGTGAAAGAGGAAAAGGTATGCAAGTAAATAATATAATAAACGTAACCAATGAGTAGAAATCAATTTTTTGTTTTCACGAGGGTGAGGGTGAAAATGTGGGAGTGATTTGTATAAAGGAAAAATATGAGGTTAGAGTATGTACATATTGGCAAAAAATATAATCATGGTGTAAGAGGATGAAAGAAGGTGTACATAGGTTTAATAAAACACACACCTAAGTAGAAATATTTAAATAAAATACCAAAATAATTATAAAAAATCCCTATATTTAGGCCATATATACAATGAAATATTTACACACAAAGAGGCCATAATATACTTTTATTTTTTTATTTTTTTGGCTCAACTAGCCCAGTGACTAGCTAGCTGAGGGTTTTTAAGAAGATATGGAAAAAGCCCCCTAACTCACACACGCCTATGTACAGTGAAATGGTAGGGATAGCCATAGAGTTTGGGTGAATTTGGTAGGGTGGAGTAACTTACTATGGCAATTATGGAGAGCCGAAAAACGGCTATCACTATCTCCTTTAGCAGCTCGTCTTCTCTTTGGACCTGCATCAAGGCCAGGTCTCTGTGCTGAGACTGCTCTAATTTCATCTCCAGCTCAAGGTCTTTATTTTTCATTTCTAACACCTTGTAGACCTCGTCTGTTCCCTTGATCAAGACGACGGTTGGATTTTCTCGTATTTGCCACAAGAATAGTGTGATCATTGATTCTTTGTTCTGAGTACTGTAGAGAAGCATTGGCCACATCTAACTGTACCTGGATCTTTTGAGCTGATAGAGTGGTAGTTATAAGTTCATTTGTCACTTCCGCCAACTGATCTTCCTTGGCTTTGCATGCATGTTACAGTTTGGTAAGCAGCTCACACAGTTCTTCCATTTCCTTTTGTTGCTTGTCTCTTGCGTGTTGATGCTGTTCAACTTCCGCTCTTAACTCCCGCACTTGCCTCTGGAGATTGATGATGACCTTAAGTCTGTCGTCTAACTCCCCTTGGAGTTTTTAGATCACCATCTCTAATTCTTTGGCCCGTGTGCTACAGCCAAGTGCTGCTGAGCGATGTCTTTCTGTCATCTCCTTCATTTTCTTAGCATATTTTTTCACTTGCATGATGACTTCATCATTCGATTGTTGCCAATCTTATCTTTGTGTGAATTGCCTTGATGTTTCTACAGATTCTTTTACCTCTGGCTGCGTCATGGTTGCTGGTTTCTGTTGTTGCCCTTGTGTCAGCTGATCTTTTCCTTTTGAGGAAGAGAATTGTATAGCATCCTATCTTGTTGTGTTGAGGTAGAGGGTGTTTCCTCGGCCTCTTGTTCTCTTGTGTGCTTAACTTTTGCGGAGTCCTCTTCTGGTGCAGGACTAGTTGCCTTTTTTTTCTGGCTCTTTTGCTATTTTGCTTCTCTTGATTAGAGACAGCTTCTTGTTGTGTTGTTTTTGCTGCTTCTTGCTATTCAGATCTTGTGTAGCTTCAACTATTTTTTCCTATTAAGCTTTTGCTTCTTTCGTTCGCTCACTTATTGAGATTCTAACTGGTGATGGTGGTGGGCTTGGCATTGGTTGATCTTGGTGTTCAAAAACAGGATAAGATATGCGAGGAGACACGTCACCTTGAGCACGTTGTGCTTCTGCTTGTGCAGTGGTTTCCTCTGCATGCTCTTGATGTTTTTTGCCTTCTTTGCCGCTTCTTTGGCTTCTTTCATCTTTAAAGCTTCTGCTTCTTGGTACATACATTTCAATACTTCAATGGGTTCTTCAGCCTGCTTCTTGGTGTGATGCTTGGTTCTTGGTCTATTAAGCCCACTAGGCACCCACTTTTCTGGGTCCTTTCCTTGTGCTTAACGACTATGTTGGTATGCGTGTTTCTATCTTTCAAACCGGGATTGCTTTTGCACATGCTCTGCTTGGTGTGCTGCCACGGGTTTTCTCTTCATTTCCTCCCTTCGTGCTCTCTTTTATTCATTATCCGAGCTTTCATTGTTGTGCCTTTCTACCGAGCTTTCAGCCGATTCTTCATCAGAATTGTAGGATCTCTTGGTCGATCTTGTAGCTCGAGGAGATGGTTGAGCTGACACTATCCACGTATTTTGGGCTGAGGCGGGTGGTAGGTTGTTGGCCATGCCGATGGCATGGTATGCAATCCTTGGCAACACCTCTGGTACACCCAGCTATGTAATCTTTGCTTCTTTCGTTATTCCTTTCAAAGTGGTCAAGACGTATTGTGCATGATCCACCGGTTTTCTGGTTATTGACTTGAGAACTTGAGTGAAGGTGGTGGCAATCACATGATTGGGTGTGGTATACCTTGGTGGCCTATCAGCCAGATAATGGAAAGGCTGGTGATATAACCTTGCTGGCTCTTCAACCTGTTTGTGAATAAGGTCCACAAAGGGTGTCCATAGTGGTTTCTTTTGTGAAAGTTCCAACAGTCTTCCTTTGCCCTCATTGTCATTCCTTCTGTGGGAAATCTGAATGCCTCTGCCACTATTTCCTTGGTGATCACCACTTCAAATTTGTTCCCTTGTGTGTCAGAAATTTTTGCAACTCCATCTTCCTTAATCTTGGAAAAAAGCTCGTAAGCTTTTTGGAAGTCTACTCCGCACGGCTCTTGTTTGTAAAAATCTCTAAGTCCTAGCCGTCGGTTGGCATCTTTGGTTTGCACTTTTCCACGACATCATACACTTCTTTTGGTAGGTGTTGCAACTCTACCTGATGTCCCTCCTCACTCTTGAATCTACCAGTGAACACTGTGGTGTGATGCTCCTCAAGCTATTCCGTTGAGAGATAGGTTGCCTTGGCGGTTTTGACTGAATCTGGGTCCAATTGGTATGTTGGTAGTTCTTGCAACTTTTCTTTCTTGTTGAGCTTCTTCTTGGCCCTCTCTGCTGCTTGCATGGATCCTGTTCAGTAACAGAGTGTCAAAGTTAGCAGATTTGATATATTTTTCTCTGAAGAGTCCTTTAGTCTGAAATGATGACAATTTTTGTCCAATTTGTTTCAAATCAATTTTTGAACAAGCATAGATGCATAAAAACATGCAAGGAAAAAAATTATAAAGTTCAAACAAAAATTTGCAACCCAAAGTAAACAATCGTGATTATTTACAGTTGAGTATTTTTTTGAACATTTTGCAAACTTGGCATCACAAGCTTGGAGTATATACCAAATACATGCTCTGAGTGAAATATGGGCTCATTTGGATGCATAGGGTGAAAATGGAACCATATTTTGGCTTTAGGTCTCTGAAACAGTAGATATAATTAAAATTTGAGATTTTGAGCTCCAAATTGATTCAAACTTGGCTAGTGGGTTTAACAAATCATGTTCTTTGGATGTATGATGGCAATATATCAAAATTCCCCCATTTTGGCTAGAAAGTAAATAATCGTGATTATTAACTTTTCTACCAAAATGAACATTTGTGATTTTGATGGAAATAAGTGGTCCATAACTCAAAATTTGGCTTGCAAAGACTTATTTGCATTTTTTGGCAATTTTCCAAGTTATAGGTGCTCATTTTGGCTCATACTTGATTTTTTGCATGTAATAGGTGTGTACACATGATAGGTGAGGTGATGATGCAATTTTCAAGCAAAAATAGTGCAAAGGTAAATAATCGCGACTATTTACAGCAATCACAATTTTCTTGCAAAACTTAAAATTTTTGACCTAGACACATTTTATACACCTAAAACAAGTCCTAAATTGAATTTGGTCAAGTTTTGGTCTTGTCGGTATCACTTTGTGCTTTGTCGACTCTGAAATCACCAATTTTTGTGACTACACTACCTATTGAGTTGGTTTGTCACTTGTGAGGCTTTGGACTTGTCGGCAACATAGGCATGAAGCAACTCATCCAATTCTGGGTCATTTGGAGTCAGTTTGACCTTGTATGTCAAATTTGACGCTTTGTAACCTTCGAGACATTTTTTGCTTTTCGAGGGCTTTGCTTGATTGATTTCACGAAACCAATCATATACATTGTATATAAACTTCGTAGGCAAGATGTCTATGGAGTAAGAACCAAATTCTGGCATCTACCAAAAACCTATCTTTTCTACTGGGGACCCCCTCGGCCCCTACCGAATGGCAACTGATGATATAGAAAGGTTCTATTAGGTTAGGGTATGCTACAGTTCAAATCCCATCTGACTTGGTCGAGCTGACAGGCCGCTATGGTCAGTGTTTGGTCGTAGGTCTTCGTGCACTGCTCGGATTCTAGGGTTTTTTCTAGGGGTTTAGACTAGCTACCGGCCGTACAAAATGGATCATTGATGAGTAAAGAACTTACCCCTCATGTCTCTCTGAGATGGCACTGAAAATGGGCAATTGTAGACTCCGGAAAGTATACGCGAAAGAGGTTGAAAAGCTCTCTCTGCAAAGGTGACAAGTGGAAATGAGGTTGTTTTAGCCTACTTGGGATATCTATA
Organism: Adiantum capillus-veneris; assembly: GCF_014529385.1. Lineage (NCBI taxonomy): Eukaryota > Viridiplantae > Streptophyta > Polypodiopsida > Polypodiales > Pteridaceae > Adiantum > Adiantum capillus-veneris. The sequence continues at coordinate 67,424,465 of NC_140948.1, forward strand.
CTCGGACTTCCCGAACTATTTTTCCCCAGATTCCCCCGTTAGTCCTACCAGGCCATGAAATCTATATTTGACTCAAAAATTTCCCCAATCGGATTCCTGTAGCTCATTCTGCAAGAATTTTGCCAAAGTAGGTCTGGCTGCCTAATTTAGGCTTTCCACTTCCATCTTTCGATTTCATTGAAAATTTTTGTGCTTATCCGCCTTGTCTTTCTGATCACCACCACATTGTTCATTTTTTCACCTGAGCTTCTTTGCTATTATTATTAACTTTTGACTTGTTTATTAAAAAAATCAAACAAAATAACAAAATGCGCTAAAAAAGCAAAGTGAAAATTCAATAATTAAGAAAATCCATTGAAAAACATAGCTTTATTGTTTTTGTTGGATTTTATTCATTTTTAAGTCTCATATCAAGAAACACAATGAAAAATAACCAAAAAGGACAATTTTTTGATGATTTTCTTATATTATATACACCATTTACACTCATCAAGAAGATATTATCGATGAATTTTTCCTTGATGATGAATTATAAGGACATTATTAGGTAATTTTGCAAAAAATTACACGCTAACCTCGAACTTTTTCCTCCCTCTTCAAACATTGCCCTTAATCACTTAGTGCCCTTCCACCCCTCCTAGATGGCGTACTCCAGGATGTCGTCTCATTCATGTGTCCATCTGGTAAGTATACAAACTAATGAGGACATGAACATCCATGTACTATCACGTTCAAGTTGACTACTCCCAATGTTGGGATTGGGTTCTTGTTGCATCCTTTGATTGTCGCTATTCCTGCTGTCAAAGATTGATTTGTTTCTTTCTTGTACGTGGAATAACCGACTGCATTTACTCTAGCTCCTGTTTCAACCAAAGAATTGGTTCTATGATTGTTGAGCTTTACTTTGATGCGCAGGTCCATTCCATCTAACCATTCATCATCTGTTGAAATTGCATCTTTAGGTAATTCCTATTGTCGGTCATCGATTTCCAGTGTGTTGATGGGAATTGGTATCTGTTGATTCCTGAGAGCAGCTTTCCGTTTGCGTATTCGAAGCCAATATTCCTCTTGGGCTTCATCAATAATCTGCTATCGTTTAATCCTCCTTTGCTTGGATGCATGCATTCTTTCTAGCAATTCATTGGTTAGTGAAAAATTGTATTTCTTTAAATGGCATCCACCAATCCAATTAGCCATCATTCACCATCTAGGGTGGACAATTTTATTGCTCCACTTGGAGATACATTTTCAATGATAAACAATCCATTTCCCTTTTTCTTTAACTTGGGAATGTGTTGCTTAAGGGAATAGACTAAAACTAAGTCCCCTTTCTTGAAGATTTTTGTTTTTAGATGGGAATCACAAAACTGTTTTTGTTTCTGCTTTTGTGTATAGATATGAGCTACAGCAGTTAGCCTTTGCTCATCTAGCTTTCTTTTTGAAAATTCATGTCAAGTCCACTCAAGATCCTTAGCTACCCTTAATGTCGGCAATAGAAATTCTATTGGCAGTATGGCATCAAGACCATAAACAAGGTTAAAGGGTGTAGCATTTAAAGTTGTTTTGAATGAAACTTGATAAGCCCATAGTGCTGCATGGATATTCATTTCCCAGTCTGTCCTTGCTTAACTAACCACTTTAGTCACTACCGAGCTAAGAATTTTGCTCTTATGCTTAGCTTGTCCATTTTCTTGTGGGTGATAGGGAGATAATTTGTTATGGATGACCATAAACTCATTAAGCAAATACTCAATTACCTCATTGACGAGATGAGTTCCCCTATCACTGACAATTTCTATCGGCAGTCCATATCTTGTGAATACATACTCATATAAGAATGGGGCAGTGGTTCTGGCATCATTATTTTGAGTTTCTTTAGCCTTAGCCCACTTGGTCAAATAGTCCGTAGCTACAATGACATATTGAGCTTGGGTTCTATAAGCAGGTGGCTGTATCGTCCAACAAAATCTAGCCCCCATCATTGGTCTTAAGGGCATGCTATCTACACGTGTTGGTATTTTTGCCCGTTGACAAGCATCACACCTTGAAACATATTCTTTGGCATCTGCAAAAAGTGTTGGCCACCATATGCCTACCATCAATATTACTCTTGCGATGATCTCACTAGAAAAGTGACCTCAAGCTAATCTAGCATGTGCTTGTTCTATAATTGGAATATACTCGTCGTTATTTGCACAAAGACGCAAATGTTGATCTTTACCTTTCCGATACAATTGGTTCCCAATAAGAGCATAGTCTTTTGCTTCAGTTTTAATTGCTCTTTTGTGGCATTTACTCATATCCTCAGGAAATGTTCGGCTTGATAAGTAAGTAACCACATAGTTACTCCACTTAGGAACAGGCGACATTTGGAGCAAAGTTACATTAGGTATGGGTGTGTGCTTTTGGCATTGAGGACAATCCTTTACAATAGATCGAGCATCACTCCTCATAGTCGGCCAAAATACTCTAAGTCTCATGCAAATTTGATCACAAGTTTCAATCCAATGATCCAAATCTTACCAAATTTGGTTTGTAGGCTTATTACAACGTGGTAAAGCTAGTGGTATGCCAACTTGTTCAAAAAAGTTGAAAAATGGAATAGATGTAAATAATCATTATTATTTATAACTTGCAACTTTTTACATCTTTTTGATCAGTTGAGTATCTTTTTGATCAGTTGAGCATGTACACATGTTTTACACATCAATATAAGCGTATGAATAAAATTTCAACAAGTTTGGATAATTTTTTCCCAATTTACACTAAAGATTTAGAAAGTCAGTACAAACTTTAGTTTTTACCCTGTTTTTGCCAGTTTGGTGATCCAAATCTTTTGTGCCTTTACAAAAGTTGTTTGTACACATGCAATGAGTCAATGGTATGAACCTTGGTTAAATCTGAGCTAAAAATTAATAATCGTGATTATTAACTTTAAGCTTGAAATGTACCAATTTTTGCAATGTTTCAATGGACAGTCTTTTTATGAGCTATTTTAAGCCTATGAATCAAGTCAAAACTTAATTTGTCCTAAAATGTCAAGAAAAAATAAATAATCTGAGTTTTGGCCAACTCTTGAAATTTTTACCTCGAAGTGTCCTTGAGCTTACCCACTGGTTCAGACATTTTTCAAGCTTACTCTCCAGTCGGATTGAGTGGTTTGCAGTCTTTTTGTGCTATTTCTAGCCGTAGACCTGAAATTTTGCAACTTCCAATAACAACTCACAATGATTCTTTCAGAGAAAGTAATGTTCTGAAATCCACCTCGGATCCTACTTACCCTACTCCTAGATTCTCATGCAATGGGGTTGTGGAAAGTGTTCACAAACACTCGTTTTCTTGGCTTTTATGGTTTTTTGAGTATTGATCTAAATACTTGTCTCATCTATCAATCATCCTCAAAATCCTAATCTATTTCTACAAATCTACAATCCTAAAGGCACTCCGTAAGTACGATTACTTACAAGCTACCTTTACACAGCAAAAGACGACAATCCTAGGCTATGCGGTTTCTAAAAGAAAGTTTTGAACTCTAGGTGATCCTAAAGGAAGTTAAAGGATAACTTCACAAGACGCTCGTGTTTTTTCCTAATTTAGATCTCTTCGATCCCCGGTAGCGGTGCCAAATGTGGGACGCGTGTCTAACCTCACTATCCTATCTTATTGCAGTATTAGCGAGAACCACGATTAAATTGTCAATCCATGGGATGAAGCTGACTCGACTAGTACATAGAGGCTACAAGAGGGTGTCAATCTCTCACAAAACAACTAACAACTCGCATCTAACTCAAGCTACACTCAAGTGATAGAAATCACTAAAAACCAATCGCTCATTGGCAAACAATTCATATCCGTTGCAGCATTAAATGACATCCAAACGTAAGGAAACTTCTAGGACATGTGTATAAGACCTAAGAACACATGCTTATGGTCTCAAATACCACTTTAGGTCAAGTTCCAAAATCGCGATTATTAATGACTGTGGATTTTTGACCTAGTCATTTTTGACCCAGAATGCATCAAAATGCTTAATAATGATGCCCAAATACCCCACTTATGCTTAGTTTTTTATTTGAAAGTGTAAATCCTAGTTATGATGAAATTAGTCCGCGAGTCGCGACGCTAAAAGCTACGAAATACTGTGAAGTTCTTACGTCAATGTGTAGAGCTCTTACATGTGGTTGCAATGCAACAAACGCGACTACAATGTGACAACTGGGGAGGGAGTAGGAAGCACGAGAAGGAGAGAGGTGAGCGCCGCTAGCTCACGCTGTGTATTTCATTATCCAAAACTTAATAATAACTTACAAAAATTGGCTTTTATACCTTAGCCAAGGTTTTTGGTGGTCAAAACTAATAATCTGGGAGTTCTACCAAAGATGGGTAATGACAGGTTGATACAATCTGGAAGCTTAGCCCCAGCTCATCAATTACAAGGTTTATCCAAAAAAAATAGGAGTTACAATATTCCTGATTTATCAAAATAATAAGTGTTTTTACAATGTGAACTCCGAAAAATGGTATCTGTGGTATCTGTGTTAGCTTGCTGTCTGCTGACAAGTACAAGTGTATTCTGGAATACAATTTTGTAGCACAAGTGTATTCTTGAATACTAGTTTGTAGCACAAGTGTATTCTCGAATACAAATTTGTAGCATAGGTGTATTTCCATCTTCATGTTCTCCATCTCCTTGTTGTCTATGTGAATTTGCTTGATCTTCATGTGTGTACTTTCAATGGTTGATGCAAATCGTTTTTGCGTTTTTGCACGTGCACGAAGTTTAAAGCCAATTTTCGGGTCTAGAACTTGGACAGACATATTCAATATTTCGAGAAATTCTCCAGTGGGTGTCCTATGATTTTACCTCCCTTTCGGAGTTGTTTATGCCCTTAAAATTTTGTTTTGAGCATCATAGCAGAAGATAGTTTTCAACCATACAAAAAATCTTCCTATGTGTATCTTACAAAAAACATGTATTGGTGTGGAGGTTAGAATTACACATGCATGATGGATTGTAGATACAAAGAGAGCTATGTTTTGGCAATCTTGTGCAGAGAAAGTTTTCATTGGTTGTTTGATACATTAGTTGTGTAGATCTTTTTACACATGGTGCGGATTCGTTGTTATATGCATAGGGACACAACAAGAAAGCAAGTGCGACTCTTCTATTCTTGATGTACTTTTCAATGAGTATAGGTTGGATGGTATAAACTACTCGCTTTGGTCTTTTTTGGTCAAACAAGTACTTGTTGTAAGAAATTTGTGAATTATGTGGTTGACAGAGATTGAACCGCTGAGTGTTGCTCTAGCCACTCCGCAAAGAGATAGTGTGAGTACTTTTGTATCACCTATTGTTGTTGAGACACTAGAGAAAGTGAGATGGAACTAGCATAATACACTTGTTGTTGGTATCATTTTGTTCACATATAAAAGATCTATTGTACCCTAACTAAGGACATACTTTGATTTTTTGGTTTAAATACACACAAATTCTTAATTTTCTACTTAAGAAAGCCTTGAAATAAGAGGGATTTTTTAATCTCTAGTCGCAAACATGCTTTAAGTGATGGTAAGCAAACTCTAAGTAGAGCAATAAATTCTTATTAATTGAATTGCTTGGTGCTAATATCCACACTTTGCATATCCTTTAGCACAAGATTACACTTTGTAATCTGCATATCCCCTTGGATAACTGACAGTATTGAGGTGTGTTTCCCCCACGATTTACAAACAGTCTTTCCAGATGGCTAATAAACAGGGATCACAATATCATAAAACATTGTTGAGGAATCAACAATTGGCTGAATAACCATCATGGTGAACTTAAAAAATCCACAAGAACCCAAACCGAGCCATGACCTATGTTGGTGATTGGTAGACTCAAAAGTAATCTCATAGAGATACTGCACGTAGAGTGCAAAATGCTTCATAGCAACAACTGGAAGAATATGCATGCCGTTCCCAGTCATCTTTTGCTAAACACTAGGGCCCATAACACCTAGTGTGCATGCATTTAGCAAAAAACACATCCGAACCTGTATATCCATGATCATTCTTGCCAATACTTATGGAAAATGTGATGCGCCTAGCACACATTAAATAAGAGTGTAAATAGTTATGAAAGAAATCAAATACTTTCAGTTGCAATCATTTGCAAGCCTTGCTGAAATGTCTGAACCATAATAAAATGTGAGACAATGATCACTTCTAGGTACAAACAATGAAACTTTTTCATTAACAACTTAGAGCCTCTCTATATGTAAAAACAACCATTTGTTATGTTGTTTAGTCGTACTTGTATCTGAACAAGTCATTCTAAGTATCCGACAATTTTTTGCCACCAAAATTACTCCTGATACGTCGTACTGAAAATGGTCTAGAAAATAGATTTGACCAGTACCTAGGGACTTTGTCATGACCTTGAAGTAATGGGCGCCAGTGTCATTCCAGAGACTCATATTCTCCACATGTGGAACATGTCTCATGTAAGGATGTTTAAAAATGAACATCCTTCAAGTACAAGATGTACTTGTGTGTGGAGGTAACTCTAAACACCCCACGACAAGAGTGAGAGGGACTCTCATTCATTGCTCCATACTGGCTAAACCAAACACCTTGAGTCCCTAGACCATGTTGTATCCAATGTGACAACATGTGCCAAATCGAATCCGACAAGTGGATCCATAACAACATAATGTACATTGGACACTCCATCCCAATCATGGCCCTGGGGGATTGAGTTACCCGTATTCAAATGCAAAGGAGCATGTCTCCCACTAGTGAAAAAACCAAGAAACATTGCACTGGAAACCCTGGGTATTGCCTTCGCAATCCAAACCCGTTGGGTAGAATCTAGGTAGTCAACGCCCTGGTAAGACCCTTTGTAGAAACTGCTCAACTAGCAGGTAACGGTAACCAATATAGTTAACCGTGTACAAAATGATGAGAATCAACTTGAAAAGTTGAATTTTTCCGCTACCGCGTGGTAGATTGCAGAATTCTTTTCTTGAAAGTATAACAAGAATAGATCAAATTGTGATCTTCAATGCCTATGGGGTGATTTAGTAAGCACCTGTGGGGTCTTACCCCAAAATAGTGCGTCCATAGACACTCGTAGTGCTATAGAGAGAGCAGGAGATCCACACAAGGGGAAAGCCTAGCTCTTATGAACAGCCATGTTGTCGCAATGATATGTTGCATCTAATATCCATGGTAGAAATTAGCTGAGTTGCGTTTATGGTTATCAAAAACTCAACTTGAGTGTTGCACTGAAACCATGTCGTGCAAAAATGACACTCTAAACATCCGTAAGGACAAGAATCTTGCTTGTCCATTAACGTCATTGTGTACTCCAGTGGGTAGATCTGTTCAATTTTAAGAACAATCACCCAAGGAATTCCAATAGTTGGGTTGTACCCAAGATCTGACAATGTCTCTTAGTCAGCGTGTGTGGCTCATAGCCCTTATGGCAATTAGTGTTCAATTGACTAAACAATGAAGACTAATGTAGAGGGCGTCATGTCCAATTTCTGGCTGAGAGTTAGAGCACCTTGGCTCATGCCGTCTCCCAAACAAACATGTATCGAAAGATTATTGAAAAGTTTTTATTATTCTGCAAGAGAAATAAGAAAGAGAGAGAGAACAAGAGCATGTTGGGTTAAGGAACTTTCCTTAATTTTTTAGAGTGTGTACCCAGGTTGTGTGCTCTTACGCATCTTATGCCTAAATTGTAGCTTATCGTATAAGCATTCCACAATTTTCCGGTATGACTCTCTCATCAAGAGAGGTAACAGAAAAACAAAAAACTCAATCCAACCCACCTACCATGCAGGGGTCGTGATTGTATGAGATGAATTGGCAGTGGCACTTTCCCCATAAAATAAGTTCTAGATTTAGGTTCCTTTTAGTGTTGTTGTGTGTTTATAGAAACCAACAATCATATTAAACAATCCATCACTTAGTCTGTCCTTGATAGCATTGCGCGTGTGATAGCGGAAGCATAATTCATGATGTGGTAGAATTGAATCCACCTAACTAGCATGTCTTGCATGCAGAATTGTAAGCCCTCGGCGAGAGTGATGGCTGCAAACGTGAGAGCCAACAAAAGTTCCTTGCTAGCTTCACGTTGTTGGGAAACAAGCAAATTGAAACACCTCTATAGAGATGTCACCCAAGAGCGTTTAAAGAGAACTACAAGAATAACAAAAGCCTTGGAAAATCCCTTTGAAACACCACAAGTCTAGCAAGAGTAGTCCCCTTGAGAATTTACTGGCCATCGCCCACCCAAGAGACTATGTCACATAGGAGCAAAACCTTGCCAAAGCATGATTTACAACAAAGAAACCATCAAGGAAGCACAACGAGCTCAAACCTACAAAATTCTAGAGTTTGGCTGAATGTTTTTAAGTTTCTACATGAATTTAAGTTATATACAAGTCTCACTTCAAAAAACTTACTCACGGGCACTTACAATAGCCCAACAACTGTCACTAGACTAGCGGCTTGCAATGCATGTACATGTGCTTGCTAAAGCAAGCTAAAACACCCACAAAAAGAAAGCGCACATGCCCTTTTGACATCGGACGTCATGTCCGTATGTACAAATTTACAAAAAATAGAGTGTCAGGAATGCGCCCAACATAGTTTGCCACCCCCCAGCCTGCTAGATCATTCATGATCAGCAGCACAAAAGAGATCTTGTAAACCACATGAGGGAGTCTTCACTTCATCTTCATCATTAGCCACATGATCAACAAATTCTTCAAAAGAAGGCTCATCCTCAATCACAGTCATCAACCTTGCAATATACTTCTTCAACCTGTAGCCATTCACAGGTGCTTTATATGGGGTACCATCCAAGTGAGCAAGCTGATATGTGCCACTTGGAAACCTGTTTAAGACCAAGCAAGGACCTTGCCACTTGATTTGAAATTTCTTTTGAAAAGTTCTATCAAGCTTACTATTGTAACAAAGCACCATGTCACCCTTCTTGATGTCCTTGTCCTTTACCTTGTCATTTGCCTTTGCTTGATTCTTCTTTAAGACCTGCTCATAATGCTCAAAAGCCAACAACCTATCCAACTGTACACATTGAAAATGTAAAAGTCTTTCCTTGAATGCATCATTGGGCTCTTCTTCAAGCTTTAGCATCATCTTCAAGGCTCGTATCTTCACCTCAATAGGAAGTAAAGCCTCTTTGCCAAAACTTAGATGGAAGGGAGAGAAACCAATACCTGATTTGATGGCAGTCCTGTAAGCCCAAAAAGCACAAGGTAGCTCTAAATTCCAAGTCTTCACGTTGTTTCTTGTCATCTTTGTAAGCATCCTTATGAGATCTCCATTAAACCTGTAAGCCTTGTAAGCCCAAAAAGCACAAGGTAGCTCTAAATTCCAAGTCTTCACGTTGTTTCTTGTCATCTTTGTAAGCATCCTTATGAGATCTCCATTAAACCTGTCATTCATGCCATTGCACTGGGAATAATATGGAGTAGTAAACCTACGATGCACATGAAGCTTATCACATAGATAATCCACCAACTCTCCCCTGAAACCTGACCCTTGTCAAAAAGTAACTCCAATGGCATGCCAAATTTGCAGCAAATATCTTCATATATAAACATTAGGGAAAATTTGGACTCACAAAGGGGCCTTATAAGGAGTTTGACTTCCTCTCTCATGTCCAAAACGGGCGTGCGGTAAAATTTTTGCAAATCAACTCTAAACTTGGCGGAGATTTGACAATTAGAATCTCCTCTTCAAGATCTTTCTAATGATATATAGCACGCCACAAGATTCCTCATATTTTGAAAGATTTTATTTGTCATAAAATCTAATATCTAACTAACCCAAATGATTTTCTCATATTAAATTGATCACTTAATATGGGAGAATAAACGGGAACAAGTGTTAAGATATAGGTGTGTGCTTATAGATCTATCTCAACACGGGGCCAATGGTAAAGGGGCCCAAAAGGGAGATGGTCTATCAAAGAGCAAGGCTAACCAATGGAGCATAAGACCTTAGGGTTAGCTTCATTGAAGACCTCCAATAAATGTATGTAAAAAGTCCTTTGACCTTAAGTAAGCTAGGGCTGAGCTTGAGGTGGGAACCCAGCCCAAGCTCGAGGTGCTTGTCCTCCTTGAGGTGCTTGTCGTGCTTGAGGTGTTTGTCATGCTTGAGGTTCTTGATTAAGATGATTGAGGTGCTTGACTGGCTCCATGCTTGAGGTGCTTGACTTGCTGCATGATTAAGGTACTTGAGGTGCCTTGAGAAGCTTGCCTGAGATGCTTGTGGGAACACCCCCTAGTTCAAGTGCTTTGTCATGCTTGATGAGTAAGGTGCTTGATCACCTAAAGTCAAAATCATTCCTTCAAGAGGGGGGGCGAGCCCTTTTCCTAGGATCTAGAGAGAGAACACCCACTCACACACACAAGGGAAGCCCCAACTTGAAGAGGCAGCAAGGACACATGTCAGGCCCCTACCCATGTTACCTTCATGTGTTGCTTGAAGCCTATTGGCTAAGCTTCAAAGGGGTCCAATGATAAATTACTTGAATTATCTAATTGATTTTTCATTTATCAAGTCCTCTCTCTCAAAGGGGAAAGGGGGACACTTGTCCCAAGGCTACCCATGTTGCTTGTAATGGCTCCTGCTTGTGATTGGCTAGGCCTGGAGGGGTCCAATGAGCTTCAAGCATGAGCTACAAGGGGGGGTCGACCCAAGCTAGCTAGGGCCTTGCTGGAGGGGTATACTCACCCACACACACTCACAATCACTCTCATTGTGTGCTATGCAAAGTGCAAGAGCTCCCTCTCCAAGCAAGTAGAGGTTGAGAGCCTACACCAACACTCTTGGCTATGGAGTGCAAATCCAACCAAGAGCCATGCTTCAATGCTTAAGCTTGCCATATCCTTCTTCTTCATTACTATGCTATTATGTATGCTAGCAACAAGAGTATGATAAGTGAGGAACTAATTCTTTCTCCTACGAAATGTTTCTTCTTCCTCTTCCCTACCCTCATTCCCTGCTAGCTCTCTCCACCTTCGAAGGTGTTTGAGGTCTTGGGACTGAGGCTTGGGATAGTTAAAGTTTTCTTCAAGTTATGTTATGTTTGTGGTGCATGAAGCCTTCCATCTTCATGGCATCACCTAGGTCACAAGGAACACAAAGACTGTATTGTAACAAGTCTCTCTTTATGGGAGAAATCATAATACAAATGCCTATTGGAGGGGGGACCGGCTCCACATAAATCCGGTCCTCAATTGTTGTCATGTTCTCTAAACTCTCTCTCTTGCAAAAGTATTGTCTATGCCAAGTTAACTAATTGCTATGATTATGTTGCTATCTTCAATTATGTCTACCCGCTATGCTCACAAAATCATTTCTTGAAAGTACTCTCATTAAATTCCGCTATTCTCAAATTGAATAGGCAAATCCCATTACATTATTTTTGATTCTCTAGATTCTAGACGGAGTTGTCACATCCAACTCCGTTTAGAATCTAGAGAATCAAAAATAGAATCTTTCAAAATATGAGGAATCCCATGGTGTGCTATATATCAATAGAAAGATCTTGAAGAGTAGATTCTAACTGTCAAATCGCCGCCAAGTTTATAGTTGATTTGCAAAAATTTTACCGCACGCCCATTTTGGACATAAGAGAGGAAGTCAAACTCCTTATAAAGCCCCTTTGTGAGTCCAAATTTTCCCTAATGTAAGGAAACATCTTTACTCGTGATGTGCTTAACAGCTTTGGCTTCGGCCCACCTGGATAGGTAGTCAACAACAGTAAGTATATAACATTTGCCTCTAGTTGTCATAGGTAGAGGACCTATTGCATCAATACCCCACTTCTCAAACACATCATAAGCCACAATGGTGCCTCTAATTTCTAATTTGAGAACCCTATTTTCCATGCTTTGACACTCTTTACAAGACTTGCACCAATGATGAACATCACGTTGAATGCTTGGCCACACATACCCCTCCTGCAAAAATTTATGCAAAGTGATCTTTGAAGCAAAGTGACCACCACAAGAACCCTCATGATTCTCCTCTAGAATTTTGTAAAATTTCCTCTTTCCAAGGCACTTTTCTCATCACAAGATCAACCCTCTTCATATATAAGGCATCACCAAGTAGCACATACCTTTTGGCACGACGTAGGAAGGCATACTTTTCTGACTTCTCCAGCTCTGATGGAAGCATACCTATTTGTAGAAACTCTTGCTCCCTCTCTAAAGCTTACCTTCCCACATAAAGAGGATAATCAGCCCTTATCACATACAATTGCCCAATTGAAGCTTGCGCTGCACCATGTGCTTCTTCATTTTAAGACCTGTCCACATGCCTTAAACTCTAAGCTTCAAAATGCTTAAGCAGATTCTTCACTTGAAAACATATATTTTTAAGCTTTGGATTCTTACTTTTCCACACCCCAAGTACTTTCTTAACCACCAAAAGAGAATCACCTCTTACCCTCACACGACGGATGCCAAGCTCAAGGCAAAGGTTGAGACCTTTCTCCAAAGTAGCATACTCAGCTTCATTGTTGCTTTGTGCTGTAAGATTCAAACTCCTTTTAGTTACCAAAGCACCTTGAGGATCATAAATTACAACACCTCCTGAAGCTTCACCATGCACTTTCCTGTAAGAGCCATAAAAAAACAATAGATAGGCATTGTCTATGTCAGGAGCTTCCATGTGTTGCCTCTTCATTGCATCCTCCTTAAGAAGAAGAGGGATTTCCTTATAAGTAAGCACATCAGCCAATGTAGCCCTTGTACTCTCCTCAATAATAAAAGAGAATTGGAACTCCTGTAGCTCCACAATCCACTTCATGAGTCTCTTTGACAAAGTAGGGACATTCACCAATTGAGGTAGAAGAGTGTATCTAGTGAGGAATGTGAATGATTTAGGGAGAAGGTAGTGCCTAAACCTTCTACATGCATAAATCACACTTACCATAATGAGCTCCACCTAAGTATAGCCTCTTTCCACCTCTAGCTTCACCCTGATAGCACAATAGATAGGCTTCATGTAGTGGGAGTTGTTACCTCTTGAAGAAGCATGGCTCCAATGTCATCCTCACCTACTGATGGATTCACAGAAAAATACTTATTCCAATTAGAAGCTTGCATAGCAGGAAGAGAACCAAGAACCTCTTTGATACCTTGAAAAACCTCTTCACATTCATTTGTCCATTGTAGAGGATCCAACCTTGCTACTTGTTGTAGAGGGTAAAGAAGTTGAGAGGACAAAGGAATGAACCTTGCCATATACTTCACCTTTTGAATGAAAGTAGAAAGTTAATTTGTATCTTTAGGTGATGGGAGGAGCGCCAAAGCCTTCATTTGTCAGGATCCGCTTCAATCCCATTCTTTGAGATCATATGCACCAAAAACTTCACTCTTGGTTGAGCAAGATGACATTTCTTTGGATTGAGTTGACCTCGACTTTCATCATATTGCTTCAATGCCATCCCAAGCTTTATACAATGATCCTTTAGAGCTATAAACACAAAATTCATCAATAAGATCCTTCACAAACTTGTCAAGAAAGGGAGAGAACATCTTATTGACGCGCTTTTGATACCACACATAGCCATTCATAAGACCCAAAGGAAGCACACAATACAAAAGCATCCCCATGGTGTGATAAATGTGGTATTCTTTTGATCTTCTAAAGCCAAGGTGAGCTGAAAATATCCAGAGAATCCATCACATACACTATACCTCTCATGCCCTGCAATAGAATCAAGTATGTCATCTATGAAAGGAAGAGGGTATGGATCCCTCTTCATGGCTGCGTTTAGAGGCTTAAAATCAACACATATCCTCCACTTTACATCCTTCTTGGTTGTGACAACAACAGGACTCACCCATTTTGCAATACTCATAGGACATATGAAACCTTCTTCAAGAAGCTTGTCTACCTCTTCCTTTAAAGCATTAAGTTGTACTTGTCCCATTCTTCTTAGCTTTTGGCGTACGGGCTGAGATCCTTCCTTGATTGGAATGTAAATTTAATCTCCCTTAAAGCCTCTAATTTCCTCATAAGAAGTGATGAATAAATGGGGAAATTGTTGTATCATATGTAGGTACTCACCCTTCTCATGACTAATCAAGTCAGGAGACAACATACCTTGTATCAGCTCCTGCTTGACATTAGGTTGAACTTTGGGTTGCATCAACTCTTCAATTTTCTCATAAGGACGAGAGATATTCTCATTCTCCATAAGGCCAAGAAATCATTGTTTCTCATCATGCTCTTCTTCAAGAAACAAGGAGGAAACATCTAGATCGCTATCGATGCTATCTTCCACTTCACTGCCATCATCCCCATTTTCTTCTTCTTCACTTGAGTACTCTTCTTCATCACTTTTCACATCAAAATCAACATCCAAAGATTTCTTTCTAGCCATGTCAAACCTCTTCTTATCACCCCTTCTATTGTAGAGAGTGATGGTACCATGTCCCCAATCCTATACAGCTTTGGTTTCCTGTAACCATGGTCTTCGAAGGATGAGGGGGTAAGCGACAATACCCGCGGGCATAACATGGAAATTGACCACCACTTTAACATCATACATCCACCTCCAAGTCCTTTACAACTCCCAAGCACCTGACCCTTGATTGGTTGGCAAGATTTATGCGAAAACCTGAATTCTTCACCATGTTGAGTCTCAACTTTGATACACAAGCTTGAGTAATCACACATACCTGTGCACCTCCATCAATATAAGACTCGCCAATGTACTTCCTCTTATGCCATGCATCCATAGTAGGGCATATATCAGGTAGCTCATTCAAAGATAGAACTCTCGTTGACCCCCTTGCAGGCTCCTTCTTCATGGGGCTGACTACATGCTTCCATTGCCTCTTTAACTTGGGACACATCTCCATGAGTTTCCCAAAGGTAACATCAGCCTTTCTACTCACCAAATCAGCCCGTAAACTATAATTTGGTTGCCCTTCTCCCAAAGGAAAGTCGGATGCACTGTAATGTTGCCTGGATTTTCTCTTCTTCTTCTCTTTACCTGTACCTGTTTCAACCTGTTTCCCTCTTTTATGGTTGAGACTTGCATCACTCATATCATGATCTCTCGTAACCCTCTTACCTACAGGCATACAATAGCTCCCAAATCATCCTCTTTCTTCTCCAAACGGATTATGCTTACGACTTTTGTTTTTCCCTTCTCTTTTGCTTTCAAACCACTTGGTCTTGCTTCCCCTTTAATCTCAATACCATAATCTTGAGCTCGAGAAGGAATTTGTGGAGGAACAGAAAACATGTCACCACCCATTCTCTTTGGCTTGTCACATTGAGGGCTTTTATGACCCCATTCACCACAATTGTAACATTGAAACATATCCCCTCTTCCAGCCATGCCTCTTCCTCTACCACCTGTAAACCGCTCATTGCTTCCATAACCACGTCCATATCCATAGCTTTGACCTCTTCCACCTCCCATCATGTGCACATTAAGATTCTTCATAAGACCTACAACCTCTTGCATCTCCTTGCAAAAAGCATTCACATCATGAGAAGCTTGTTGATCATAACCTGGCTCCCTAATGAGGACTCTTGGTTGCTCTACCTCTTTCACTTCAACCTTTGGCTCGACATTGATTCCAAATTGATGAAGACGCTCTGCTTTCCACTCTTTATTCTTTGCAATTTCAACTGCCTCCTCAAAGAGCCTTGGCTGCTTGAGCTCTACCTTCAAGCGTAGGTTACTCTTCAAACTTGCACTTGAAACCTGTCCTTCATCAACATGGCTGGAGGAATTTCAGCCCTCAAATATGTACACCACTTTTTCCATAACACATTGAATGCCTTCACAAAGTCTTCTATGGTCTGGCCTTCACCCTATACCAAGCCTTGAATAGACTGCGATACCTTTTGTGGGTCTTCCATCTGTTGAAAGTGTGTAAGAAAAGCATGCCTTACCATTTCATAAGTCATAACTTGAGGAGGTTGGGCTGATTGTAGCTCCTTTTCATAGCCTTCCAACCATTCCCTAGCATCTCCCTTCAAACAGAAGTAGAAGATTCGTAGCACCAACGCTGGGTCTTGCTTGTCAGCAAGAAGGCAAGAAAACTCCATTCTCTCAATGAAACCTTTGGAACTTTCATTTGATTTCCCACTAAACTCTGGAAAATTAAACGCCATGTCTTCTAAAACTTGTAAAACGAAGGTAACTTGAAGCAATTCCTCGGTGGCGGGCACCAAAACAATGTTGGAAACAAGCAAACTAAAACACCTCTATAGCGATGTCACCCAAGAGCGTTAAAAAGAGTACTACAAGAACACCAAAAGCCTTGGAAAATTCCTTTGAAACAACACAAGTCCAGCAAGAGTAGTCCAAAAACACAAGTCCAGCAAGAGTAGTCCCCTTGGGAATTTATTGGCCGTCGCCCACCCAAGAGACTATGTCACATAGGAGCAAAACCCTACCAAAGCATGGATTTACAACACACGCCGACCAATGCATATGAATACAAGGGTCTCCCCTTTCATAATTGAACATCACAAACACACCACTTCAACATCAATTCCACGATTCATAGCTACATGCCCTCCAAATCTGTCTGCACACAATTTGCCACTAGGCTGCCATAGCCATAACCCTGCAGAGAACTAGTTGTAACCTGAAAAGAACAACTCAAATTGGGGCACTTTAAAGCTTGAGAGAAATTTTGAAAAATGAATGGCAAAAAACCTGAAGATGACCAACTTTGAATCTACACGCCGCTACATGCAAAATTGACGCAAACAGAGAGCTGTCCCAACACGACTACGTGTAGAGTAGGCAAGGCGGGGGCAAAAATTGCAACAAAAACCATCAAGGAGGCACAACGAGCTCAAACCTGCAAAATTCTAGAGTCTGGTTGAACATTTTTAAGTTTGTACATGAGTTTAAGTTATACACAAGTCTCACTTCAAAAAACTCACTCACAGGCACTTATAGTAGCCCGACAGTTGTCACACTAGACTAGCGACTTGCAGTGCATGTACAAAAGCAAGCTAAAAAATCCACAAAGAGAAATCCCACACGCCCTTTTGACATCGGGCGTCATGTCTATATGTACAAATTTACAAAAAACAGGGTGTCAGAAATGCGCCCAACAACGTAAAACTGTCAAAGCACTTTGCTTTGCACAACATAGAATATTGTCCAAAATAAATGTGAAAATATGAAAAAACAAGCAAAACTTAAATTTTCTAGCCTGGTCATCCCGTTGTAGCCACTTGTCCTGAAGGATAAACTCACTGGAAGATGGCTCATAGCCATAGCTGCTGCGCAAGAGAGAGTTGTCGTGTATATCATATACCCCCTTTTTGCATGTAATGAAAGAACACGTTGACAAACTGACAAATTCCTCCAACGTTTTATGCTCATAGCATAAGCGAGATGAGAAAATTTTAATGCAAGATGTTGAATTGGAAGCCTTGCTTCCCTTAACAACTTATGAAGTTCAGGTTTCTGGTAGGTTGCTTGATTCCGATGCAGAGCCAGATGAACTGTGCATGAGAGTTAGCATATGTATTATTCATATACACCTGCATGGAATTTAAAATCATGACAATTTTTTCCCAGTGCGTATGCTAAAAGCATATTCCAAACTGTGGAAAGCGTGATGCCAAATACCAAAAGGGAAGCCTTGCTTCACATAAGTACTCATGTAGTTCTAATGGGGATAGCAAACAGATACTCTTGCCAGTGGACAAGGGCATTGCAAAACAAAGTCGACCTTGTCAAGTATTCACAGCTAATCGACCATGTCAAATTGTATTATGTATTGAAAATTCAAAAGAAAAAAATTCATGCAAAGTATGTATTTTGTATCTGATTGGCTGGATTATTGTAATCCTGAGGATTTGTAGACGGAGCTCTGCTCCTGTGATGTCTTAGAAAAACTCATCAAATCCTGCTTGACGACAAAAAACTTGCCTAGGAGCCATGTCCTAGCAAGCTTGTTTTACAACTTCTTAAAATTGTAATCTAGGGTTGGCCTTGCCGAATACCCGCACCTTACAAGCCACAGGCCTTGCCTATACCAACATGCCATAGGCCTTGCTTGGACCTAAGGAACAAACATTTCCTAGGACCAAAACATTCCAAGCCAAAATTGGAAATTCGACATCCATAACAGTAGACCCTTGATGATATAAATTATGCGGCCAGTGACTGTGTTCAAAGCCATTTAAGATATCATATGGCATGCAAGAAAAATGTTCAAGACGTACTGAACATGCTCAAATTGCTCCATGCTGAGGACAAATATCACCAAAGAATAAGTTGGCATCCATGCCTTCGCTTGTCATGCTTATAATGCAGAGAGATCTGCAAAATTCAATGAAGTGATAAAATGTTAAAGGCGACCTGCTTACCGACTCTTAGAAGTCCACTTCGAACGGCAGGAATAGATCTTGGATGCAAACCTTTTCGAATGTGATTCACTCAAATCGAAGAAAGTTCAAGGCATACGAACTTCATGGAATTTCTTGTGTTGTAGTCATGTCATCCGAAAGCTACATTCGTCGTCGTTGCCCTTATTCCTTGGCTTGACAACTAGTTGGTCACTTTGGACTTTCTGTAACTGCTACTCCCCTTAGACATTCAGCAAATGCAATTTCAGCTCCAACCTTGACCACCTTCGACACACCATGGCCCCGGTTGATTTGGCAAGGAAAACGAGCCTCGGCCCTTGCAAATTGACACAGACAAGGGGTGGAAGGGTGGCATGGGCGGCCACTCTAGTGGACACTTGGAGAAAAAGTAAAAAATAAAATTTAAAAAAAAAGACTTCTTCTGACCAAGAGTGGGAGCTTGTCTGCGATCCACTGCTCTGCGACACTCACTGGTATGACGAGTTTTTCTAGGCGACCTCAACGGCACCAACGAGTAGCAAAACTCTTTTTGGTCGACCCTGTTCTCCCTACCCTACACAAGGGGCACTGCCCACGGTCCTCCATCTCGCCCAACACAGGCGGCCCTACCCGCGCTGTGGCTCGGTTTCTTTCCCTTCGACCTTCTCGGCTTCATCATGAAATTGCATGAGCATGCATGCCTTTCATGCAATTCCCTGCGGCCTCAAAAGATCTTCCATCCTCTCTGCCGAGCCTTGATGAAACGCCATGCAACCATGCTGCACCTTCTTTGCTAAGAGAGAGAGAGAGAGAGAGAGAGAGAGAGAGAGAGAGAGAGAGAGAGAGAGAGAGAGAGAGAGAGAGAGAGAGAGAGAGAAATAATTTTCCCCTTCCTCCATAGCCCACTCCTCCATGAGCTCTGATACGAGTGTGAAGCATAGGGAAATGGAACATGCTAATCACCACCCAGCCATGCCCTATTATAGACCCTTGGCCTGCTAAATATAGGGACCCCCTTGACTGCATGTCTGTCCTGGCCCTTGACCGTGCCTGGTCCTACCCTTGGCATGACATTACTCCCCCCCAAGACCCTTGGTATGCTAAATATAGGGACCCCCTTGACTGCATGTCCGTACTGGCCCTTGGCCGTGCCTGGTCATACCCTTGGCATGACAGTAGGTTATCTTGTTGATGTTGGAGAAATGCCTCGCATGATATCTTATATTGTCTTCTAGAAGGGAAACAAAATCAAATTGTGAATGGCAAAGAGAAGAAATATGTTTTCAAACTTGCTTCATAATTTTAGTTTTTAGTTTTGTTTATGAAGCTTTGTTGCAAAAGTAGAGATAATCTTGTTACTTAACTGTCACAATAATCAATATCTAATTCTCCTAAATGATTTTCTCATATTAAACTGATCATTTAATGTGGGGAAGTGCCAAGGGAGAAAAAGCTAGAATATTGGTTAAGTTAGCAGACCGGCCACAGTAGGGATCCAAAGGAGGGAAAATAGGGATCCAAAGGGGGGGCCATCTGCAAAAGAGCCATGTGAAACAATGGGCCAAAAAGACCCTAAGGTTCAGCCCATTAAGACTTCCAAAATGCTAAGGTTCCAAAATTCAAAGGTTGTGTCCAAAGGTTAACCCTAGGGAAAATTGGATGCTTAGTGTGAGCTCAAAAAGTCTTTGCATATCCCTACATGGGAGGGGGCGAGCCCCAAAGCTAGGGGATGAGAGAGAAAGCCACACACACACACACAGGCTCCCTTTACACAAAGGGAATGAGGGACACATGTCAGTTCCCTAGGCCAGATGCCCACAAGGTGTGCCCAATTCCTATTGGAAGACCCTTGAAGTGGACCAATGAGAATTAAGCTAGAGTAAATCTAGTTTAATTAATTTAAAAACATTTAATAAAAGAAACCAATAAGAATTAAGTGTCCTAGAAGACTATTGGGCAGTCTCCCAAGGGGTCCAATGAGCATTCAGGAGCCCCATGGCTTGCCTGATTCCTATTGGCCAGGAGGCAAAGGGGTCCAATGAGAGTTTAGTTTAATTATTTAATTATCTAAAGCTCTCACAAAAGGGGAAAGGGGGACACATGTCAGAAGGCTATCACTTATGCTGCTTAATCCCTATTGGCTTGACCTGGGGAGGTCCAATGAGGCAAAAGCCAGACTAACTTAGCAGCTAGGGCTCGCCCAAGAGAGAGAGGGGGCTGATTTTTGCTTGGCATTGACACACACACTCTCACACTTGACCATGTGTGAAGGGAAAATACTCTATCTCCTCCCAAGCTTTAATGGAGAGCTCATCACCTACTCCAAGCTTGTGAGATAGAAGCCTACATCAACACTCTCTTGGCATGTGGATGCAAATCCAACCAAGAGCCAAGCTTCAATGCATGCTCATCTTCTCTACCAAGCTAATTACTAAGCTAAGCTATGCTAATATGAGTGATTATGTGAGGAGATGTACTTCTTTCTCGTAAGATACTTCTTTTTCCTCTCAATCTACTCTCATACCCTGCTAGCTCTCACCATCTTCGAAGGTGTGTGAGGTCTTGGGTCTGAGAACGGGGATAATTCAAGTTGTGTTTGATTAAGTGTTTTGCTTGGTGTATGAAACTTCCATCTTCATTGCACTAGCTAGTCTTGAAGGAACACAAAGAATTGTATTGTACAATGTCTCTCTTGATGGGAGAAACCATAATACAAAGCCTTTTGGAGGGGGGACCGGCTCCATGCAAATCCGGTCCTCAACTGTTGTCAATAGCTTAATTGCTCTCTCTTTTGAAAGTATTGTCGATGCTATCTAACTAGGTGTTATGCTTTTTGTTGCTCTCTCCACCCAAGCACTCTTGTAATTCTCATTAGGAATCAACTCTAATGAAATGCCCACTATGTTCATGCTAAATTCCGCTACACAAAAGATTTTAGGCCATTAAATGTTACATAACTTATGAAAAAATAAGATGCAAAATTTGGGGTTTGTAAATTATAAGCGTGTGTTTTATTTGCATTTTTCATCACAATAGTGAAATCACAAAGTTTATGTTTTATTAATTGGTCAAAAATTCATGTGATTGTAAATTTGTCAATTCTCCATTGTTTTCAAGATCCTGCATTGTTAATGAAGCATGATGTAGAAATTTTAAGATTTTTTAGCCATAATTTGTTTTGGAAAAAACTTGAGAGATTAAATGATTATTTTTTTATTTTTTTGGGCTATTTTTGGGTTTTTTTGTGGCAACCAAAACTACACCTCATCCCCTATTGTAATTTTTGATGACCGAGTGTTCTTACTCTTTTGCAATTAATAACACCAACCATTTGTAGCAAGCTTGAGGACCTCTCTTCTCGAGCAAGAAAATACAAACCGATAGCTCTGATACCAATGTAACATTTAATGCACTAGTAGCTTGTGTGTAACAAAAAATGATAACATAGTGAGCATTTCATTAAGAACAAGTTCTTAATGAGCATAGAGAAAGTACTTACTTTGAGAATCAACATACCAGTTTCCCCCTAGCTAGTTTGGCATAGACATTACTTGAAAAGAGAGAGAAATATAACAATTGACAACAGTTGAGGACTGGATTTACATGGAGCCGGTCCCCCTCCAAAAAGGCTTTGTATTATAACTTCTCCCATCAAAGGAGACTTTTGTACAATAAATCTTTGTGTTACTTGAAAAAACTTGTTGGTGCAATGAAGATGGAAGCTTCATACACCAAATTGTGCTTGAAAAACACACCTAGTGTCCCTAGCCTCAATCCCAAGACCTCACACACCTTCAAAAATGGTGAGAGCTAGCAGGAATACGGAAAGATTGAGAGGAAGAAGATGTATCTTACAAGAAAGAAGTATTATTCTCACATAATCACTCTAATAGCATAGCTTAGCTTAGTAATTAGCATGGTAGAGGAGATGAGCATGCCATTGAAGCTTGGCTCTTGGTTGGATTTACATTTCATAGCCAAGAGTTGTTGGCCTAGTCCTCTAATTCTCATTGCTAGGAGAAGAAGATGGACTTATTTCTCAACACATGAGTTGTGTGTGTGTATGTGTGTGTGCGTAGCAAAGTATTTGTAAGGTCTCTGACCCGATCACAAGAGCACCCTTGTACCACGAAATGAATCAATGGAATAAGTTACTATTTTTGGCAGTTTTCCAGATTCTGTCAGTGCCATGATGATTAGAATGTTATAAAGCTTCAAAATGTGAGTTAAAATAATTTTTGTGAAAATTTTCCAAAAATAGTAAGTTTTTGGTTACCCGACCCGTCCAGTTTTGATCGTCTCGAAAAATTGCACCCGTACCCCAAATTTGAAAAAACATGCATTTTCGGACCCAGGGGGGCTGCTAAATATGGTAGGTACTCGGGCCAGTACGCCTTAGTTAGAGCTTCGTATGGCAATTTACGGCATCAAAATCCGATTCGTATGACCCGTTTTAGCCTAGAACCAAATTTCCTAAAAATTGTCCGGGGAGGTATCGGGGGCCCGGGACTGTATGGGAACAGGTCCCAAGCCACTCCAGATCAGCTTTAGCAGCTAGGGGGCGCCCTCTTGCTTTGTGGGAGTCTTGGGAAAGCTGCCAAGCCTGCAACTCAGTCTCAGAACCAGTTAACCAAGCCAACCTGACACTTGGTGGGCATAGAACTCGACTTGCCATGCTTAACTGGAGAAGCTCCCAGATGCATTTAGCAACCCAGATCGATTTTCAGCCTGTAGGAGCCTATTTAAAGACCTGCATACACACACACACACCTATGATCACACACACACACACACAGAGTGCATACACACACACCCACACACATTGGGGAGGTGCTGCCGGATCACACACCTATTGAAGAAGAAGCTAGGAGGGAGGTGCTGCCGAATTTTCATCTCAAGAAGCTCGATTAGATCAGAAAATCGAGAAGATTACCAGCTCTTAATCACGGTAATGACAGTTTAATTAATGCCATCTGAAAATCCCTTTCTCTACCACCAAAAATTTCTCGTACATTATGCCTATTCCTAGCCGAAAATTTCTATGACTACTCTCTAAATTCTCCTTATTCATACTCTATTATGTAATCATCATTCCATAGCTGAATTATCAGCCATTCTTCACTCTCGATTAATGATTAGAGCATAATTATCAGAATCTTCTCTCTCTAGATAACATAGTAATTAATCGGTAAGCTAGTATTTGTGCAGATTGAAGAGAATCACTATTGTAATCACTCATTAACATTGTAGCTTAATTGAATTCATTTCTCTTATACATTAAGACGTAATTAAGGAGAAATTAATCCATCATTAAGTCTCTAAGAATTGGTTTTTCCTCACACATATGCATAGGATAAATCTGCATCATCTAATTGCTAGGAAATAGTTTAATCATACTTAACCCAATTCTCTGGTAATTCCAATAGTGAAATCCTAATTATTCTTGATCATGTAAGCCGAATAATTATCTTAGAGCCGGTTCCCATAGGATTATGTGCCATCCTTAATGATTGCTTTATGAAAGAAATCTAGACTCTCATATAGGAGGGATTAATTGATGTCACTAATCTACCCATTGGACTGTTATGATGCTTGTGAACCTTAGCTCTTTCTCCAAGCTAATCATTTAAAGTAGTGAGAAATGGCCCCGGTTAAGAGAACTCGCTTCGGTGGAGCCCACGACCGCGAGGCGGGAACAAGCAATGTCAACGGAAAAGGAAAGGCTCCCATGGACGAGCAAATACCGGCCATCTCACGGGCTATTGACGAGGAAATGGAAGAGGTAGGTCCCAATTTCTATTCAAGTTGTTTAATTAACATTGCATACGATTAGTTAGGAATGAACATATCCCCGAACATGTTGGAGAAATCCGACAGAAACCTCAGCATTGAATGCATAGTACATTTAAGTATAAAGTAGGAAAGAAATGATTGATGGGTATGTTGTTTGCAAGAGGAAAGAATGTTTGCTAGGGAAAATTTAGCTCGACATGTTCATTTTATTTCCAATGTTGAATCAGTCCTGACCCCCCTACTGATCACGGGGGGCAGAGTTCCTCGTTAGGGCTCTTGAATCCACGACATGCTTTCTATGCGGTGGATACCCACGACTTGCTTTCTATGCGGTGGGAACCCACGTCTTGCTTTCTATGCGGTGGGAGTGTCCATGACGTGCTTTCTATGCGGTGGACATACCTAGTTGTATGGGCAGCTAGGCGACAACGGGAGGAGTGAACTCTCGCTAGAGGGGGGATGTTGTACCTCCAGGACATTGGAATTTTTATGAATAAGTTTGAGTAGAATTTTTACTAGAATTCTGTCTTGGTGTTGTTTGCAATACTAGTTGAAGGGCTGTTTTAACGAACCATGTGATTCGGATTTAAACAAGGAATATTTATGTTGAACAACCTTTGTGGTAGTAATTAGGTCACACGATGAAGTGTGAGTGTGGGGGTGGAAAGTGGGGGCTTGGCTCGGGTTGCCAAAGCCTACGAGATGGGTGGTCTAATTATATGCCTTGCATCAATCTAGCACTTCAAAAGGATAATTTTTAAAATTGATAAGATATCATCGCATAGTTTTACCACCTCTCAATACCTTGTCTTTGTGTCGGATAATGGACTTGGGTTGCAATACCTATTCTTGGTCCACGATCTTGGGTGGGTCTTCAATGGTTGCTTCTTGAGGTGGATCTCCTTTGTCAAGCTTTAGTAGGCTCATGTGTAAACCATTTTGTATGAGCCAATGGTTGGGCAACTTGAGTTGATAGGCCATCTCATTGATTGGCCTAAGAATCTGAAAGGGACCATAGTACCTTTTTGCTAATTTATCATAGTACTTCTGATGTCCGGTAGGATTCTTGCCCGTTGTGTGTCTTAATTCAGCCTTGGGAAACTTAAGAAAGACCCAATCATTTTGTTTAAAGGCTAGAGCTCTTCTGTGCTTATCAATAGAAGCCTTTTTCCTTTGCTGAGAGATGGATATATCATCCTTAATCTTTAGGAAATATTCTTACAGGTCTCGACTATATTCATGTGTAGCAGCAAAGATCTTCACATGTACCTTGAGTAGCAGGGGACTTTTTTATTTTTCCCTCTATCACCTCAAAAGGTGCTTTTCCCGTGGAATCATGTACGGTGTTATTGAAAGCATACTCCATTAAAGGTAAGTACTTTTTCCATTGGGAATTTTGATCTACTTTTGTGATATAATCTTTTAGTAGATCAAGAATTGTTAAGTTAGCTATTTCACTTTGACCTCCGTTTGCGGGTGATCGGTCGAAAAGAAGTTTAGCCTTGTACCTGAATTCTCAAAGAGACCCTTTCAAAAATTATTGGTCATTCTCCATCCGACACTATAGACATTGGCAAGCCATGGTACTTGATTATTTGTGATATAAAGAGGGTTGCCATTTGATGGGCATTGATAGTCTTCTTGACACGTATGAAATGTGCTTGTTTGCTAAACCTCTCTACTATTGTCCATATTCCTAAATTTCCATGGATAGACTTGGACAATCCAAAGGTAAAATCCATGGATATGCTCTCCCATGTGGTGAATTAGGGATTGGGAAAGGTTGAAGCAATCCAGGTTGCTTCCCTCTATCAAACTTCGTCTTTTGGCATACCACACATTTTGAAACATACTCTTGTATGTTTGCTTTCATGGCAGGCCAATAAGAGTATGTTTCTATCCCTTCTAGGGTAGACCAAATCCCTCTATACCCCGCATAAGGAGGAACATGGGATTCATACACTACTTTCTCATGTAGCGAGTTAATAACGAATAGTCTGTTGCCATAGAGAAGATAACCATAGTGTAAGGTAAATGGTTTTTCTTCTTCCCTAGTGCAAGGGCTAAAATCACATCTTTAAAATTGGAATCAATAGTGTACTCATCTATCATAGAAGATTGATCATTGTGAGTTGCTATGGATACCGCATTCACTCTCGATCATCTTGAGAGTGAATCGGCTACGCGATTATGCTTGCCAGAAATGTGAGCAATATAAAAATGAAATTGCCAAAGGAAATTTTCCCAACTCATTTGTTTGTCAGAGAGCTTGGTCTACGTGATGAAGTACTTAAGGCTTTGGTGCTCCATTTGCAGAATGAAAGGAGTCCCCAATAAATAGTGCTTGCATGAGTCTAGAGCATGTAGAATCGCTAAGAGTTCCTTCTCATATATACCTAGAGCTTTCTCAACACGGTCGAACCTTCAACTTTCATAGGATATGGCATGCCCTTCTTGGAGAAAAATAGCTCCAAGGAAATCACCACAGGTATCGCATTGCCCCTCAAATGGCTTTGAGAGATTCAACAGTGTAAGCACAGGTTGAGAGATAAGCTTCTCTTTAAGATTTTTGAAAGCATTATTCTCCTTGGTGGACCATATATACCTAACGTTTTTCTTTGTTAGGTCATGTAATGGTCCCGCGATTTGTGAGAACTTCTCTATGAAGCGTCTATAGTATGCACACATACCTATAAATCTTCTTAGGTCATGAAAATTCCTTGGATTAGGCCATCCTTTAATTACCTCTATCTTTGATGGATACATTTGGATGCCATCTTGAGAGATAATGTGACCTAAATATTGAATCTCTTGTAAGAAAAATTCACTTTTCTATCTATTAGTATAAAATTTATTCACTCCTAAAACTTGAAACATTACCTGGAGGTGTTCCTTTGCTCGTCGAATGAATTAGAGTAGATGATTATATCAAAGGACACTCCAGTAAGGCTTCGATGAGGCCTGAATAGCTTCTCCATCATAGGGTTAAATGTGGTTGGTGCATTGGTCAAGCCAAAAGGCATTGCAATGTACTCGTAAAGACCAAAAATAGTGCCAAATGCGATTTTTATAATGTGTGGATCAACTATCCTTATTTGATGGTAGCCACTTTTTAGGTCAATCCTACTGAAGTAGGTCAACCCCTGTAGCTTATCAAATAGGTCTTCTACACGTGGAATGGGAAACCTATTCTTGATAGTGATCCTATTTAGTACTCTATAGTCAACACACATACGATATGTGCCATCTTTCTTTTGCACTAACAACACTGGTGAAGAGAATGGCGATGAGCTAGGCATTACCATGCCATTCTCAACCAACTCATGTACTTGCCCCATAATCTCCTCTTGTTGAGCTTGAGAAACTTGATAAGGAGGTTTATTAGGCGGTGAGCTTCTTGGAAGAAGTTCAATTGCATGGTTGTCATCCCCTTGTTTGGGAGGTGACTCACGAGGTATGTCATCAATAAAAACATCTTGGAATCCCTTGAGGAACGGAAACTCTAATTCCTTTTGATTGCTTATATCTTCTTTTGCTAAAACATTAGGTTCATTTTGAAATATTTAACAAAAATCATGTACACGGAAATAGAGCTCTTTATTGACTTACTGAAAGCTTGCTTATGTACAATGGGTATGGTACTACCCAACTCCTTAGTATCTATGCACATATCTTTTTCCTTGTACCTAAAGTAGATTTGTCTTTCAGGGAATTTAACATTGGCAGCCATGCAATCAAACCATGGTGCCCGTAGAATTACATCCTCATGTTTGAGAGGAGAGATGAATAAATCCTCCTTGTCCACATAGCTTTGGACATGGAGCCCCAATTTCCCAATTAAGGGAGTGACTGAGTCTTCTTGTCACTTGAAAGAACCATTGGCAGGTAGGACATCTCCCATCTCATAGGCTTAGATGCCTAGCTTGGTGGACAACTCTGTGGATATGAAATTGTGAGTAGAATCAGGGTCAAATAGAATGAAAGCATCATGTTCTCATACCTTCCCTCAAGCATGACATAGAGGAGATCCTTTGTGATGAGCATCCTCTTGTTCAATTTTGACCAAGGTAGCTCTAGGAGGCTCATTACGTGTTAGACAAGGGGAACTAGAACTTAGGATCCCACCACCCAACCACCCACTATATAGCATAGCCCCTGGCCCTTTGCCCTAGTTGGACTCCCTTTCCACACTGCCTAGCCCGGCCCTACCCTTTTCTAGTCTGGCCTTGCCGGTGTTCTGACATTACTTCCCCCTAAAGAAGAGTTTTCGTCCTCAAAAACAAAAGTGGGGAACTTCTTCTTAAGAACACTAATGTTTTCCCAAGTGGCACCTTCCTCAGGTTGGTCTTTCCACTTGATTAAGGCTTGTTGATGTACATGATGATGTGTACGCAACTTATGATAATCGAGAACACGTTCAAGTTCATGCGGTAAGGTAGGAGATTCAATGAAATCGACCAAAATCTGGTGGCAATGACATTATCGTTCCCATGTAACCGATTACGTAAACGGCTTACATGAAACACCGGATGAATATGAGAATGTGAAGGTAGCAATAATGTGTAGGAACGATCACCTACTCGTTTGAGTATTTTGAAAGGCCCACAATATCGGGGAGATAATTTAAGTGTTGGCCCAGTTTTCAGACTTTCTAAATGTTCTGGCAACGTAAAAATACTTCCTCCCCTTCCTCGAAGGTAACTTGCTGACGTTTCTCATCAGCGTACTTCTTATACCGATCCTGTGCTTGTTGGACATTCTGACGAGCAATTTTCAGCATATCCATGTGGTCTTGGAGAAAATCCTTAACCTATAGGAGTTTTTCGGTTGCCAACCCCACTGTTGATAGATTGCTTTTGGCGTGTACAAAGTAGCGTTTATATGCATGGTCATATGTATAAAAATATGTAAATATATGCATTTGGGAGATTTTCAAAGTGGTTTCAAGTTCAAAACAGATGCAACATGTACACATTGTGAATAGGCAGGTTCGCGTGCTAGCAATCAGACACATGTACATACCCGGATAGGGTATCGGGCCCTTGGATATGGTTCTAGGTGGCTTGTTTTGGCTCTAGTGAATTTTTTTGAGCTTTCTAGAATTTAACTAATGTAAGCGAAAAGTATGGGTACTCTCATCCCACTCAAGAAGTTTGGGACATGTAGAAACTATCTATTTACGGTGCCTGATCTGCGGTGATGCGTGCACAACCCTAGAAGTGGTCAAAAATAGAATGTGGGGATATGGAAAAGTTCTTTGGGTATCAAGGATCAAGCGTACAAAATTTGGTGAATTCTGGAGTCCGATTGGGGTTTTTCTTGTGAAAAATGCCCGTCAGGGGTCAAAACTTGGTTAAAAAAGGTCAAAAAATGACCAAAAATGGTGTGAAAAGGCTTCAATTTTCCACATCAATGACACTGCTGTGAGTGCTTGAGCAAAAGGAGCATTTTGGAAGACAATTCTTGGCACTTTCAACTCTCTGTGTGGGGAAGGAAGCAAGGTTCCTCCAGGTGGTGTAGTGCAGTCCCGTCGCGTTCGCGTCCTATTTTCAAGTGTGTGGAGGAGTGAATGAGAGCTTTACTTCTTCAATTTTGCACTTGGACGAGTCTATGTAATTTCTGAGGTTTCCATGGATGTGTGTGTGCGAGGAATTGAGGGAAGAAGGTGCGGCTTTCTGCAAGACTCTAAAACCGTGTATCGGTGCCATTAGGGTTGGCGTTAGTCCAAAGACTCCAATAGAGTGGAGTTTGGTGGAGCTTTTGCAATGTTTTGAGAGAGGAATTTTGTGGCTAGAGTTTTTAATATTTTTATGGTTTTTCTTGTATATTTTGGTCACCATCAAGTGTGATTTCAAGTGTTGATCAACTCGACTCACCTTGTAGTGTCTGCGGGCAGGCAAGGCCTTGTAGATCGAGGCGTTTGGAGTTTGAATCGAGCTTGTGGGTAGTGTTTTTATTGAGCTCTTGAGTGCTAGTGTGTGTGGGTTTGAATTTAAGAAATTTCCTTGTGGTGTGCTGAGTTGTCTGGGTGTGTGAGTATGCACACGACGTCTTTTGCTCCATCATCCTTTGGCGATCCCGCTGGGGAGTGAAAATTTGCTGGTTGTGCACTCAGGTGAAGCGGTTTTGCTGTGAATTTTGAGATTCATTGAAGAAAAGTGGTGGTTTGTTTTGTTAGGGTATAGGCACCTGTGCCTTGCCCGACCGCCCTGAGTTTGGGCGCCCACTGACTTGTATACCTTATACATAGCATAAATGTATAGGGGGCTGCTCACTGATTGAGTCTCCCACCCATATCTGTGTGTTGTGTGCTCTTCTCCTTCCTCTTATCTCCTACACAGTTCCTTCAATTGGTATCATAGCCAAGTTCAGTGCGTTTTTGTGTAATCGCGCGCGTGCACTTTTCAAGCAGATTCTGGATCCGGAGCTTGGAAATTGACACTCGGCGTTTCGGGAGCATTTCCAGCAGGTGACTTGCAGTTTTACCCCCCTTTCTAAGTTGTTTATGCCCTCAGAATTTTGTTCTAAGCACTACATCCGAAGATAGGTTTCAGCCGCAAAGGAACCTGTCTTGTGTAGATTGGCAAGCAAGAGGTGGATTGGTTTGATTTGCTCGATTGTGAGCATTTGCAGGTGTTACAAGATCGGGTTTGACCCCCAGGTACACGTTGAGTCTAGTACTCCCACAGGTGTTGCCAGTTGCAGTTGAGTGGTTCTTCTGCAGTGTTGTGGCTTGCATACATGGTCTTTGAGCGGGTTTGTGCGTGTGTATGCATCGATACCGCACAGTGTGGGCTTGGTGATTAGCTCACGGTTTGACAGGCGTACAGTCTCTTGGCACACTCACAAGAGTGAATATTGTGATGTATGCTTGTGTGGCTACGAGCTAGGTAGCCGGATTCGAGCACTAATGGCTTGAGGTTTTTCAGTAGGTTTCAGCTACTACAAGTTTACAAGTTTACAGGCAGATTTGAGGGCTTATTTGGGCGCTGAATTTTTAGCCATTGTTTCCTCTTTGCAGGTGTCTATGTATGGCTTAGTTGTAGGCTGATCTGGGACACATTTGAGACTTGTTTATGCTGTTGTTTAAGAGCTGAATTTTGGGGCTGTTTTGGGGCTGATTTGCAGCCATATTTTACAGCCATACAGGAGCTTGGTTTACTCTACAGGAACCTCGTACACTTGGCATTTAGGATTTGCATCATTGCCATTTGTGGAGCACAGTGTGGTTACACTACTGCGAGAGATTTTATGCGTGGATTCGCATGAGCATTGTAGGTGCTGGTGAGCTCTATTTTTTAGAGCATTTTCTCGTTGCAGGTTGCTTCTTTTGGATTAGTTGAGTGCATTTCATTGCTACCGTACCTAGAGTAGAGTTACAACTCTTGGTTATTTTTGACATTCACTTATAGTAGTCAATATGTGTGAGACTTTCGAGTCTAGGACAATGACTCATGAGAGACGGCATTCTCGTTTGTGTCGACACTTAAGATGTTGGCATTGTGGTCACACAGGACACATTAGACGGCGATGCTTTCGTCATATGAGACAGCACAGGAGACATGCTAGTCTCAAGGATACGGTAGATGCTATAGGCTTCGTTGACTTGACAGTTGCGGGATCAGATACAGAGTCTGAGTCCCCTAGTGATAGTGAGGTCACATTTGCTTCATGTATTATTCCTAATTTTTTGACGTCTGAGGATATTGTACTTATTTTGTAGTGGGTGCTAGACAGGGACGCTACTTTTCATGTCACTCCGTATCGTGACTGGTTCAGTAGCTATTCTAGCAGAGTGCATGGTAGTGTGTGATTGGAAGATGGGTCACTGCATGAGATTGCTGGTTGAGGAGATGTGAGAGTGTCATTATCGAGAGGTTCATCGTACGTGCTCAGAGATGTGCGTCATGTGCAAGATTTGATGATGAATTTGATCTCCGTTGGTTAGCTCAGGGATAGTGGATGTCGGGTATTGCTGCTTGAGTGATCTTTTGCGTTGCATTTGGGTTTGCTGGTGATTGCGAGAAGTGCTAGAGTTGGCACATGGTACCCATTGCACGTAGTACTGGTGCGAGATGGTCGAGTCTCAATCTTGTTACAGCCATGCAGAGAGTGAGAGACCCGAACAGTCTCTTTTGCTCATGGGTTGCAGGGTGCTTTGCATGGAGTGCAGAGTAGTGAGCTCATTGTGCACACAGTTGGGGCACGACTTGAACAATCACACAGAGAGGTGAAAGAGTCAGACATGCATGCTTTGCTAGTGACTGGGCAAAGCAGAGAGTCAATTGTGCGAGATACTTCTATGCAGGATAGACAGGTAGAGCGGTCTTGCTCTAGTGAGTCACGACAGGAGGAAGTTGTGCAAGAGTCTATGCATAAGGAGTTAGAGCATGAAGCTCTAGTGAGTCACAGTAGAATGAGTGGTCATGTTTGTAGTGGATGATTGTAGAGGAGGTCGAGACGTCAGTGATTATGCAATCATTCCTTTCTATGATCGACAATGAGCATGGGGATATAGTTGTGCAGGATATGTCTTCCACAGCGGACACCTAGAGCAGCTGGTTTACTCTGAGGTTTCGCGACAGGTTGATGCGTCTTTTGCGGTCAGTCAGGAGATGAATGTGCCTGACACGCCTTGTCAGTCACAGATGCATATTTCCAAGGATATATATGTTGATGCATGCTCCATAGAGCTAGCAGGGCCCGCTAGCATTGCATCGGAATTTGGTGGTCTCATGTATGAGATGCTGATCTTGAGACCAGATATCGCAGCTGCAGTGGGAGCATTTGCAGTTGGGGTTGTCAGTCGTTTGTTGACTGATGAAGGCATAGTGCACGAGGGAGATATGCACGTATTGCATACATACTTGCAGTACGTGTGCAGTACGTCTGGTGATGTATAGACTTACACGGGAGCAGGACAACCGGATGCACACGATCACAGCCAGCCAGTGGGCATCGGTTGAGAGCGATTTTCTCTCACCTTTTGTAGTCTTTAGACTAGGCTCCCTTGTTTAAAGGCACAGTCGCCTTTAAGTGGGAGATTGTTAGGGTATAGGCGCCTGTGCCTTGGGCACCCACTGACTTGTATAACTTATACATAGCATAAGTGTATAGGGGTATGCTCACTGATTGAGTCTCCCACCCATATCTGTGTGTCGTGCGCTCTTCTCCTTCCTCTTCTCTCCTACACAGCTCCTTCATGGTTGAGGTGCAAGACTTCAGCTTTTGTGGAGTTACTCACACAAGGGAGAAGAAACTCTGAAGAGATGGCTATAGTTGGCCAGTGTTCACAGGGAAGTAGGATATGAAGGACTGGATTGGGGACTTTGAGTGGCATATGCTTGGTATGCACATTGTGAATGATGAAGCAAAGCTTCATGTATTTCCTCTTGTGCTCAAAGGAGAAGCTCGGGAGTGGTTTGAAGGTTTAGAGGAAGCCAAAAAGGAAACATGGGAGCAGGTGAAGCTGGAAATTTTTGACAGGTTTGGGAAGAAACTAACCACAACAGAAGCGACGACAAAATTGAGAGGTTTGTAGAAAGATGTTCATGCTAACTTTAAAGAGTTTTTGCAACACTTCAAAGGACTTTGGATTCAATTAGAGGCGGCATCCCAAGTACCTCCAGAGGATTTATTTAAAGTACTCCAGTTTATGGATTGTCTCCATCCAAGTGTAAGGGAGAAGGTTGATCAAGATGATCCTGCTACATTCGAAAGAGCTGTGGAAATTGCCGAGGCCAAGAGCAAGAAGATCAAGAGAAGGTGGGAGCAAGGCATGACACACGTTGAGCCAGTTGTGGTGCAACCAATGGTCCCTCTGGCAATGGATGATAGAGTGGAATGAGTGGTTCAAGGTCCAGATCCCGTTACGGCACGGGTTTTGCATGATCTTGCGGGTCAATTGCAAGAACTAAGAATTAACATAATGAATAGGAACCAAAGAGAAGAGCGGCCAGCTACGAGAGGTAGGGGATGAAGGCTACAAGGTAGATGCTACAATTCTGATGAAGAGGGTCACTACACCCCTGATTGTCCTGAACCACCAAGATAGAGCGGAGGGATATACCCCTTATATGGACGTGGTCGAGGGAGTATAGAAGAAAATCATCAAGAGCAGGCACTAGAAGCACCACCGCCGCAACAACAACCACAACCGTTGCCTAGAAATGGAGAAGGTAGAGCTATTAACATCATTACCCTTGAGCATCAAGATGTGGATGTTTTGGCCAATAAGAGAGCTAGGCATGATAGGGAGAAAGATACAGAAGAAGAGAGGGAAAACAAGAGCAAGGAAAGGAAAGGCTAAGGTAGAAGACAAACCAGAAAGTAGCAAGAGGCGGCAAAGAAGGAAAATTTGTCCAAAGGAATACCTCCTTGGCCAAGGTGTTGAAGACTATGATATTGTCGACGACATGCGAAATCAAAAGGCAAATATATCTTTTGGTCAGTTGGTGGCTTTGAACGCTAAATTGAGGAGGCAATGGACCAAGTGTGTGAGTACGCGGCTTCCTTCCAAGAAGGACAAGCATCAAAGCATGGTGTTATCTTTGAGGGTTGGTCACCCAGTGGATATGGTGCCAATAGTTGAAGCTATGATGGGAAAGAATACGGAAGTGCAAGCATATGTGGATGGTGGTGCCCAGGTGTGGGTCATGACCGAGGCTATCATGAAGGAAGCATGCGTTAAGATGTTAGTGAACGCTTCGATCCGTATGAGAATGGCCAACCACAAAAAGGCAAGGTGTCTTGGAATAGCTGAATACGTGAAGATAAAAGTCTTGGGGATTGAGTCCTTGGTTAATTGCTACATGATGCAAGCGGGTGAGAATACTTATCTGATCATTTTAGGGAGGCCATGGCTTATACCCTTGGTGCTTATCAAGATTAGGGCACGGGCTTGATCACCATCCCCGACAAAGAGAAAGGAAGGACCATTGTCTACAACATGAAGACACACAAGAGCTGTACACAGCCCCTAGTGGAGAAGCAAGATATGGATTCGACAGAAACCACGTCATACGATAGTGATGCTTCATCTACATCATCAGAAGAAAGTGTAGAGGAAGGCTTGATGCAATTATGTCCTAATCTTTTTGGGATAAGTGTTGAAAAGGAAGCATTGGTGCATGAGCAAAGGTCAAGGAGGAGAAGGATAGTCCAAAAATAGTTGTAGAGCCTACCAAAGTGAACGCAAGGAGCGTGATAGGAGAGGACCTGACAGAGAAAGAAAAAAAGGAGTTTGAAGACATGTTCACGGAGTTTCCAAAGCTACTTACCATTGAATATACAGAGTTGCAAGGAGCTAAAGGAGTCGAGCATAGAATCAATCTAAAAGAAGGTGCCAAGCCAAAGATTCAAAAGCTTAGGAGGTTGGGGGTCATTCATGAGAAGGTACTTCATGAAGAGGTGATGAAGCTTTTGGAAGCAGATTTCATCTTGCGAGCCTGGAGGATTCCGAATGGGTCTCTCTAGTTGTTATGGTGCCCAAGAAGAACGCAAGATTTAGGATATGTGTTGATTTCAAACCTCTGAATGCTTCCACAAAAATAAATCATTATCCACTACCCTTTCTAGATGAAATCCTCAATCAGGTTGCAGGTCATGAATGTTACTCAATCATGGATGGATTCTCTGGCTACTTTCAGATCTTGATAGCGATTGAAGATCGATTGAAGATGACCTTCATTACTCCTTGGGGTTGTTTTGCCTACAAAATAATGCCTTTTGGGCTGGTTAATGCATATGCTCCCTTCCAAGGATGGATGAATAGAGTGTTTGGTCCCTACTTGGGTAAGTTCATTCGTGTTTTCATGGATGACATTGGGTGTTATAGCTCCAGGGTCACACATTTGGAGAAGCTGAGGTTGAGTTTTGAAAGGCTTCAACAAGAGTGTGTGCAACTCAACCCAAAGAAGTGTAAATTTGCTCATGCCAGAGTCCATTTTCTAGGACATGTGTTTTCCCAAAATGGAATAGAAGCTGATCCAAAAAAAGTTAAGGCTTTATTGCTTATGGATCCACCCAGCAACGCAAAGGATTTGGTATAGTTTGTGCATAAGCTTAGGTACTTGTCACCTTTTTTTTGGATGCTATGTTAGTATGTGTATCCTCTCCAGAAATTGAGTCAAAGAGTTCAAGGGTTTGAGTGGAATGAAGACATGCAACATGCTTTTGATGGTATCAAGGAGGTATTGTGTGCTTTACCAACAGTGATTCTCCCAACCTGCAATCGATTTTCTATGTATCTATTAGTGTGGGGTCAGTAGCTTTTGGGTCAGTTCTCTTACAAAAGCAAGGAAGGAACTTCAAGCCAATTTATTTTGAGAGCAAGATGAAGAATGTAAGCGAGTTCTCCTACACGGAAATGGAACAATGGGTATTCACCTTGGTTCTTGCTTGTCACAGGTTCAAAACCTATCTCTTGACCCAAAAGTTTTATGTGCTCACCACATCGAATCTTTTGCCAAATGTAGTACAACATTTGAAGCCTAGCAAGCGCATCTTAAAGTGGAATTTGGAGATTCAAGAGTATGAGTTTGAGTTTAAAGTGGATCATTCTGTTAAAGCTCACTTGGCAGACATAGTGGTACGTAAGGGGGGGGAGCTTCCATCTTACTCAAGGGTTGACAAGGATGATCATGAAGAGGAAGTAGATATTATAGATGCGTATACAATGATGTTTGATGGTGCATACAGGAAAGTTCTTCAAAAGGAAAGTGGTGGGGTAGTCATTAAGAACCCAAAAGACGATGTAATATTTTCTAGAGCTTACGATCTTGATGAAGATGCAAGTAACAATGAGGCCGAGCATCTCATGCTTTTCCTCGGGTTGAAGCAATGTGTTGAGTTTGGATTGAAGAGGATCATTGCAAAAGGGGATGCATTGACAATCATGAATCAATTGCTTGGTTTGTGGAATGTTAAGAAAGACAATTTGAAGAAGTGGTACTATGGCATTTAGAAGCTTTTGCATGAGTTTGAGAAGATACAGTTTTAGCATGTTCCTTGTGAGCAGAATAAAGAAGCTGATGAGTTGTCTAGGGACAAGTTGGATGCCTTAGTAGCTCCTTTAAAGGTCAAGGAAGCCTTGTATGAAGGAAGGGAATCATTGCAAGATGTAGAAGTATTTGTTGGTAAAGGGCAATCTCCAAAGGGCATGTCAAAGGTTCGGCGTAAGAGAATAGTTGCAAAATCAAGAAACTACACATTGGTAGGTGAGGATCTTATGCTTTATGGCAAGGATAGCATTTTGAGAAAAGTGTCGTACAAAGAAGAGATAGGCTTGATTTTGGAGCACTGCCATGAAGAAACTTTCCATCAAGGCAAGGATCAGGTTGTCTTTTGTGTTTTGAGAGCAGGTTACTGTTGGGCCTCTATGATGAGAGATGCTTATTGTTTATGCAAGTCATGCCATGAATGCCAAGTGTTTGCAAATCGAAAGCTTTTGGCTATGCCTCAAAAAGCTGTAATGTCTTTTGATGAATTTGCAAAATGGAGAGTAGATGCTGTAGGTCCAATGCCAAAGACCAACAATGGCAAAAGGTATATCCTTGTGGATGTGGACTACTATTTGACAAAATGGGTGGAGGAAAGAGCAGTAAAAGATGTAAGAGCAGGAAGAGTGGCCTCTTTTTTATATGAGCAAGTGTGTTGCAGGTTTGGAGCTGCTATGGTTATCATTTCTGATCATGGACCAGGGTTTAGGGGAAAACTTGTTGCTGCTCTCATGGAGAAACTGAAAAATTCAGCATAGGCATTATCCTCCTTACTACCCACAATGCAATGGGTTGGATGAGAACTACAATGGTCGAATTGTGAAGATGCTATGAAAGTATGCTAGAGAGCATCCGAAAGAATGGGACTTGGACTTGGAAAAGTGTTTGTGGGCTTATAGAACTACGTATAGAGCATCAACACAGTTTACACCATATGAGCTTGTTTATGGAAAGGAAGCTCGTATGCCCATACAAGTGCAGTTGGATGCCTTGAAGTTGTTGTGCAAAATGCAAGGTGATCATAATGACAAACTGCAAGAAAGAATTATTTCTCTAGAGTTGTTGCGAATGAATAGAGAGAAAGCCAGTGATTATTATCTTCAACAAGCAGAGGCAAGGATGGAGAAAATGAATAAGAGGCTTCTAGAGAAAGAGATCAAAGAGGGAGATCTGGTGATGAAGTATGATTCTCCCTTGGATTTTACTTTTCAAAAGAAGTTGAGGGACAAATGGTTGGGTCCCTACAGAGTGAAGCATGTATTTTCTAATGGCACATACGAGTTGGAAAAATTTTCTGGTAGATGTTTGCGCTACATAATAAATGGTTATAGATTGAAGAAATATTTTGCGAGGGATGTGGTTCCAGATGAAAATAGTCTCTTGGTTGAGCATAAATGCTCTACCTAGAGGGTGGGCAATGATGATAGACCGCTTTTGGCGTGTACAAAGTAGCGTTTATATGCATGGTCATATGTACAAAAATATGTAAATATATGCATTTGGGAGCTTTGCAAAGTGGTTTCAAGTTCAAAAAAGATGCAACGTGTACACATTGTGAATAGGCAGGTTCGTGTGCTAGCAGTCGAACACATGTATATGCACGGATAGGGTATCGGGGCCTTGGATATGGTTCTAGGTGGCTTATTTTGGCTCTAGAGAATGTGTTTGAGCTTTCTAGAATAAAAATAATGCAAGCGACAAGTATGGGTACTCTCATCCTGCTCAAGAAGTTTGGGACATGCAGTAACTGTCTATTTATGATGCCTGATCTGCGATGATGCGTGCACCACCCTGGAAGTGGTCAAAAATATAATGTGGGGATGTGGAAAAGTGATTTGGGTATCAAGGATCAAGCATACAAAATTTTGTGAATTTTGGAGCCCGTTTGGGGTTTTTCCTGTGAAAAATGCCTGCCGGGGGTCAAAACTGGCCAAAACTGGGTCAAAAAAGATCAAAAAATGACCAAAAATGGTGTGAAAAGGCTTCAATTTTCCACATCAGTGATGCTGCCATGAGTGCTTGAGAAAAAGGAGCACTTTGGAAGCCAATTCTTGGCATTTTCACCTCTCTGTGTGGGAAAGGAATCAAGGTTCCTACAGGTGGTGTAGTGCAGTCCCATTGCGTTCGCGTCCTGTTTTCAAGTGTGTGGAGGAGTGAATGAGATCTTTATTTCTTCAATTTTCTACTTGGGAGATTCTATGGAAGTTTTGAGGTTTCCATGGATGTGTGTGTGCGAGGAATTGAGGGAAGAAGGTGCGGATTTTTGCAAGACTATGTGACCCTGTATCGGTGCCATTAGGGTTGGCGCTACTCCAAAGAGTCCAACAGAGTGGAGTTTGGTGGAGCTTTTGCAATGGTTTGATAGAGGCCTTGTGTGGCTGGAGTTTTTGATATTTTGATGGTTTGTCTTGTATATTTTGGTCACCAACAAGTGTGATTTCAACTCAACTCACCTTGTAGTGTCTGCGGGCAGGCAAGGGCTTGTAGGTCGAGGCGTTTGGAGTTCGAATCGAGCTTGTGGGTAGTGTTTTTATTGAGCTCTTGAGTGCTGGTGTGTGTGGGTTTGAATTTAAGCAAATTCCTTGTGGTGTGTTGAGTTGTTTGGGTGTGTCAGTGTGCGCACGGCGTCTTTTGCTCCATCACCGTAACTGGCAACCTAGGTTGAAACCCATACATGAGCATGAAAGGACTAAAGCTCGTTGTGACATGCTTAGCACTGTCGTAGGAAAAATCAAGAATAGGTAAGTATTATTTCCAATCTGACTGTTTTTTGCTGACGTATTTTCTTAGCATATCCTCTAGCACCTGGTTAACTCGTTCAGTCTGAACATCTGTTTCTGGATGATCGGCTGTACTGAGGTTCAGTTGTGTAAAAGTGACTTTTAAACTTGGGATCACGGTCACTGACAATGTTACTTGGCAAACCATACAATTTGTATAGATTGTCCACAAATAACTTGGCTAGTTCTAGTGTCTTAACCATTGATTTTGTTGGAATAAACTTACATAGTTTAGTCAACCGGTCTACGGCCACCCATACCGAGTCATGACCTCGACAGTGGTTGGTAAACCCACAATAAAATCCATAGAGATGCTTTCCCATTTTTCATTGGGAATCTCTAGAGGGTGTAAGAGTCCTCCTGATTTCAGGCGCTCTGCTTTGTTAACTTGACATTTTTGGCAATGCAATACATAAGCTTGAACAAATCCATGTATACCTAGCCAGTAAAATTGTCGTCGTACGAGAGCATAAATTTTTCTAATACCCGGGTGCCCTGCACTTGGACTATCATGATATTCATAAAGAATTTGGCACCAAATGTCTATGTTCGTCGGTACACAAACTCTCCCCTTATGGAGTAGGTACCAATTGTCGATGGTGAAATGCTTCCATCGTTGTAGCTCATCACTCGATAGAGGAGAACTAGGTGTGGAGGTTAAATGTACACTACCGTCATTGGAGTGAGAAGTATCCCTCATTTGAACATGGCTCCAGAATTTGGAATATGATTCATCATGCTCATATTTGCCTTTGAGAGAATCTAAAAATTCACTACGAAGTTCCGTGAACAAGAGAGAACTGATCTCTAGCATACGACTTAGAGCGTCAGCCACTACGTTGTATCGGCCTTTGTGATACCTTAGCTTGGCGTCATATTCCTGAAGAATCTCGGTCCACCTGGTTTTTTGACCCTTCAAA
This sequence comes from Adiantum capillus-veneris, assembly GCF_014529385.1. Classification (NCBI taxonomy): domain Eukaryota; kingdom Viridiplantae; phylum Streptophyta; class Polypodiopsida; order Polypodiales; family Pteridaceae; genus Adiantum; species Adiantum capillus-veneris. The sequence goes on from NC_140948.1 coordinate 67,465,331, forward strand.
TCCATTTTTTGTGTAAACCATTTCATGCTTTCATGTTCAAACACAATCTCAAACTGAGCGCCATACAGATAATGCCACCATGTTTTTGAGGCAAACACTATTGCATAGAGTTCGCGCTCAATTCAGAGTAGTTCTGCTGAGCTGCATCAAGCTTCTTGCTTCCAAATGCAATTGGCCGTCCGTCTTGTAACAGGACTTCTCCAATAGCACGGTCACTTGCATCCGTTTCCAAAATGAATGGCTTCAAAGGATCTACAATAGCCAGTATAGGAGCTGTAGCTAATGCATCCTTGAGCATATCAAAACTGTGATGTTGAGGGGATCCCCACTGAAAAGCTTTGCCTTTGCCTTTGAGTTGATCCGTCATGGGAACAGTAATATTAGCGTAGCTCTTAACGAACCTTCGGTAAAACCTGCAAATCCCAAAAAAAATTGTAACTCTTCTAGATTTTTAGGAGAAGGCCATTTCCGGATGGTATCCACTTTGGATTGATCCATATATAGCCCATTAGCTGAAATAACATGCCCTAAATAGTGAATTTTGTCTTTTAGAAAATCACACTTAGATTCCTTGGCATATAATTTGTTTGTGCGTAACAACTCAAACACCTGCCTGAGATGTTGTAAGTGTTCTTCTTCATAAGCACTATAGACTAGCATGTCATCAAGGAAAACAATGACAAATTTACCCATATACGGCTTCAAGACACTATCCATAAGTTTCATGACTGTTGCGGGCACATTGGTTAACCCAAAGGGCATCACCAAGAACTCGTAGTGTCCAAACCGTGTTCGGAATGCAGTTTTGGGTATATCGGCAAGTCGAATACGGACTTGGTGATATCCTGACCGCAAGTCTATTTTTGTATAAATGCAAGCATGAGTGAGTCTGTCAAACAACGCATCTACTTTGAGCAATGGGTATTTGTTCTTAACCGTCACCGCATTTAAGCCACGGTAGTCTACACACATGCGCATATTGCCGTCTTTTTTCTTCACTAATAGGATAGGAGAGGCCCATGGTGAAGAATTGGGTTGTATATACCCTCTTCTAAGGTAGTCATCAAGCTAACATTCCACCTCAGCAGCTTCAGAATAACTCATATGGTAAGGCGGTTCACTGACAGGTTTACAGCCTGCAACAGCCACGTCAATGCTATGTTTCACTGATCGTGTCGGTGGTAATCCTGGTGGCAAATCATTAGGAAAAACATCTTGAAATTCCTTCAGTAATTTCTGTAATTTTACTAGCAACGTTTGCTTGTTTATAATTAGCCATTGGTGGAAGAGATGAAAGAGAAGCATGCGGCATTGAGGAATGTTCAATAGTTTCAATGTTAGAAAGAAAATGAGACAGTGAGTAACACAAGAAAACTTGATCTATTTTATTATCAGAAACGAGCTGCATAAGCTCAGTGGTACAAATCAATGGTGATAAAGGTATATCCTTCTCTCCTAACAACAACATATGTGTGCCATGGGATTCAAACATCAAGCTGTTGTGCTCATAGCTACGCTTCAGTGATGGTCCTAGGCTATGCAACCACTCCCTACCAAGAACCACATGTGCCCTTTCCATGTTCATAACCTAAAAATCCAAGCATGTGGAGTAACCTTGTAATTCCAATGGAACAGCTCGGCATTGAGTATCCCAAATTTTGGTATCATGTCCATTCATCATTCCTACCTTGTAGCGGTGGGTACTCGGAGTTTGAGGCAATTTGAGTTTTTTCACCAATCCATAATTGATGAAATTATGAGTAGCAACGTCATCTACCAAGATGCGCACCTTGTGGACTTGCAGAGATCCATGCATACGTACTAACTCATGTGGTCCAAAGGTTTGTTGCCACATGGAAGCAGTGAGATAGCATTCATGTACCACCTCTGTGTGTGTTACTTCCACAGTAGAGAAGCATGAGGAAGACTAAAGAGGTAGTAGTTGCACCATGTGCACTGCTTTCTCCTTGCCATGAGCAGCAGATTTCCCCTTGGGACAATCCTTTTTGCCATGGCCACTCCCTAAACATTGAAAACATAATTTTTCTTTCTTAGCTTTATTAAAGTCCTCAGGAGAGAGAGGACCCCTTGGGTATTTTAGATGCATCTGAATTGGCAACTACAAATTTCCTTTTATTGTGACCATACTGAGTGCGTGTATTACCATGTGTATTAGCAGGCATGTGACTATTATGTGCTTTCCTTTCATCTGGGTCATCATGAATATGTGCTTTCACTATGGCTTCGTTTTAGGATCTTAGGTCTTGACATACTTCTTAAGTTCTGGTGTCAGACCTCTTACAAACCCCCGTACTTGCTGAATCACGATAGTGAGAGATATATTCAAGCAATAATGGGTATTGGCGCATGGAACATGTGTTCCAAGCCATCCAATCCCGACCTGCCTCATTTGTAGGCAAAAATTCATTGCTAAACATAGCTTCAAAAGCTTCCCAACTTTGTGGTATAATGTTCTTCTCCTTGAGAAACATCCACTATTTGTAGGCCTTGCCTTCCAGAGTTAAGCTTGTTTGTAGAGCTTTGACTGCGTCCGGAGTACGCCGTAAGGCACGAATTCCATCCCAGTTGCTGAGAAAGACATTCACTACATGCTTATTGCGGTCTCGGTCTTCTCCCTTAAAAATCGATGGTTTGGTGCTTTTCAACAATTCATCCACCTCTTTTGCAGTGAGAGTATGCAACATATTAGCATTTGGGCCTTGCCTTGTGTAGCAATGGGGATAATAAATTTGTGAGCTTTTCATTTAGAGTTTTCTATAAAAAAAATTAGAGCTTTTTAATTTGGAGCTCAACGAGCCCCATGCTTCCTATACAATATTGCCAAAGTAGAAAGTTATTTGCTATATTTTTTAAGCTTCTTAAATCTTGTTACATGGACAAAAAATATAATAGATAGGACCTTAAAGGTGTCACACATGAAAATTACAATGAAACAAAATTCTAATTCAGCAATATCCAAATGTGTGACATAATGGAATATCAAGAAGATTCCTATGGGGAGGAAAGAATCTCCATAGCAAGATTTTGAAAGTCTCTTGGAAACTTTTCTTCCAATCAAAAGCTAGTGGAGAGTTGAATGTGCTCAACCCACAAGGATGGCTAATAAGATGGTAGAAAAGTGGATATTCAGATCCATAAAGTTTGATGACTTTGATCATGCCTAGTAAAATGAAAAACTCATCTAATTCTTGTGCAGGAGGACAAAGCATGGAAAGGTTTATCCTTGAAGGAGATTGTCGTCTCCACAAAAAAGATTAAGCAAGGTGGCTCAGCTTTGACTTCTTGAATGTGGGAAGGCTAGAATTCCATCAAAGAATCCTAGAAGTTTTCCAAGGACGTCAGTTTTGACTATCGCTATCTACTGTGGGAATGGCTACCTTGTATGGCCATATGTTTCTCTTCTGTTAGGCTGCTGATGCTAGAAGGCTCTATCTAGTTTTTCGATCTCCCCCACTATTCTTGTGTGATCTCAAAAGGGAAGCTCAACATCTAGTGTCTTAAATGAAAGATATATTTACTCTTTCCTCCTATCAAATTCACAAAACTATTAAGTGGCATCAATGGCTACCTTGTATGATAAGATGTTTATCTTCTATTATGTTGTTAATGCTAGAAGGATGTATCTAGTTTTTTGGTCTCCCCTCCTTTACTAATAATGCCTTTTCTTTGTTGGAACGACCTCATTCCCTACCCATCCGATTTGATGTAATCTTCTTATTTCTTAATTTATTTCTACAATCATTCTATTAAAAAGATCATAATGCATTTCTTTTTTTCATGCACTTTTATAAAAACAATTGCAAATAGAGCATGGAAACATTTTATAAAAGAAATCAAGAAAAAATATCCTTGAGTGATACTTGTGAAAACACCATAGACTTATAGACTTGGACAAACCTTTCTTGGAGTGAATGTTTTTTTTCAAAATCTTGAATATTTTGATTTAGCCCTTTGTATGCAAATTTCTAAGGGTCCGCTAGATTTTGAGTGTTTTAGGGTGTTATAAAATTCAAATATACTACATGAAGGTTGAAATTTTATATTAGATGGATTTGAGAATAAAAAAGGTTATATCTTTAAGTGGTATGTTAGAAAATGACTCATTGATCTTAGGTATATTATAAACGAGAATTCTTATAAAATTTGCCAAGCTCATAACATTTAAGAATACAAAAGAGTGAGGGTGGAATGGGACACACGCACACATGTATATCATGTGCACACATACACACACACAAAGAGATTTAAATGGTTGTGAGAACCTGACTAAAGGTTAGTTTAGATAGAGACGTTAATAAATGAGACTAATTTTAGTGATGAGGTAATATTTTCAGTAGAGCTATCTAGCAAGTTGGTGGTCAAACATATCATATAAACCCTTACTAGGGGTACTAAGTAAGATGAACAAGGTTGTGGAGTTTTGGGTGATGCAATGGGATCTTGAGAATATGTACAAGTTAGCATAAAGAAAACTTTGAACTCATTTTTGGGCCTTCTAAGGGTGCCACATCATCAAAGTTGCACAAAAGTGAGCAAGCCGATAAACCCCTAAAAATATTGCTCAAAGCCCCTCAATATAACATATCATTAGAAAGCTCTTAAAAAGTGGATTCTAAAGAGAGGAGGTCCGAAAATTTTGGATGAGTTCTATGAAAGTTATGCCAGTTTTTTCCAATTACCTAGTTTTTGTTACCATTACAATAATCTAAAATCACCTTTTCTATGAAGGCAATGTCCGATACATGCATGCTATATATCAATAGATAGCATTTAAAGAGTAGATTCTAATTTCTAAGTATCCAACCTCTGACAAACTTGGATCTTATTTACAAAAATTTTATAGGTCCGACTTTTTGAAAGCTTGCCACATTAGCAATTTCTTAAAAGGCCTAAAAATGAGCTCAAAATTATCCTAATGAGGTGTAGTTTTTGCCACAAAATTACATACAAATACTGCTAAAATATTTAGCTTAGGGTTAAAGTACAATTTTTGTAGTGATGAGAAGGTATTGTTATGGGGCCAAAAGAAAAGAAAAAACAATTTGAATGGAAAAAAAAGGATCAATCAATTATAAATCTAAAGACAAGGGTAGTGATAAGGGATGTAAAAGAAGATGGGTATGTGTATTGTCAAGACTATGACACTTGAATATGTATTTTGGTTGCCATTTGTCACTAATGTCACTGCCCAAACAACAAGAAAAGGTAAAATATACCACCAGTAGGCACGCAGAACCTTTGTTACAAGGATAGCCTTGAAGTTTGAGTGGCAAGGAAAGAATGGATCCCTCTAGATGTGGAGTTCTACAAAGGGTTGAGATAGGAAAATTTATAACTTTGAATGAACTTGCAAAAATATCTTGGTGACATTGATTTTGTTTAGTGTATTGCAAGAGCAACAAGCTACCAATATAGTTGTTAGGAAGGGGGAGGGTCAATCATAAACTACGAACAAAGTATACTGCTTTTTCAAACATTGACGGTAGGAAGAAAAGTGGGGAGGGAGAATATAGGAACACACCAAGCACACTCACTCAGGGGCGATATGATATGTAACACTTATTTTGAATGCGATTACATTCATATTCCATAGATTCATAGTATTATGGATTGACATTTCTTAATAATTAAATTATGCATTCTTGGTTCATGAATCATTTTTAGGACCACATCGATGTAGCACCTCTGGACCTCAAGGGCAATTCAACCACCTTCAAGCACCAAGTTTCACTTAAAGTGCATGTATCTTGTTTGCATGTGGTCGGTTTATGAGCTCGATAGTGTCCACTTTTTCAACCCAAGTATTTTGTCTCTTGCTGCCTCTACTAAGTACTCGCCTTAAGATGTTGGTGCCTCAAGAGCACGGAGTGTGTCTACGCGCCCATGGACGAACTCCGAGCTCATGGTAGTGGACCCCTTTTCCTTTCATATCATGTTAGTGGACCCCTTCCCCTTGCACACGTGGTGGGTGGTGATACACACCTACTTTATTTGGTTTGGAAGCAAAACATTTTGTCTCGTGCTACCTATAGTTGAAAACCTCAAGAGCACGAAAGCCATCCGCGTGCACGCAGACGGACTTCGAGCTCATTGTAGTGGACCCCTATCCGCTACTGACTTTTGTCTCCTATCTTCTGCTCCAAAATTCCTTAAGGCTTGTTAGCCTCAAGAGCATGGAAGTCGTCCGCGCGCGCACAGACGGGCTCTGAGCTCACTACAGTACCCCTATGTATCTGGTTTTGCCACAGTGGGCTCCTCCCCTCTCCCTGTGCATCACTTCTGCCATCTTCTTTTTTGAGTTCCAAGAGACCCTAGGTATACTTGGCAGAGATCAAAGGCCGGGAGCAACGAATCGTTAAGGATATCACTAATTGAATAATATTCCCATCTGCGTTTACTGCACAATGTTTGGGACAAAGTGATGGTAGACGCGCCAACCTAACTGCACTCTACACGTGCCAATGTTATCCGAGACCATTTATATGAAGGTGGCAATATGCAACGGACGAGCACGGCAAGGCAAAGAGGACAAAGCACTTCGGCAGCTTCTAAGTCCTTGCTGCTTGTCATGATGCAACTCCCTCAAACTATTAGTGAAGCATTTCTTGGGTCCCTGCAAACGAACTAATTACTTCTAAACTTGCTCATGTTGAAGCTGTCAACCTCCAACCCTGTCCGCCTGCACATTGAAGATGAGGAAATTGCCATGTATTTGGACCATCTTGCATATGCCCACGTCATCTCAACCCTGCAGGCCCCTCTTCCTATTGCTCTCATCCAATTATCTTGTAGACAGCTTGAACCCCTACATATCGATGTAGATGACAATGCAATAATCAACATCCTCCTGGTTTTTCTTGCAAAGGACAGTAATAACCCAGACCATCTGATAACCATCATAGAGAACACAATAGTTGACAAAGGACAGGAATAAGCCAGACCATCCAACAGAGAACACAATAGTTGAAAAAGGAGATGAATGCAATGATGTAGTTCCTGCGGAAGTGACCAACCAGGTCCCTCTACATGTTGCCAGTCATATTACTATTGCTAAATTAAAAGTTGAACCTATTGCAAATGTGGTTGAGTCTGAAATTGCTCCTGTTGCCGTGAATGCCATCACTTGTATTAGGATCTTTTTCTTATGTAATCAACACTTCTCTTGGCAATGTCCGATACAGTGTCTGCAAGTGGTGGTCGTCCATTCTACAGCCACCTCTAGTGGTTGTGTTCTTACCCTTATTAGTTGAAACAGATCTAGGATCGTCTCGACACCCTCGCTTCGAGTACCTACATCGATACTCTATAACTAGTTGTATGTGTTAGATGGTACGCCTCCTCCTCTCTTTGCTTGTTATCCTTCTTACCATTCTTACAATTAGCAACCTTAACCGGGGATTAGGGAACAAGGCATATGCACAACAAAACACCTCATTATGATTAATGAAGTTTAACTTCATTATTAAAATCAAATGAAAATTTTTCTTTATGTAGCAATGCAATTGTGCACCAAAGATTGACAAATTCCATTGAAGTGCACACCGTGCACTCATCAAACAACATATTTTTATGCCTTAAATCATCAAACACTCTTAATGATGTAAACAAAACAAAATAAGTATGATTTAGCTTGACTTTACACTTGGTTTTGTAAGAGGCAAAGCAAGTTACAATATTTGAAGTAGAATAAGGGCTTTGAAAACAATTGTTACTCACTAATTAGCTCACATCATCTATTGACATCCATCACAAGTGATGAGGCATGGTTGTCTGCTACACCAAAGAGGGAATAATCAACATGGAGTATCATGCTGCTACCTCAACATTATAAGACGTAAATATGAAAATTGTCCTCATGTTTTTGTTAGTGAGACGTCTTCTTGTTATGTCCAATAGTACTGAAAGGTCCAAGATGAAGGTGAGTATACACAAATAGAGCTCCAAAAATTTATCATTAGAAGAAATTATGGGCTAGAGATATTGGATTGTAATCAATGGATTATTGTGCTCAATGTAGAAGGTATAAGGGATGAAAGAAAACCATTTGGATAGCATGAAAAATGGCCAATGTATCACTAGGAGAGCTTTCCAAGTCGGAGTAGTAAAGGTTGTCCCACCTATGTGTCATCTCTTCCTGTGACAACTTAGAAACAAGTCTCTTTCTTGCCTTAAGTTACTTCCATCTAAAACAAATTAAGAATCATAATGTATTTTAATCTTTTAAAGCCAACAAGTGGATTTCTCCACTAGTCTTTTGCTATCAATTTGCACCCCATTCGGATGAGCCAATTGAGGGTAGCAGGGGCTTAAATGTCTCGTTGTTCAAATAACTCCTTATTGTAGGCACTGACATATGCCACCAGTGCAAAAAAAAAATAATCCTCTTCTAAGCTTACTTTCTCCAAGGAGGTGAGGAAGGCATAGAAATTACCTTCTTGTTTCCTTTAATTATTAGAGAAAATTGATGTAGTGAGAGGAGCCATCTCATAGGAAGGGCTTGCTTGGCCTGAAGCTTGAGTGTCAAGAGAAGCCTTGAGATCTTGGAAGTTGACTCTTTTTTTGTCTTGAGCAAGGCTTAAGAGGGAAGACTATTTTTATCCTTTCTTTTTTGAGCTATCTCTTATGAGATGACATTTGAACTCAAAATGGAAGCAGGATTTAACTTATTCCAAGTATAGCAAATCGGTACTAAGAAGTTGACAACATCATATAAAGGGATGAGAATGTGTTTATGGAGGTCTTTTGAGAGGTCAAGCTTCATTATAACCCAAGAAAATGGTGGCAGACAACCATCAATATCTCTAGGATTTACAAGAATTGATAGTTTTGCTTATCCTCTCCCCAAGAAAACATTTCATCAAACTTAATGTCCATCACAATTTAAATCCTTTAAATTTCCATTGACTAAACATATTTCTATTTTTTACGTTTAATTGATAGCATTTATAGAGTTCCTTGCATGACAAGTTTTTTTAAAATAATGCAGCCTTCCCTAGCGCGGCCTACCATTCAAGTAGTGTCTTGGGCAACTTTAAATGAAGAAAATTAGAAGTCTGGGCAAAAAAGGACCCACAACAAAAAAAGATCTAAATTTTTACAAAAAGATATAACTTAAAAGCTCCCAAAAATTAAGCACTCTGTAGCAACGTGCTCATGCATGTGCGTGTCAGCAGGACCCTTGGACTGCTGGTGCATTAATTGAATTACTAATGTGGATAGTTTAGTAGCATTTTCATTTAAAGCTTACAATTTTTCATCCATGACTGTCATGCGTGTCTGAAGTGCACGAAATTCTTGAATATCGAGCAATTCTTAAGAGTCATCACCTGCCGTAGCATCGCAGGTACTCTCCTTGAGCGGATCTGGCCGCGGGCCATCATTGGCACGATCAAGCGTACTTTGCTCAAAATTGAATGTCATATTGATATCCGAATCCATGGCGACACAGTGCGGTGCAAGGGTAGTCAGAAAAAATACCTGAGGTTGAGAGAACTCACAAAGTGTAATTAGCCTTGCTAATTTCGTCAAAATTGATAGTATCCTGGTGGAAATCGATTTGAATTGTCCACCGTATAGGGAATTCCGCAAGTCCTTGGTAGCCGAATCAATTAGACTTGCAATCGTTAATTGATTTTGGAATTTAATTGTACTGATAACCGTTTTTCGGCTATCTGTAATTGCCATAGTGAGTTAACCCACCCTACCAAAATCATCCAAACATTGTGGCTATCCCTACCATTTCACTGTATATAGGTGTGTGTGAGTTAGGGGACTTTTCCCATATCTTTTTAAAACCCCTCAGCTAGCTAGTCACTGGGCTAGTTGAGCCAAAAAAATATAAAAAATATAAGTATATTATGGCCCATTTGTGTGTAAATATTTCATTGTATATAGGGCCTAAATAAAAGGATTTTTCATAATTATTTTGGTATTTATTTAAATATTTCTACCTATGGTGTGTTATTTATGCTATGTACATTGACTCACCATTACCATATTTTTTCTTACCATTTTGCATACTCTTTATTCCATATAAAAATAATTTCATGCAAGCTTCTCTTATTTTTGGTGTAACTCCATCCCAACAAAAATCCAAAAAAACTAGTTTTATTTATGTCTATATTTTTTCACTATTGTGATTTTTCCTTCCTACATCGATTCTCTTTTACTCTCATAAATTAGAACACCAAGAATATTCATCTTTTTATGGTAGACTTATAATGAGAGAGATTTTTTTTGACCCCTTTATATTTTTTCCACCTCTATTATTTATATTTTACATGTACATATTTTTTTAAACCCCTCAATATTTGATTTTTTTAGTTGTACTATTCACTTATATCATGATCTCAATAATATCTTCAATTTTAGACCTACCAAATAAGTTCAAGGGTATGTGGCATGCATCCATGCACCATGGGGAGCTCACTCTTGGAGGTATTCAAAAGAATCATCCAAAGAAGGACCTCACAAGGACCTTGTGTAGTGGAAAAAACAGTCGGTTTTGCTCAATTTTTAAAGATCACATGCTCCCCGAATTTGGAAAGGTGATACAAACTAACGTTGTAGCTGGTGAGCTGAACTTTTACCTCAAATTTTTTCATATTTTTTTGAGCTACGAGTTGTGAGCTAGGATTTTAGTTGTGGACCCCAGTTTGCCCATGCTATGCAGCCACACTCCCTCTTCCACTTTATCATTTTCCTCTTTCACACACACCTCTCCACTCATCATCTCCACCTCTCTCACCACTCCTCTCTGCACCCTACTCACCTTCTTCTCAACCTTGAAGAATAATAGAAACCATGGTGAACTTATGTCTCCTACACACACTTCCATTCCAAAATTGACCACCTAGTCTCATTTTTCCTCATCCATATTACCCATATCTATCAAAAAACCACAAAATTCAGCCTCTTCTCTTTAAAGACAGCATCATGGTGATTGATTACTCATGTATACTTATCGTGGCTTCCAAGGAAGGTCAAGAGTGAAAAAACGTACCGTCAAAGCTAGTGGACCGTCAACAAGCGTCAAAATTGACCCTACTCAAGACACTTGGAGCATCAACATTGTAAGAAATCCATATTTTCTTACCTTAAGATTTTTTTCTTCCTTATTTGTATCCTACTTGGATACTCCCATTGTAAATATCCAATTTCATTTGTAAATCAATAAAAATACTAACTCTACTAATTTACTAACACTAACCTACTATGAAAAGTCCTATCACCTCCACTTCCCTTCTCTCTCTCTTCCTCCTCTATCCCCACCAACTTCTTGATAATTCCAAGCAAAAGAAATTAGATAATTGCTGAAAATCTAACCCAACCATGGTTAGAGGAGTAACCCTAGCCCTCAAAATTTCTATAAAAGGAGGGTGTAGCTAGCACAAAAGGGAGAGCTTTAAGCAAGAGCACTATGCTATAGCTTAAGAAGCCAAGCTCAACCTCTCTAGAAGGAGCTCTTGAGTGGAAGCTCATTGTCTTATGCATGTGCATGTGTTGTATTAGGGGTGATTAGCAAGGGAACTCTATGCCATTGTAAGAGAGAGTGATCATTCAATTCAGAGTAGGAAATCTATCATTTCTCCTACTAGTGTAAGCCCAACATTTGCTGAATCAAGGAGGGTGGATTTGGAGTAAGCTTGGATACTTTGTCTCTCTTCCAACGTGAAGTAATGGACAACAATGATGTGTAAGTGTCTTGGTGTTTTCTTTTAAGTTCTTGATAGCTTGTCTCTGGGTGTTGTCATCAATTTAGCCATAAATCCCACATATTGTAAGAGGGCGATAGGGTGGAGAGGACTCCCCTAGCCTTAAGACAGTGATTGGGGTGGCTTTTCTTGTGATGTGTTGTGGTGGTGTAATTTACTCAAGCTATGTTGAACAAATACTAATCTCACTTTCATTGGTCATGTGACAGATTTGTAAGAAGGTATTACTGCAACAAGCACCCCCTCCCCCTTCTCTTTTTTTCTTACATATATAATTGTGTTTGCTTGATCATTGCCGATACATTTCAAAGCAACCTGAGCACTCTCTCTCTCTCTCCCTCTCTCTCTCTCTCTCTCTCTCTCTTCTCTCTCTCTCTCTCTCTCTCTCTCTCTCTCTCTCTCTCTCTCTCTCTCTCTCTCTTTACGCGTCCTAGTTCGCATCCAAAACTAGGTGGTGCCCAAATTTGTGTAGGGTTAGGTTGCGGTTGTGTGTGTGTGTTTGTTGTTTTTTCCAACCCTAACCCAATTGAGCAGCACGGGAGCCTAGAAGGGTGCTTAGAGGCCACTCTTCTTGTCGCCCGCCCCGGACCGCCTCAAATTGGTGTCCCCACTAAGGAGTACGGCTTGTGTATTCTTTTGAAGGCTCAACCTTTAGCATAATCAAGTAGCTTGCATGAATCACGAGAATTTGTATGATCCCTTCATTCCCATTGCAAGGCAAAAGGTACACATAATTGTTAGTACTAAGTTGCAATTTCAATGTGTAATTCGTAGAATTTTAGGTCCTCTTAGGTTGGCAGAGATAAACGCATCAGTAAATCCTTTTATTTTGTCTCTCATTAGGTACGACCTTAGCATTAGAATAAACATATGAATGTATGGTGTTCATGTTTGGTGCCCAAAGAGTAGGAGAAATTCTCGCATCACCAAACCCTGTCATCCTGCCTCTTATCGATTATCATAGGTCATTTGATGTGAATATTTTTATTTTGTTGTAGAATAGATTGCAATTTAGAAAACATTATTGTGTAAATTTTTTAAGAAAGAAAAACCGATTCAATGGAGGCCCAACGCCAAATGTCCGGATATCCTCTTTTCTTTGGAGAGCCTCGAGAGGATGCAGAATTATTTTTAGCAAATTTCAAGATGTCTTGTCGTATCAAGAGGATAGTACCTGATCAAGAACGTGTAGAGATGTTTGAGGTGGTCCTTAGGAAAGATGCTAGCACTTGGTTTGACTCTTTGCCTGAGGAAGTTAAAGGGAATTACACGGAAGTTGTGAATCATTTCAAGAGATACCTCTTTGATCCCCAAAACACTCAAAAGATATGGCAAGACATTGTTTCTCATAAGCAAAAAGACTTAGACGACTACTGCTTGTACAAGCAAGAGTTTCTACGTCTTTGGGCTCTATGGATACGAAATGTTGCTAACCCTGGTGATGGTGCAGAATTTCTAAAGAAGGAGAGGTTCATAGCCGGACTCTTTCCTGAACTTAAGATAAAATTTGAGGCCGGTGCACCTGCTACCTTTGAAGCAGCTGAAACTAGGGTTGCTGAGAAATATAGGAAACTCAAGTGCTTAAGGGGGGAGGTTCCAATAGAAGGTGTTAGACCCAAAGGTAAGTCACAAGCATCAACATCTAGGGAGCTTCATGAGGTAACGGCGGAAGTGATTGAGAAGTTAAATGAATCTTTAAGCAGCTTGTCAATTCACCTTGCACAAGCTGTAGCTCCAAAGGGACAAGCAAAGAAGTCTGAAGAGCGAGATTCATGACCTAGGAGAGTCTTGCAATGTTGGAATTGCGGTGAGTCTGGACATGGGATGTATAATTGTCCTTGGCCCCGTGGGGAGCCAGGGAGACCTAACTTGAATTACCCAATGATGAATGCAGGTGAAGGAACTAGTCAGCACCCACGGCTTCTACAAAGGCCAAATGGAGCTAGACCACCTCCACAAGGAGTGGAAGGAGTTCCACCTTTGCCAGACCCAAATGTGCATGTGGTAGAGGTGACAAATTCAAAAGAGGTTGACATGGAAGCAAATGGCATTAATCGTGGCCATGGAAAAGGGAAGGAGAAAGAAGGTGTCACATCACAGAGTGACCATTGACGAGGTAAGAAGGCAAAGGAGACCAAGGAAGCTAAGAGGACTCGACGTCGTATCAATCTCCAAGACTTTCCTCTTGGACATGGTATGGCTCCATACAACTTGTTGCAAGACATGAGAGGTAAAGGTCCCGATATCACATGGCCTCAATTTCTTGCATTATGCCCACAAGTTAGGAGGGATTTAACAAAGGCAGTTAGCACTAGGAGAAAGGTAAAAGAGAGTGTGCCTTTTGTAAAAATTGCACATGCTGAAATGAATGAGGATATTACACCTGTGCTAGATTGTTACATCAAAGGAAGATTGGTTAGGAAAGGTCTAGTGGATGGGGGTGCACAAATTTGCATCATGACAGAGGGACTCATGCAAAAACTAGGCATGCACATCCATGAGACACCTGAAATTAAAGTCAAGATGGCAAACAATAGCAAAGCTAGGTGTGTAGGCATTTGTAAAAATGTCTCTATTGATGCCTTTGGCATTAAGAAGGCAGTGGATTTCTATGTCATGTCTACCAAAGAAAATGGTTACCCATTTATCCTAGGGAGACCATGGCTAATGAAAATACGAGCGTTGTAGGATTGGGAGAGTGGAAAGCTAATTTGCAGGAATGAAAATCATAAGAAGGTTGTCTTTGACATGAAGGAGCAACGCCAAGAGGAGCTCCATGAAGAATCATCTCAAAGTGAGACGGAGGAAGGCTAGACCGATAGCACTTCAGAAGGAGAAAGTAGCGGCAGCATTACTGAAGAGGAGTCTTCCATCAAAGTCATGGGGGTAAGGTTTAATCCAAACAACCAAGAGACCTCTTGCCCAGGTTTGGAAGAGGTAGGTTCCCAAGAGAACCAAAATGTGCAAGATGAAGGAATGTTAGAAGGTATGTTGTCTACAATACTTACAAAGGATGAAAGAGAGGAGTTCAAATGTGTGCTAAGGAAATTTCCTAGGCTTTTTGCTAAAGATTACACCGATGTGCGTGGAATAGATGTTGTTCAACACAAAATTGAGTTGAAGCCAGAGGCCACACCTAAGGCTCACAAGCTACGAAGGCTAGGAGTCATCAAGGAGCAGGATTTACTCAAGGAAGTAAGAAAGCTTCTAGCAGCAGGTTTCATTTATCCAGTGGAGAATTCAGAGTGGGTCTCTCCCGTTGTTGTCACTCCTAAGAAAAATGGCAAGTGGAGGGTGTGTGTGGATTACCGTCCGCTCAATGAGGCAACAAAAAGAGATCACTTTTCCCTCCCATTTCAGGATGAGATACTAAATGAGGTAGCTGGTCATGAGAAGTACAGTGTGTGTGGTGGCTACTTGGGTTACTTTCAAATAGGTATCGCATTGGAAGATCAGTTGAAAACAACCTTTATCACTCCTTGGGGTTGTTATGCTTTTAGAGTCATGCCATTTGGACTGAAAAATACTCCTGCAACTTTCCAACGCTTCATGAACATGGTGTTTCAAGCATTATTTGGAAAGTCCATTAGGGTTTGTATTGATGATTTTTGCATTTATAGCTCAAAATCATTGCATCTACAAAGGGTAGAAGAAGGTTTAAAGAAGCTCTACGACATGGGAGGTCAACTCAGCCCCGACAAGTGTCACGTAGGAGAGGATGAAGTGATCTTGCTTGGTCACAAGGTTTCCTATAAAGGCATTGACGTGGATCCTTCAAAGGAAAACGCTCTTATTGAGCTCCCATCACCCAAGAATCTCAAAGAGGTCATCTCATTCATTCAAAAGGTGAAGTATATGTCATGTTTCATTCACTTAGCCTCGGAGTTACTTCACCCTTTGCAAAAGTTGACACAACAAGTAGAATTTGCATGGTCTGATGATCTTGAAGAGTATTTTTGTAATATTAAAGTCATTTTGTTAGAGCTACCAACACTCATGCCTCCTTGTTGGGAGTACACATTCTTTGTTAGCCCTAGTGTTGGAAAGGAAACGATTGGTGCAGTTTTATTACAACAAGATCCCCACAGTACCAGGATGCGACCCATCTACTTTGCTAGTAGGGTCATGAATGCTTTAGAGAGAGGCTACACGGAGGCAGAACTCATGATGATTTCTCTCATGTTTGCAGTGAGAAAGTTTAGATCCTACTTGCTACCAAAACCTTTTGTAATTCTCACTGCAGAAAATTTGTTCCCTTGGGTGTCATCTCAAATGAATCTTAGTACTAGGATCTCAAAGTGGATTATGGAGTTGCAAGAGTTTCAATACTCTTTCAAAGTAGAAGATAGTGTGCGTGCACAATTGGCAGGGATCCTTACTTATAGGGTACATGAGAAGGAGATTAAGATGCCTGAAGTAAAGACCCTACCATTGCCACCACCTAAAAGTATTCCTAATGCTTTTACCTTGTTCTTTGATGGAGCTTTTCGACGAGTCACAGGAAAAGCAGGGGGAGGGCTAGTATTGCTCAACCCAAGTGGGGAGGTGGTCATGAAAGAGAAGGTCAATCTACCAGGTTCAACTAGCAACAATGAAGCAGAATACGACACACTACTTCATGGTTTGAAGATGTGCATTGGCCAAGGGATACAACGTCTCATGGTAAAGGGAGATGCACTTCTCATTGTTAAACAGATTTTAGGCATTTGGGCATGCAAGAATGAAAGGTTACGGACAAAATTTCATGCCATTCGTAGGATGTTTAATCACTTTGAAGAAGTGCAACTATATCATATTCCTAGGAAACAAAATGAAGATGCCGATTTACTTGCACAACAAGCAGTTACATGTGTTGAGAAAGAAGTGCAGGTCATCATGGTGGCAGCAACTGTCAAGCAACCGAGATACCAGGGATTGGAGTCATTGACTCCCATTAATAGCTACATTTTGGAGGGTGAGTTTCCACAAGACTTCACGAAGGCTCAAAAGCGGAGGCTCATCAAGAAGGCGAGTTCATATTTGTTTTTTGAAGGTGCCCTTTACCAAAGGGGAAAGGATCAAGTGTGCAGAAGAGTACCAGCTATTGAGGAAATCCCAGCCATTCTAAAAGTTTTGCATGAGGAAGCATGTGGTGGTCATTTTGCACGGGAACTCACTGCAAAAAAGATTTTTCTTGCCGGATATGTTTGGCCAAGCTTGCACATTGATGTTCAACATTGGTGTAAAAGCTGTCACAATTGTCAGATAAATGGAAATAAGCGTCTGTTACATGGTCCAAGTCAGTTAGTCCTTGCAAATGGTCCATTTGAAAAATGGGGCATTGATGCTATGGGTCCATTGCCTAGGACTAAACATGGGAAATCGTATATCTTGGTGGCCATAGACTATATGACTAGGTGGGTGGAAGCACAAAGTGTGGCAAAGGTAAATGAGAGAACAGTTAGCAAATTTGTCTACACTCACATTTGTTGTAGATTTGGCATACCTTTGGAGATTTTTTCTGATAATGGTCCAGGGTTTAGAAAGGGCTTGCTCACAGAAGTCTGTGAAGAACTTCACATTCTACATCGTCATAGTACACCCTACTATCCCCAATCAAATGGTTTGGTAGAAAAAGCTAATGGTGTCATTGCAGGCATCATTAGAAAGATGGTGAGAAACAAGAAAAATTTGTGGCATGAATTCTTGGATGGTGCCTTGTGGGCGTATCAAACCACATATAGGGAAGCCACGGAGTTCACACCATTTCACTTGGTCTATGGTCAAGAGGCTTTACAACCAATTGAGCTCAACATTCCAACAATGCGACTTCATGGAAAAGCAGCACAAGATGATCAAGAAGCATGGATGGATCGACTTCTTACCTTAGCTGAGCTTGAGTGGAAAAGAGAAGCAGCATACGAGTGCTACAAAAGGAAAGCTACGCAGGCGAAAGAGAAGCTTGACAAGAAACTAAAGGACAAAGGCATCAATGAAGGAGATCTTGTGCTAAGATATGACAATCGACTCGATAATCGTTTTGATGCCAAATTTGAAACTAGATGGCAGGGGCCATACGTAGTTAAGAAGGCTTTCGATTCAAGTTACTATCAACTTATGGACTTGAATGGGAAAGAGCACTCTAGGAAGGTAAATGGTTATCGCTTGAAGCCCTATTTGAGTCGCCTTCTACCAAAGGATCTACCAAAGATTTGTCAAAAGGCAGCTGTCTCATGTAAGTATTGTTACGTGAAGCATGAGTGTAACTCAAACCAAAATTCTGAGGGGCCAAACAATGAAGATCTTGTCAAGGACTCTAAAGCACTCTCTTTGGAAAAGATGCTCTATGATGGTACATGAATATACCATCATCCTGGGGGAGGGCTAATGATAGTCGTTTTTCGGCTCTCCGTAATTGCCATAGTGAGTTAACCCACCCTACCAAAATCATCCAAACATTGTGGCTATCCCTACCATTTCACTGTATATAGGTGTGTGTGAGTTAGGGGACTTTTCCCATATCTTTTTAAAAACCCTCAGCTAGCTAGTCACTGGGCTAGTTGAACCAAAAAAATATAAAAAATATAAGTATATTATGGCCCATTTGTGTGTAAATATTTCATTGTATATAGGGCCTAAATAAAATGATTTTTCATAATTATTTTGGTATTTATTTAAATATTTCTACCTATGGTGTGTTATTTATGCTATGTACATTGACTCACCATTACCATATTTTTTCTTACCATTTTGCATACTCTTTATTCCATATAAAAATAATTTCATGCAAGCTTCTCTTACTTTTGGTGTAACTCCATCCCAACAAAAATCCAAAAAAACTAGTTTTATTTATGTCTATATTTTTTCACTATTGTGATTTTTCCTTCCTACATCTATTCTCTTTTACTCTCATAAATTAGAACACCAAAAATATTCATCTTTTTATGGTAGACTTATAATGAGAGAGATTTATTTTGACCCCTTTATATTTTTTCCACCTATATTATTTATATTTGACATGTACATATATTTTTAAACCCCTCAATATTTGATTTTCTTAGTTGTACTATTCACTTATATCATGATCTCAATAATATCTTCAATTATAGACCTACCAAATAAGGTCAAGGGTATGTGGCATGCATGCATGCATGCACCATGGGGAGCTCACTCTTGGAGGTATTCAAAAGAATCATCCAAAGAAGGACCTCACAAGGACCTTGTGCAGTGGAAAAAGCAGTCAGTTTTGCTGAATTTTTAAAGATCACATGCTCCCCGAATTTGGAAAGGTGATACAAACAAACGTTGTAGCTAGTGAGCTGAACTTTCGCGTCATATTTTTTCATATTTTTTTGAGCTACAAGCTGTGAGCTAGGATTTTATTTGTGGACCCCAGTTTGCCCATGCTATGCAGCCACACTCCCTCTTCCACTTTATCATTTTCCTCTTTCACACACACCTCTCCACTCATCATCTCCACCTCTCTCACCACTCCTCTCTGCACCCTACTCACCTTCTTCTCAACCTTGAAGAATAATAGAAACCATGGTGAACTTATGTCTCCTACACACACTTCCATTCCAAAATTGACCACCTAGTCTCATTTTTCCTCATCCATATTACCCATATCTATCAAAAAACCACAAAATTCAGCCTCTTCTCTTGAAAGACAGCATCATAGTGATTGATTACTCATGTTTACTTACCTTGGCTTCCAAGGAAGGTCAAGAGTGGAAAAACGTACCGTCGAAGCTAGTGGACCGTCAACAAGCGTCAAAATTGACCCTACTCAAGACACTTGGAGCATCAACATTGTAAGAAATCCATATTTTCTTACCTTAAGATTTTTTTCTTCCTTATTTGTATCCTACTTAGATACTCCCATTGTAAATATCCAATTTCATTTGTAAATCAATAAAAATACTAACTCTACTAATTTACTAACACTAACCTACTATGAAAAGTCCTATCACCTCCACTTCCCTCCTCTCTCTCTTCTTCGTCTATCCCCACCAACTTCTTGATAATTCCAAGCAAAAGAAATTAGATAATTGCTGAAAATCTAACCCAACCATGGTTAGAGGAGTAACCCTAGCCCTCAAAATTGCTATAAAAGGAGGGTGTAGCTAGCACAAAAGGGAGAGCCATAAGCAAGAGCACTATGCTATAGCTTGAGAAGCCAAGCTCAACCTCTCTACAAGGAGCTCTTGAGTGGAAGCTCATTGTCTTATGCATGTGCATGTGTTGTATTAGGGGTGATTAGCAAGGTAATTCTATGCCATTGTAAGAGAGAGTGATCATTCAATTGAGAGTAGGAAATCTATCATTTCTCCTACTAGTGTAAGCCCAACATTTGTTGAATCAAGGAGGGTGGATTTGGAGTAAGCTTGGATACTTTGTCTCTCTTCCAACGTGAAGTAATGGACAACAATGATGTATAAGTGTCTTGGTGTTTTTTTTTAAGTTCTTGATAGCTTGTCTTTGGGTGTTGTCATCAATTTAGCCATAAATCCCACATACTGTAAGAGGGCGATAGGGTGGAGAGCACTCCCCTGGCTTTAAGACAGTGATTGGGGTGGCTTTTCTTGTGATGTGTTGTGGTGGTGTAATTTACTCAAGCTATGTTGAACAAATACTAATCTCACTTTCATTGGTCATGTGACAGATTTGTAAGAAGGTATTACTACAACAAGCACCCCCTCCCCCTTCTCTTTTTTTCTTACATATATAATTGTTTTTGCTTGATCATTGCCGATACATTTCAAAGCAGCTCTCTCTCTCTCTCTCTCTCTCTCTCTCTCTCTCTCTCTCTCTCTCTCTCTCTCTCTCTCTCTCTCTCTCTCTCTCTCTCTACGCGTCCTAGTTCGCATCCAAAACTAGGTGGTGCCCAAATTTGTGTAGGGTTAGGTTGCGGGTTTGTGTGTGTGTTTGTTGTTTTTTCCAACCCCAACCCAATTGAGCAGCACGGGAGCCTAGAAGGGTGCTTAGAGGCCACTCTTCTTGTTGCCCGCCCCGGACCGCCTCAGTACTTTGAACTCCCGTCGGAATGGTTTTCTTAAATCTCTAAGTTTCTGTCGGTAATGCACAGAGAATTTGGCTTGAAGTTTGTGCCGGCCACATCGATGCTATGTTGCACCTCTCCAGGCCTTGCCAATCCGCACACAAGGAAGGGGGTGGGGTACCCCACTGTGGGTATCGCCCCTTAGCGTTGAAAATTGGGTGTGGCCACTAACCCCCAAGGGGGTTGGGCGTCCGTATAGTGGGAAATAAGCTTCACACAGCGGCTATGGCTGCTCAAAGCAGCGCACGAGAAGGTGAAAACTCCATGGCCGCCACTATGGTAAGCTAGAGGCTTCGGCCCCGTGTCGTAAAATGCTCCCCCGCCCGACGCGTAGCCGTAGATCCCACGAGTGGTGCTCCGCCTTGCAAGGGGGGTTGCCCACGGATTGCTTGCCCTATCATGCAACATTGTGTGGCTCCCCTCCTCCATGGCTGCGCCTTTCCCAAAAAAGAACCAAGCTCTTGATACCAATGTTAGACAAGGGAAACTAGAACCTAGGAGTCCACCACCCAACCACCCACTACATAGCATAGCCCCTGGCACTTTGCCCTGGTTGGACTCCCTTTCCACACTTCCTAGCCCGGCCCTACCCTTGTCTAGTCCGGCCTTGTCGATGTCCTAACATTACGTGTATTCTTGTGGGGGCAAGCATGATAGGCATGCCCTTGCTCCCCGCACTTGAAACAATAATTATCTTTTTGATAATGCTCTAGCTCTTCAGGAGAGAGTTTATTTTTGCCTTTATAAATTCCCTTCTCCTTAGCTTTGTTGTTGGTGTTGCCTTTGGAAGACTTTTGGACGTTGTCCTTCCCCTTAGGCTAATTACGGTCCTTGTTTTCCATGGGCTTAAGATTTCTCTTAGCCCCTTGTTGGAAGTTGATTCTTGAAGCCAGCATAGTAGGGTGTATGATCGCAAATATGGTGTGAGGCCTTTGGGAGTTAACATACTCCACCATATCCTCAGATAAACTCGCACAAAATTGTTGTTTTTGCTCTCCAAAATCCATCTTTTTGTAGACAATGGCTTTGAGATGTAAATCCCAAAACTTGTCTACATATTTGTGAATAGATTCATAGGGAGAGAGCTTCAAGCTTCGCCATTTGATGAGTACTTTGTCGTTGGCATCACTAGCCAAAAACTACTTCATGATGGAAGCCCTTAAAGCTTTCCTTGTTCATGGAGCTTCACCATTTTCTCCTAGGGTACACCACAATTTCCTGGCAGGCTTTTGAAAATGCATAGTTACATGACGTAGCTTAGAGGACTCTGTAAATCCCTCATCTCCAAATGCCACATCAGATTGTTGGATAAAGGCTAAGGCCAAAACAGACTAATTTTAGCTAAAAATAAATAGAGGAAATTAGCTAATCAAGCTAGATAATTATGTGCTATTTATCGGAGTTACTATACATCAGAAATAAGCCGTGATAGTTATCTTAAGGTCATAATATCAATCAAGCTATTTACCTAAGCCAAAACAAACTAATTTTAGTTGAAATTTAAACGGGGAGATTCATAAATCAAGTAAGATAATTATGGGCTATTTATGAGATTTATTATACATTATAAGTAATCCATGATAATTAGCTTAAGGTCAAAAAGTTAATTTAGCCTAAATAGACTGATTTTAGTATTGAAAAAAATACATTAACTCATCTTAAATAATGAGTTACGTATAAGACGAGATTAAAAAAGGCATAATGTTGTGTGCTGAAACGGAATGTCTGTCCGCCATTCTTTCTTTTCATTGTGGGTCCTCACTTTCCTAATTACTATCCTACAATCAAACTAGTTGTTTTTGAGATATATGTCACAATATTACCTAAATTATTATGTGTATCGTGTTCCATTTCTTGTTCGTTCAGTATATTTGTCAGAGATCTGACCTCAAATCTGATACCTGGGAGATTACCTTTTGAGAGAAATTTTGTGATCCTTGTATAGCTTGAAGTCATTGTGTTTTTTATGCTCGGTGACTTTTGTGTTGCATACGATCCTCACCTTGCAAAATTTGTAGCGCTTCACGTCTTGTTCTTCATAAGAACACCTTCGTTGATTCTTCACAAAAACTTGTTGTTTTTTGTGAAGGCTTTTGTTCACTTGTGAGGCTTCTTTCTGAAGGAATTCCTGGTTGGTTGTTGCGCACCGCACACTGGACTGCTTGTTTTTCAGAAATGTCTTTACGTAGCCCTCCAACCATTGTTGTAAAAAACGTTGATCGGGGGCGTTTGGAAATCTAGCTAGCAGAGTGTCCTCAATGTACCGTGCATGATCGGGCAGTTGGTCTCTAAAATTTATAAAATAATTCTTATATGTTGAGTGTATAAGAATTTGTAGATGGCACGAAATGCCCTACCCTGTGATGTGCCAAAGTCCACCTCCGCCATATTTAACCCTGTATTAGCACTCATGCGTGTCTGGCATGGGTGCGTCAGTATCCTCGTCCTCTGCATCAATGGCAACACGCTCTAAAAGTGGGGACTTTGTTCCCCCACCACTACGAAAACATGCAAAATCACAAGATCTGCCACTGTTTCGTCTCTCACAGCGCTTGCTGCCCTGAGACGAGCATCGACCGCACTGCCACGCGAAGTCTATCGACGATGTTCTGGCAAAGCAAGAGTGGAATGGAGTGGCGTAGGACCATGTGATGCCATGGGAGTGGGACCCTACAATGCAAGGGAGTAGGATCCTTCGATGGAATGGGAGTAGGACGATAGGAAGGGCTATAGATTGAGGTGTCGTCGGTGCGAGTCTTTGTAGGTAAGGAGTCCCTCTCTAACTCCCCCAAGGTGTAATCTGTGGAGAAATACCATAGGTTGCAAGCTGTTGTGAAGTGTAGCGACCAAAAAAATTCTCTGTCTCTTAGAGGTTTTGGTCTCCTAAAGAGAGAGCCCGCTCTACGTCTAGATCTACGCCCGGTGCAAGAACCTGAGAAGGGTAGATGTAGGATGGCCATTCCTGCAAATAAAAATAATAAACCTATGAAACTCATGGTTTAGGGTTAACTAGCCAAAAACATTCTTTATTTCTTTGCTTGTTCTCACCAACTCAAGACTCGGGTCCACTGGAGGCGATTTCCACCCCGGGTTGGAGGCCACCTGGGATGTAAACCAACCAAAAGAAGAGCTAGTTGGTTGCTTCCCACCAGTTGGTCTCTTGTCTGTTATCTACATTACAAAGATTAATATAAGATTAAGCTTTCCACCCTACTCACTCATCTATAAATACGTACACAACTATATTAGCACACAAACAAGTAGATACATATACATACTAGTAGATTTGTGAGCTCAAAGGAAATCGACATAGATACTATCCCTGCTACTCCAACACTTGCAACAAAAACTGTGTGTGCCATTGAAGATTCATTTCCTCGATCATTCCTTCTTAGTCAAATTCAACTCTTGGCTCACGTGGTGGAGGAGATCGCTATATGTGGAGTAGTGCACGCACGATGGATGTTCTTCTTAGAGAGGTTTTTAAAGGCTCTCAAAGATTTTGTGCAGCTACGGCCTCAACCAGAGCCATGTATGGCCGAAGGGTGGATCGTTCAAAAGGCATTTGTTTACATATCAAAGTATTTGGCACAAGTTGATCGTTCAATGCCTCTCATGGGTTAGACGAGGAAGATGCAAGGATGACTTCACACTTGCCAAGTGGAAAGAGGAAACTACTTAACATGGATATGAATCTATCCTGAGTGGTCAATAACTTTTGTATTCTCAATGCAAATATTATGACCAAGTGGGTGTACTTGTGGACAGTGGCAAAGGCAAGGCGTTTGCAAGAGAGGGAAGCATGGAAACAAGCACATGGAGGAAGGAGGGCACCCCCAGTGCCTAGACACCTTGCATGTTTCCCAGGTCTCATTAGTGCAGAGTGGATTCATGAGAGAATGACTAAGGCCAAAGCGTGCGGAGAAGACATCACCTGCAAACAATGTGAGTATGCACGAGGTTGTGTACCAAAGGTAGAGTAATGATATACCTAAACCGTATTGTGATGCCATTTCTTGAAATTATCTTTAATATGTACTTGATAAATTAATATATTTTTCTATTTTGTAGTGCCTTTTCTTTAACTCTATGTGGTCAAAGGATCGTCACTTTTGTATGCGCCACATTGACGATCGTAGAACCACCATTGATTGTGCCATCATGGGCAACTTTGACACAGACGGTGATGAAGCCAGGTACTGTGGAACTATTGAAAGGATACTAAAGGTTAATTTTAGAACCTTTCATACCTTCATCTTCGCGTGCAAGTGGTTTGCAAATATGTCTAGACGACATGAGAATGGCCTCTACATGGTGGACTCTAGTGTGCATCACACAAGGAGGTATGACAATTTAGTTTTATCGCACAATTGTGAGCAGGTGAGTGCCATGTACCTTTTATATTCTTATTTGCTTGTAGCGTTATTTATACCAATGTTACTCACTTTGAGCTTTTATTTTATAGGTCATCTATATCCCATTAATCCACCAACCAAAACTTTGGTTCGTAAGTCCCGTAACACCTCGCGGGAGAACCATTTTTTCCACTAATGAAGTGGATACTATCTTTGACCCTCTTCCACCTCTGATTTTGGATGAGGTGGAAACAGAGGAGAGGGAGGTCGATAAATCAAGTCCGGCAGTAGCAAGTCTTAGCGAGGATGATTGTCATGATGATGAAGATGATGAGATGGAGGATGATGAACTCGAAGATGATGAAGGTAATGCATCCACAAACAACAATTCTGTTTCTCTCTTTATTGATTTAGGAGCCATGGGCTTAGAATTGGATGATGCCTCATGTAGAAATCTCTTGGAAGATGATTCATAAATATTTTGCAGTTATGAAGTTTTTTGGTCATGTAATCCATTCATCTCTCTCTCCCCCGTCTTCCTCTCTTTAGATTTGGGAATATGCTCAATTATGTTAATCAATTGACAGCAGTGATTATTTAAGTTGTAACCAAGTGTAATTTGGACCTCAATTGTAGATGTTGTGTGAGGAATTGTGTGCTATTGAATAACCTAGCTAAATTTTGTCGATTAAAATATAGAACTAACAGGAACGGATGTAAGCTCATAGCTGTTAAGCATTTTTGACAGATTGCAGGTACTAGAGGATACTACCCAACAAGTAAGATCAACCGGAGAATTCAACTAGCTAATGAGGTAACTTGGTTTGGATTCTACAATATCAATTCTTCATGAATTTGCGATCAGGAAGATTGTATCAGAATAGGAATCCAAGCGTCTTGGATGAAGGGAGCAATCATCCAACCAAGAGAAGCGTGAATCAAAGACCACCGCAGCCCTTAGAACCCATTTTAGAGGAGAGCTTCTTTGACACTTCGTCAGAAAGATCATACAACCTCATGATGGAAGATTCTAACAAGTTGAACCGTAAGGGAACAACTTCAATGAGTACAGGTCCTTCTCAACCTACATCTGATATAAAACTGTTGTATTTGAAGTTTCAATTTGAAAATGTGCTTAACACTATACTGGTAACTTAACAAAACATAAAAGTTTCCTTTCAGGGTTTTGGAAAAACATTCCAAAACCATGGTAGATCCACTCTTTTTGAAAAGTCCTTTCATGAGCTTATAGTTCAAGGACTACTACATATGGAAAAAATGAGAAACTTGTAAGATTTCTCATCCCTTGGTCACTACAAGCCTCCAAAGTTGATGGACCAGTGCATTTCGCCCAAAACAACAATTTCTTACGGTTGATGCATATAAATAAGAGTGGAGATTTTTTAAGGACATGAGATAAAATGCCCTATTAACTTCAATGGGTTGGTGATCAAAACATATGGTTGCTTTTACCTCACTAAATTGTTTTTGGGCCAAAAAAGTAGGTACAAAAAAGTTGCATTTTTGCCATTTTGCGGACCTATCATCAAAGTTTCTATAGTCACGCTCATTATTCGATACTATATACATGTTTTTTAGTTCCCTCTGGGCTTTGGATTCAAAAGGAGCATGGATCATTCCAAAGGATAATGGATCTCTTACTAAGTGGAACCTTGGGGCAATGTTAAAGTGCCTAAATTTAGCATAACATGAAAAAACTGGGTTTAGCATTATGCATAGGAAAATTTTGGAATCATTTTGGGACTTTTAAGAGTGCCAGAATCATCAAAGTTGTACAAAAGAAAAAAAAAAAAAAAAACTACGCAGATAATATATCAGTCAAACAAATCTTTACCAATCAACTTCCTCTTCGCTTCATTAAGTGTACACTGAAAACTACGATTCACAACACAATCCCTAGGCGGTAGGAATTGCACTCTGGAACTTCAATGTTTGCAGTAAACCTTCATCCTTACGATGAGGAACCTTAATAGAAAAGCAGACATCACAGTATGAGTAGAACAATGACTATTATGACTAGCAACTTCTAATCTAAATCATAATGAGTGCTTGCAATTGAAGTTCAAACAACATGAGGACCTATTACAAGACCTACAGTTCAACCTATCCACTATCCTTGTCAACAATGCACAGCTTCCAAAACTATTAGTCCACAATTGTACATTTAATAGCTTCACTGCCTATCCATGGAAGAAGAAGCACAAATTCACGATGAATGCAGCATGAAAAACCATCAGCCCAAAAAAGAAAACTTGAGATAATCATCAGATGAAACACTGACCACGTAAATTTGCATCACAATCACTTTGATAGAAACTGATGCCAAGAAACTTGAGATAATCATCAGATGAAACACTGACCACGTAATTTTGAATCACAATCACTTTGATAGAAACTGATGCCAGTAACCTAACCACACGGATCTTTCAAAAAAAATGGCAAATTAACAACGCACAAGTGGACATGCAACCAACTTCAGCCCTTGTCTTCAAACACTCAACACCAAGTAGGAATAATTCGCAAAGGCACTCACAACAACTTGATTATACCTTCATACAAGCCTAGATAAACACAAAGTTCAACAAAAATGATCATACTATTCCAGACTCGGTTTCTGTTGTAATCACTAGTTTCTGGTCTTGCAGGTAATCCTTCGTCAGCAAATCTGGTAAAATATGATGCACCACTTTAGACTACATGGCCTGCTGTAATCGACGATACAGAGAAGAAAATGCTAGAAAATCAAAAAAGAAGCTACAAATTGACAGGCATTGATGAAGAGCTGATATTTGAGCTTAAATCAGGGAAGAGACCTTTGCTTTCTTGCCAATATCGGAAAATAGCCCAGGTCCTTTTCCCATATCTGTATCTGTACAACATCAGCAAACAACACAACAGCACACATGTCACTTGACCAACTTCCAACAAATGCATGACTGCTTAGAGCTTCCATCCATAAGTTGAGGTGGAGTTGCAGATTATTTCCTGTGGTAGATGAACACGGCTAAGGAAACTAACTAACATCCGCCTGATTGAGAAACTTAACACTCGAATATGTAATGAGCACCACCAGGCCTTCTAAAGAGAATTTAAGCTCAAAACGAGTAAAAGGACATCCTTGATATGAAGAACTCTTAACATCAATGTGAACTTTACGCCAGGCACAAATGATTATTGATGAACAATGTCATGGGCGTTTGAAATGCAGGATATCACACTACAAACTATAATGCTTCCAAGTCTTTTAACCACAGATTCAGAGCTCTCTCTCTCTCTCTCTCTCTCTCTCTCTCACATAAACCATGTCGATTCCAGCAGCACAGCGCTCTCTCTCTCTCTCTCTCTCTCTCTCTCTCTCTCACACACACATAACCATGTCGATTCCAACAGCACAGCAGAGATGCGCTATCAGCACAAAAAGAGCTCAACACCCATCGAAGACACACCTGTACGAGAAAGCCGATCAGCTGCTGATGATGATTGCTCCTCGCTCGTTGCAAAAGTAGAGACCGAGAGCGAAGAGTGCAAAATATATGGCACTCACTACCCTGTCAGTCAACAAGTAACAAATGCGTTTTTTGTTGGACAACCCTAGGTAATAGCCAATTTCCAATTTCCAATTTCCAATTTCTGTCCGTTTTAACCCTAATGTGTGGAAAAAAACTTGTTTCCAAATTTGAAATCTTTTGCACGAATTTTTTGGAGAGTAGACCTTTTGTGAGACGAGACGAGGTGCGATCCTAGAGGCGTGATCTTCATGACACGATGTCATGCAGCTCCGCTCCCATGCAAAGAAAGACGCCAGAAAATGCACATTAAGTTTGTTTGAAACTTATTGATTAATGAACAGTGATGAAGGGTTGGTTACAGATCGAGTTCAATGATGAATGTATGTCAAATGCGGTTGAAATGGCCAAAACATGCCTTAATGATTCTAAAAAGTGTTATGCTTGAAGTGAACACGGATGGGGTATTGTGCCCTAGAACTGCAGTGCTCGATGTGCTCTATCAGCTGTCTTTACGGCTCGTCGAGATTGGAGCTACGATGAAGAAGTTATGGCAGTTTAATGCCAGATTGGGCAACAGTAGCTGACCGGAACAAAAATGAAATGAATGTATCGGGCAAAGTGCTCACTTTGTGGAGCGCGTCGGTCTTTTTAGATCAGTGAGATCGGAGTTCCGGTTACCAAGATATTGGCCGGTAAATATTCACGGAGGCCAGCTCTGTACCACTCTAGTCCGCTCGGTCAATGAGCTGCAGCCGAGATTTTGGAATGCAAAAGACGGTACTACAATAGTCTACATGTACGTCAATGTGGTGTACTTCTCGTAAAAGTACAAAAAGTGCTTGAAGAGCTTCGTGTTTGAAATGTGATCACTTGGAATGCATTGACTGCGGGATCTATCCCAAGGTGAGAGAATCCTTGATGAGATTGTTGGACCGGCTACTAAGAAAGTTGTTGAGCCTGGTAAGGCCTTTGCCGATATATATGCCAAATGTGGTGCCCTACAAGGACATAAACCCTCCAAGCCAAAGCTTTAAAACGGCCACCCAGGCCATAAGCAACCAAGAAAAGAAAAGCCGCCCAATAAATTAAAGGGAACCAAGTATGAAGCTAATAAAAAAAACCATGGCGTTCAACAGCAGTAGGCGATGGCGCTAGAGGAAGGTCCACTCGCGCTGGCTCGTAGGATGCTCGGTTGAGCTCGCTCCAGAAGCGAAAAATGCTCAGTTGGGCATCGTGCATCTTTTCGGCACCGGTCCCGCCGCAACCGGCGCTGCTCAATCACGGCCTTGCCACGTCACAGGGGGAGGACCCATTAGTGTTAACTCTCACGGCTCACGGACACCCTATCACCTACGACGGACGTTGTAACCTACGACGGACACTGTATTATTTATTTGGTAGAGTCAGGTACTGGGCTTGTCGGTCCAATAGGACAAGGGTAAGAGTGATCACGATGAGAGGCGCACTCTAACTGGAACATTCAAGGGATTAGTTGGCTAAGCATGGGCGCCCAAGTGTGAATGGGATGAGCTCATATAAAAGTCAACTAAACCTAAAATTCACTCATTCTCTCATTTGTGCAATAGAAGAGTGCTCTTGCTCCATCTCCATCTCCATCTTCTTCTTCTTCACCTCCTTGTGTGTGTGTGGTGTGTGTGTGTGTGTATATGAGAGAAGAGAGAGAGAGAGTGTGTGGGCGATCGAGCATTACCAATCACGCAACGGTGAAGCGGTTGAGCGCGGTGTAGCGGCGTTCTTTCTTATTTGCGGCGAGGAATCCTCCACGAAGCAAGCGTAGAGCGGTGAGTGACACAACATCGCTTTCTTTGAGCTTACTAGTTTAGGCTTGTTGTGTGCTTGGAGCCATTTGTGGCTCGCACACGGTGTATCAGTAAGTTCCTTGCATTGACATGTGCGACATACGCGCACGTTTTTGGTGCCACTACTAGGGAATGTCGTGCATTAAGCTCGAGTAGCACTCTATGCTTCTCCGTGGTGCAATTTCAATCATAGGAAAGGTAGGGAAGGTGTGTGTGTGTGTTGAGAAGAGGGATTTGGTGTTATATTGTGAGTTTTTTTTGTTAATGGAGTTTTCAAAGGTATTGTGTTTATTCTCTGTGTATTAAGGTAGTTAGTTTTCTTTGTTAATAAAGATTCAAAGGTACTATGTTTATTCTCTGTGTATTAAGGTAGTTAGTTTTCTGTGTACAGTAAGTAGGAAGTAGATTAGTGAGAGTTAATAGAGTGTTAGTGTGTAAGAGTAAGTGTATTAGTTCGAAGTAGGTAGATAGAGTGTGTGTGTGCTCTCGCGCAGGCCGCGGCGACCTTATCCTTTATAATATATATATTTTTTTTTTTTAAAAAAAAAAATTAAAGGTAGGACCGAGATCGGGAATATCTCCCAGACCCAAGCCCAAGCTCACGCTCAGGCCTAGGCCTCGGCCGCCTTTAAAAAAAACGAATTTTAGTTTCACAGGTAGCTAAAAATCGATTTTTTGAGGACCAATGGAACGTCAGATGCCCGAAAATTGTGTTGTAAAGCACACAGCGACCCTCTAAGTGATACGCTCGTTTCGAGCTATCACACACTTTAATCAAAAAATTAAACATTAAAACATTAAAAAAAACATCAAAAACAAGAAAAAATCAAGTAGAAAACGGGGTGCAAAACACCCACACAAAACAAAGCAAGTAACCTTTGAGGGTACTTGCCGACACTTGTAGGGCACCCAAAGCACATGTATCTACGCTCTGGTCGTGTGCTAGAGTCCGAACAACTAGCTAGTGCTTCGATTTACGGGGGTACTCACTATCCTTCCACGCTAGGGTCTACGCCCTCGGCGGGGACCCAAGGTAGTGCAACCCAAGACCCAAATATAGCGGATAGCGACTCTTCCTCTGACTACGATATTATGGAAGAGCATCTTACACAAAGCCCCGGGGGAACAAATGAAACCGTGCCTAGCTTGGCCCAACAACCTAAAACTAGTGTTTTTAGCCGTTTGATGGAAACTTTTAGTAGAGCTACACGCTCTGAACCTACGGCTAGTGAAGTAAACGAAGGGGATGGGGAAGTAGAATCACCATTCACATCTCCTATAGACCCCACACTCCCTCAGAGTGTCCACGTGGACATTCTACCTACCTCATTTAATGAGGGCCCTACCGAGTTACCACCTTCCAAAGTTGCCTCTAAGGTAGCGGTGACTAAAAGTCAAAACACGGGAAGCAACATTGCATCCACCTCACGACAACCCTCTAGTACACCAAGTTTGGACGGGGTATTTCTCAATGAAAATTGGGAATATGACCTACACACGGAGACTTTGACCGACCTATACATGGGCTACACATACCATGTGGGTTGGTTAGAAGTTGTACAATCCACATCTAGTGCCACTAGTCTAGAGGAACAACAACACATGATCTGCAATGTCATCCATAGGATTATCCAATTGGAGAGGCAAAATCGAGGAATAAACATACCTTCGACAGGTCCTATGAGATTTTTAGACACGGGCAAAGGGAAACAACCCACTCTATCACAAATGGAGACTCCCCCAGTGAGTCCCATCGATCCCCCATATGTTGTTTCGCCAGGGGTCTCAATGTAATATGAGCCCACGAGTGATAGCTTTACTTTTCCAAGTCTAGCTCATCTTTCCCTTGATAACACCACGGCTACCATGCCTACCCCAATGATGGGTATGCCAAGAAACACGCCATGGATCTCGTTTGTTAGTAAAGCACCGCTACATGGTAGCTCAATGCCTGCAATAGTACCTACAAGTGCGAACCAATCATATGCACCTATGGGTCCACGTACTCATGTAGTCCCTACCCCTCCCATTGTTTCAACTACCTATGCTCCACGACCACAATACCCAAGTTCTTATTCCCATGGGACTATACCGGCTAGCATTAGCATATCACATCCGACGTCTGCTATGCCTAGGGCCACTCTTATGAACTATGGACCACCACATGGCACAACATCGTACCCAATGTGGAACCCCAAGGGCTTCCTATGCGCCAAGCCCAATGCCAATACCTACTCCACATGTAGTCTCTGGAGCACCTTCACCCACGGTGCCTGCTCACTTAGGTGACTTGGCAACATTTGCTCAAGCTATCGGTCAATCTATTGCTGAGAATATGCGTAACGCGCCTGATAGAGAGCCTAGAAGTAAGGTAGTACAAATATTCAAGCTCACACAAACATTTAGTGGAGACGGGGATGTGAGAAAGCATATCGAAGTGTTTGAACAAATATGCGATTCTCTAGGAGAACACAATGACCTACATAAGCGCAATGCTTTAAGCCTATCCTTAAGTGGAAAGGATGGGGATTGGTATAGAACCCTAAGGGTGGAAGAAAAAACGATTTACCCTACTCTTAGGAG
Organism: Adiantum capillus-veneris; assembly: GCF_014529385.1. Taxonomy (NCBI): domain Eukaryota; kingdom Viridiplantae; phylum Streptophyta; class Polypodiopsida; order Polypodiales; family Pteridaceae; genus Adiantum; species Adiantum capillus-veneris. The sequence goes on from NC_140948.1 coordinate 67,498,394, forward strand.
ACTGTTCTTAAAAGAATACATACGAGAGGGAGTGCTTTGGGGTGTATCCTCTCAGCTCCAGAAAGCCCAACGAGAGGAAGGAGAGTCGGTGAGAGACTTTATAAGTCGCTTGAAGCATTTGAATTTTCGTTGTAATTCAAATGAGCGCTTCAACAATAACCAATTGCTTGATAGATTCATTAGGGGATTACGACATGAGGATATCTACAATTGCCTAGTCATTAGAGGTATCACCACTTGGGAAGCAGTCACCACCAATGCGATCCAATTGGAGGATAATTTAATGATTCAAGGAGAATGAGTGTCGATTGAGTCTAAATCTATTAGCTCACAAGCATCGGGGCATCAGCCAATGACCCTCAAGCCTATTGCTAAAGAGCCAAAGATATCTGAGTTTACTTTAGCAGATCTCACCAAGGCTATTCAAGAGAGTCTTAGAGACAATCATGCTCCGCAAAACAATCATATGTATCCAAGAAGGGAGCAGCAATGGTGCTCAGTATGCTATGGACCGCATAGTACCAGTGAATGCCCTACTTTTAGAGTAAAATTCAATGGGAACTGCAATGCATGTGGAAGGTATGGTCATCAAGCTAAGGATTGCATAGTATTTAAGCGCGCGATGACCAATAAACCAACCTTAGCATGGACAGACACACCTCAAGTGCCTGCCTTGATGCCGACCCCACCTCTTGAACAAACATCACAACATATGGTCCCTAGGGCCCAAAATGTTGTTCAAACAACACCCTTACCACCTCCAATGCTAGCACCGCAACCACCACATCCGACAATCACTCCTGTGAATCAAGTGGGTTGTTAATCATCTATTGCTTGTTGGGAAGGCAGTGAGGAAGATATAGATCCTAATATTGCCTATGGGATGGATGTGCTTGAAGAAAGTCCACAATACTACATGGAGGACTATTGGGGACAAGTCAAACTTGTATATCAAGTAGTTGCTCTTGCGGCAAGAGGCCAAAATATCAATTACGCTGCTAAGAGACCACCTCTTCAATGCTATGAGTGTGGAGTTCCACATCGTGTAGCCGAGTGTCCTATTAGGCTACAAAAGAACGCCACACTTATGCAAACCAATCAAGCGAGCACATCTACAATGCCGATACTCATGTGTAATCGATGTGGCATAGATCATTTGATTGCCCAATGTCCAAATAATCAAATGCACCGAAGATCACGCCATTAAACTTGATTGAAGTTACCGAGGAGCCATCACCAAGTACACCCGTGGTACCAGTAAACGTACTCACACGATCGATGCGCCAAAAACAAAATTATATTCTCGAGGAAAGAGACACGGCATCAATTGCCCAATCTCAGAAAAAGAAGAAAACACGAAGAAAGAGATCGCAAAAAGCAGCGAAGTCAGACCCCAATTCAAAGACCAACATAGGAACTAGTGACGACCCCGTATATATGAATGACGCTGAAGAGGATTCTGATTCAGGTGAAACCATGGAGACCAAAACGACCACTAACATAGAAACCAACAAGGAAGATCTTCGTGAGCCACAATGGCCAGGATCCAAAAAGAAGATAGGAACTTACCCAAACCCTACAGAGGAGATTGAGCGAGTCAAGCAATTAAGGAGTTTGATAGAAGATACCCAAAGGGATCTAGAACCAGCACCTAGGAAGATCTAGATTACAGACACCGTGTTCCCTACGCAACAACAACCTCACCAAGTCCATAGACCCTTGGACATACCTAGTGTCATCCAAGAAGAAAGTGACTTAAAGTCATGGGAAAGTGGGCGTACTCACTTCTTGATGGAAAGAATTACAGAGGGACTACCTGATCCTATCGAAGAAATGGAGATCCCATCTTCCCCACATCAAGGGACTCAAGGCCAAAAGGTGTCGTTAAACATTGCCAAATTGATGGATTTCATGTCTTCAGAAGCTAGAACCACCATCATGTCCAAACTATACAAAGACCCTGAGCTAGTCTCAGCTCTTCAAGCCTTCCTCAATGGAGAACTGAAGTTTGGGCTACCACAATTTGCACAGATGGATAGAGCTGGGGAGATGCCAATAGAGGAGGAATACATAGATCCACAACCGAACCTAGATGAGAACCTTGTTATAGAAATACATGTTAACAAGTTGATACAATACTTTGAGGGTGATGAATCCAATGCGACCATACCAATACTACTAAGGGATTAACTGTGAAGGGAATCCTTGATGGTGGCGTTGGGGTTTGCATTGTGACTGAAAATTGCTGGGAAACTATGGGAAGACCTCACCTTGCGACCACAACCATAGTAGTGAAGATGGCCAATGGGTCTATTGTTAAACCTATTGGGATGCTAGAAGATCTCAAGATCAAGGTCTTTGGACATAAAATAAGTGTTACCTTCATTGTTATGGATTTCTCCAAACACACTATGGCATCGGAGATGATCTTAGGACGTCCTTTCATGAGGGAAGCAAAAATGGTACATGACTGGTCTAAAAACCATATCTACTTGCAGTTCCAAGATTCTGTCATTCGAGTGGATCGTGTGACGGGTCGAGCACATCCTCTAGTAAACAGGTTTATAATTGATCATAGATATGACACCACAATTCACTCGGCCCCATTGCAGTATTGTTACACGTGTAAAGCGGACACTGATGTTGGGGAAGATTCTCCTTATATGGATGTACTACCTGGGATGATTGAGTCGGACAATGTGGATTGGGTGGGTCCACCTAGCAGCAACCATAGACACTTGGGGAAATAGGGGGACGACCTGGGTAACACCTGAGGGGGATGAAATGCACATACCCTTAAATATGCTACAAGTAATGCATATAGCTTCTAACAAGACTCATTCTCATATAGCAAAAAGAACATACAAGTGGGTCCCTAAAGCTTCTTTAGCAACCATAGCTAGTGCTAAAAAACAAAAGCCTTGTAAGAAACGTACCACTCGCTCCAAGAAATGTAAGAAAACGTGGCGCTAGATTCCTAAACGACTATTGGAAGCCCAAGGCTACTATCAAGGAAATGATCAAATCTGGGTGCCAAAACGTAGATTGTGTTCTTACCTGTCACCTGACCCATATGAGCTCAATCCGTAGTCCAAAACGAATCAACGATCGCGGAAAGAAAAAAACACAGAATGCTACACCCCGCTCCAGAGCTAGTTTGGGTACCGAAGAAAGAACGATTTGCTCCACCTAGCTCAGGAAGGGGGGAGTCCATGAAGCTTCCAGCTCCTCATGTAATGCATCCATAGAGGTAAAAGCTTCTCCACAATCTCCACCTACAATAGTGGACCTCCATGAAGATACAAAGGAATCCACACCTCCAGTATTCAAGAATCACCCGATGGACCACTTAAGGTTCGATCCTGGGAGAGTACCTTACCACCCTTGCAGCTCGACGAGGCACCTAAGGTAATAAAAAACTAGGGCAAAAATCCCCACCTATTACCAAGTGGAACAATTGGTTTGAAAGGGTGACAAGCTCATTTCAAACGGTATGATCTACCCAAGGAAGGGGGGAGTGTTTGCTGACAATCATCATTCACTCATTTCCCTCTCAAGCTTCCTCCCTAACCTCTTATCTCCAATCTTAGGGAATGTATATATAAAGCCTTATACTCACAAAAATAATAAAGAGCAAGAGCAATTAGCAAATGAGTATGTACAGATAAAGTCAAAACATTGACTAACCTACACATTCGCATCCGGTACACTGAAACAGAAACCTATGCCATAAAACGCCTTTGATCCTCATCACTCGAATAATGGAGGGTAGGTAAGATTAGTACGATAGGAGTGTTTCTGTTTTAGAGTTGAGTGATTACCAAAGTTCTTTTTTCCCACTGATGTGCCTCCTACAGGTATTCTTTGTGTTTCCTAGTGTATACAGGAACGTGTTACTATGGTTAGGATTTGGACCTTCATGGGATCTTTCTCTCGTTCACACTTCAAATCAAGCGCGACCATAAACACAAACAGGTGTTTCTTGTCCATTAGCATTGCCCCTTATCTTTTTGCATCCATGTTTGTCTGCTTTGATTGTGATTGGTACCATAATATTGAATGCATTTCTTAGTCCCAAACATTAAAATGAATTTTTTGTCATAATCACTTGTCTAGATTTAAAAATCAAGCAGCCCGACTAAGCTAGTTTGACCAAGTTAGGTGTTAGAGATCTTCTCTTAATACCATGGGGAATGCCTTCCTAATAATCAATAATTGCTTAGGTTCTTAATCCGATTTAGGTAGCATTGTGTGAAATGTACTAGGGCTTTCTAGTGGGCTTGACCCTATTGACCTTTAGCTTAAGTATTATAAAGGGAGTTTACTTGTGTGATGAGCCTCGGGAGGTGTAACAGTGTTATATGACCCCCCAAAGTTACAAAATTAAAATGTTGAAAACGAACAAACAAAAAATCAAAGTGCCACAATGTAAAATCTTAAGCTCGAAGAGAAATCTCAGCTTGATTGGGTACTTCATTCACATGTATCGCCTATGGTACTAGAGTCCTAGAGGTTCCCAGTGTGGGGGCTTTTCCTTAAAAAGCAAAAAACCCAAGGCATACAAAATAAGCACACACATCAAAATTGAATCATTGTGAAAAACTTGGGGGGGTCAAAGAAAAGGTAATCAGTCAGGCGATGATTTCATGAGAAATTCCTTTTATCGTAGCTTAACTACAAGGTCTTCTAGGTATAGCCTCTAGTCAGCCCTCGAACATAAAATACTTGGCTCTCGCGATTTAAACAACTTAATTGACCAGAGAAAATTAAGAAGCTTACCCATGGTATTAATAGTCGATCTCTAGTGCCTTTCGACCGTTAAATTAGCGACCCCAGACTTGTTTAATTTTTTACCTTTACATCTGTTTATGCATTTGATTATATTGCAATTTAATGTTTATTGCTGACAAATTGTTTAAAATTCTGTTACCAATCAATTTGTCTGCCTAAAACTGCAAATGCTTTTTAATCGCTTATGAGAATGCAATTACTGTGCCAATGTTGTTTGATTTTGCAGTGACTGAAGAAGGCTAAGGACATTCATCTCAAATGCTCTTCCACCTCGTCGAACGAGCTTCAACTCAATAGCTTCTGAGGACGGAATCTACATCAGGAAGGGGGGCATGTTAACCCTCACGGCTCAAGGACACCTTATCACCTACGACGGGCGTTATAACCTACGGTGGACATTGTATTATTTATTTGGTAGAGTCAGGTACCGGGCTTGTCGGTCCAATAGGAAAAGGGTAAGAGTGATCGCCGATGAGAGGCGCACTCTAACTGGAACATTCAAGGGATTAGTTGGCTAAGCATGGGCGCCCAAGTGTGAATGGGGCGAGCTCATATAAAAGTCAACTAAACCTAAAATTCACTCATTCTCTCATTTGTGCAATTGAAGAGTGCTCTTGCTCCCATCTCCTTCTTCTTCTTCATCATCTCTTTGTGTGTGTGTGTGTGTGAAAGAGAGAGTGAGAGACGGAGAGAGAGGGGGTGCGTGGGCGATCAAGCATTACTAAGGCACGACGGCGGTGAAGCGGTTGAGAGCGGGTAGCGGCGTCTCCTTCTTCGCGGCGAGGAATCCTCCACGAAGCAAGCATAGAGCGGTGAGTGACACACCATCGCCTTCTTTGAGCTTACTAGTTTAGGCTTGTTGTGTGCTAGGAGCCATTTGTGGCTCGCACACGGTGTATCGGCAAGTTCCTTGCATTGACACGTGCGACATACGCGCACATTTTTGGCGTCGCTACGGGGGGGGTCAAAGAAAAGGTAATCAGTCAGGCGTGATTTCATGAGACTTTGGGGGTCAAAGAAAAGGTAATCAGTTAGGCAATCCTTGACAGTGGAGCTGGTGTGGCCATTGCAACAAGAGGTTTGGCAAAAAATGGGAAAACTTGCCTGATATCACACGAATGACCCTGCAGCTTGCAGAAAAACACAAGAAAAGCGCCTAGGACTGCTAGAAAAAAGTACTTGTTACTTCTTGTGGCATTGAATATGAACACACTTTTGTTGTTGTTGACTTGGCAAGAAGAACATCTATGCATCATTCTGGGAAGACCATTCATGCGGACAATTGAAAATGGTCCAAGATTGGGGTTATGACCATATATACCTGAGACATATGGAAACCATAACAAATATAAACTTGAGGGACCATAGCTATAGGGATGTGACGAGAACACGATTGAGGAGTTTGATTCCGCCACAGTAGCAAGATCAAAACTTCCAGCTTGGTTAGGTAAGCCTAAAGAATTGTGGATGTGTGGAGCTTCACAATGTGGTAGCTTGAAACGTGAGGAATGTATCCTAGAAAGGTTGTAGAGGATCAGGACTTATCCCATAACCATTTCCTGAAGAAGAGTTAGAGCCTTTTGGATGGGAACACATCTTGGCTACTCTGGACGTGTGCGCCGTGGAGGATGCTCCCACAACAAAGTTTTGTGATGAAAATGGCTATGATGTCATTCCTTATTTTGCAGTGAGCGTAATCCAGGAAAATGAAGAGAACCAGACATCAACAAGCTCGCGACATAAGGAGCAAACAAAGAAATGGGAGAAATCAAAAAAAGAAGAAGACGCCGAGTTCTATGACTCTGTAGAACACTTCGAGCTTCAAAAAGAT